>NC_134533.1:126570132-126879239 GCF_050624435.1 Tenrec ecaudatus | reverse complement strand
GCTGAGAAGTATCAAAGCCCACATGGAAGAAGGACACCAGCCTAGCTGACCAGGAGGTGTAGAAGAGACCAGTTATGAGACATCAAAGAACTAAAAATCATATCAGTGGGTGCCCACCTTCCTGATACAATCACTGAAGACAAGTGTGTGCCTAAGCAAATGTAGTGAAGAAAGCTGATGGTGCCCAGCTATCACAAGATATAGCATCTGGGGTCTTAAAAGCTCAAAGATAAACAAGTGGCCATCTAGTTCAGAAGCAGCAAAGCCCACATGGAAGAAACACACCAGGCTGTGTGACCACGAGCTGTCAAAGGGATCATGTATCAAGCATCAGGGAACAAAAAATTCTATCATTGAAAATGTAGGTGGGTCCCGGCCGGTGCCGGTCCGCGCCTCGTCGCCATGCCTCGCAAAATTGAAGAGATCAAGGACTTCCTGCTCATGGCACGGTAAAAGGACGCCATGTCTGTCAAGATCAAGAAGAACAAGGATAACGTGAAGTTCAAGGTGCGGTCCAGCAGGTACCTCTACACCCTGGTCATCACCGACAAGGAGAAGGCCGAGAAGCTGAAGCAGTCTCTGCCCCCAGGTCTGGCAGTGAAGGAGTTGAAATGAACCCGGCTAGCTGATGCAAACTATAATAAAAAAATTCTTTAAAGAAAATGTAGGTGAGTGCAGAGTGGAGACTCAACGCCCATTGGTAGCCAACCGGACACCCCTAACTGAAGGGTTGTGGGGGATGAGCCAGTCAGGGTGCAGGGTAGCAACGATGAAATAAATAACTTTCCTCTAGTTCTTAAATGCTTCCTCCCCCGCTGCCCCCCACTATCGTGATCCCAATTCTACCTTACAAATCTGGCTAGACCAGAGGATATACATTGGTACAGAGAGCAACTGGAAACACAGGGAATCCCAGACAGATGACTCCTTCAGGACCAGTGGTGAGAGTGGCCATGTCTGGAGGGTGGAGAGAATGTGGGCTAGAAAGGAAGAACTGCTTACAAGAATCTACGTATAGCCTCCTTCCTGGGGGGTAGACAGCAGAGAAGGCAGGGGGGAGATGTCGGACAGTGTAACATATGACAAAATAATAATATTTTATGGACTGCCAGATGGCCTAGATTAGACCAACTTGAAGTACCTGACCGACCTTGGTATACTGTAGATGAAGGCATCCAAAAGCTTAGCAACATTGGTATGTTAGAATGGATCTATCAGAATATTCCCATAGACCCAAAAAGGGGGCATCCTGAGGACATACCCTTTACCACAACCATAAGGAACAAGTTTGTGAAGTGGGCCCCAGCATCTCTTAAGACTCCTGTAATTGCTATTTTACGTGCACTAGGATTAACACTGGGCACTTCCCTAAGCGAACTCCCACATTTGCCCACAATGGGGCTGAATAGTTCCCGTGATGGTAGAGGGTAGGTGTCAGCACTGAATCAATAGAGACAGAGTGGGCGTGGTTATAATAGACAACAAGTTTTCAATAGTAGTCAAAGCAACCTGTCTCGTGTGGAATTATGGCATTGGCTACTTAGCCACAGTGTCCCTTGGAATGAAATAAATGGGAAACCTACTAAATATTGACGTGATCTGTACAGGCGAAAGGATGGCAGATCAGGTGAATAGCAGAAGAGACAGTCACTGTCGCTCAATCAATTCCCAGACTTGAGCCAGTTTAATGAGCCACAACCCCTTGAATGAGGGGGAGGCCATGTCCTTTGGGTATGGATTTGCCTTCCATGCACACGATGCTTCTGCCAAAACTATTTGTGGACTTACAGAATGCCTCATCCACCGGCATGGCATCCCACATAGCATTGCTTCAGATCAAGGAACTCACTTCACAGCAAATACAGTGCAGCGATGGGCCCATTCCCATGGAATCCACTGGTCGTATCATGTTCCTCATCATCCTGAAGCTGCCGGCTTGATAGAACAATGGAATGGGCTCCTAAAGACACAATTACAGCACCAACTAGGTGGCAACAACTTGCGGGGCTGGGGCAATGTTCTCCAGGAAGCTGTATACGCTCTAAACCAGTGGTCAATATATGGTGCTGTGTCTCCAATTGCCAGAATTCATGGGTCCAGGAACCAAGGGGTGGAAGATGGCATGGCACCACTCACTGTTACTCCTAGTGATCCCCTTGCAGCATTTTTGCTTCCTGTCGCAGCAACCCTGTGTTCCTCGGGCCTGGAGGCCCTGGTCCCGAACTCTCCCACCTGGAAACACAGCATGGATTCCACTGAACTGGCAACTGAGAATGCCCTCTGGGCACTTTGGGCTTCTCATGCCTTTGGATCAACAGGTCAGGAAGGGTGTCACTGTACTAAGTGGTGTGATTGATCCTGATTACCAAGGAAAAATTGGAATGGTGTTACATAATGGAGGTAAAGAAGAATATGTCTGGAATCCAGGAGATCTCATAGGTCAACTGTTAGTGTTACCATGCCCTGTTATTAAAGTAAATGGTAAGTTACAGCAACCCAATCCAGACAGGACTTATAATGACCCAGACCCCTCAGGAATGAAGGTCTGTGTCACCCCGCCAGGCCAAAAACCACAGCCAGCTGAGGTGCTTGCTGAGGGCAAAGGTAATACAGAATGGGTAGTAGTAGAAGGTAGTTCTACCTAACAATTATGACCACACGATCAATTGCAAAAGCAAGGTTTGTAATCCCTAGACCACCCTATAGCACAACCCCTATCTGTGATGTTTATACTCACCTGTAATTAGGGGGCTTGCATATCCCCAGAGAATATAACAAGCCTGGGCTAGCATTAAAGATATCTCTTTCCCTCCATGTGGACCATCGAGTGGGGCTGAGGTGAGCATATTACCATGAATCGTATATGACTCCATTTATTTCAATACTTCTCTTATTTCTCTCATGTAATCGCTGTACAATTGCACCTACCGGACCCGTAATGATGTGTTAGGGGCTGGCTTCCCCTGACATATAAGTGCGATTTCATTAATGTCTGGAAATTATATAAGTATATATGGCTTAAAAATTGTGTACAGGTGCCAGGTTGGCAAGGGGTGGTTTGCGATAGTTTATTGTGCCAGCCTGGCCGATAAACCCAAGTAGGATTAATTGAAGGACGGAGAGATAAATGGCTCAGTGAGCCTTGCCTTGCTAGCTCTGTGCCTCAATTTAAAGGGTACACTACCTGTGATAAACCTAGCCTGTGGACTGTGTCACTGTAACTTAAGGTCCCTTTAAGACCACTCAATTGGAATATTCATCTCTAGAGCTGGGGACCGACAGTTCGTGACAGTTGGTGACCTGTCTTGCCGTTTGCTACCTGGGTATATATAGCCCAGCTCTCTCTACAGAAAAGGAACTGGCAGTTCTCAAGACTTAAAGGATTGCTAGTGTTTCACTGTTTTATAATTTATAATTTAACTGTTAATTTCTTGTATTATCTATCTGTATATAATTTAATGGTTCATTTTCTTGTGTTATATATCTATCTTTATAAATATATACATATATAATTAGTAGCAATCTGGTTTTGTCTCTCTAGAGAACCCTGTCTAACACAGAGACCCCCAGTAAAAGTATTAAAAAAAAGATGAAGCACTTCCAACATAACTGCCATGGTGCTAGTGGGTGTAATTTTTCAAAACCTTTTATTAGGGACTCATACAACTCTTATCACAATCCATACATGTACATACATCAACTGTATAAAGCACATCTGTACATTCTTTGCCCTAATCATTTTCAAAGCATTTGTTCACTAAGACTTTTGCATAAAGTCCTCTTTTTTTCCCTCCCTCCCCGTTGCCGCTTCCCTCGAGCCCTTGATAATTTATAAATTATTATTTTGTCATATCTTGCCCTGTCCAGCATCTTCCTTCACCCCCTTCTCTGTTGTCCATCCCCCAGGGAGGTGGTCACATGTAGATCCTTGTAATCGGTTCCCCCTTTCCAACCCACTCACCCTCCACTCTCCCAGTATAGCCCCTCACACCCCTGGTCCTGAAGGTATCATCCACCCTGGATTCCCTGTGCCTCCAGCTCCTATCTGCACCAGTGTACAACCTCTACTCTATCCAGACTTGCAAGGTAAAATTCGGATCATGATAGTGGGGAGGGAGGAAGCATTTAGGAACTGGAGGAAAGCTGTATTCTTCATCAGTGCTACGTCACACCCTGACTCTGGGTGTAATTTTTATTATTATTGTAATGAGCAACAAGGTTTCTACAGGTCATTTCTTTCTTCACTGCTCATGCGCACACTGAACTCTGCTGGACTACTCCCTTATTCCTTCTCCAGCTTCCTTGTTCTGTCTTTAACAGCACTGTGCTCTCCACCCCCACCTTTTTTCTTCACTTCTTCCCTCTCCTCACTTTTTTCTTCTTTATTCCTCCAACTTTTCCCTTTTTAATTATTATTATTGCTACCGTGGAATGGGTACTCTATTCTTTCACCTCCATGTTCAGAAGCACTTTTCTCATCTGACTGTGATTAGCAGAGCACATACCACATACTGAGGACTGCTGAAATGTTTAGCAGCGTTTACTTGCATTAGGACTGTCTCTTTTATTGCCAGTTATTCGCTCTCACTCACTTCCCTTTTTTCATTTCCACTCCCCAACACTTCTTGAGGGGGTGAGCTCCCCCCCCCACCCCCTTTGTAGTTGGCAGACCCTGTTCTGCCCTCTATGGATGGCAGCACTTGCTCTTACCACATTACTGGTACAGCCATATTTAATGCTTAGTGCTTTCGTCATATGGAGTTCCCCCCTCTTTTCTTCTGAGATACAGTTAATTAATATGGCCTTTCTAGCCATAATTCCATATGTGGTGTATTATAATTCTGGACTATCTGCTTGTGGCTATGATCCCATTTTAGATGGAGATTAAGGTAGCCAACAAACACAGGAAGAAATGTTGGAAAGCAACCATTTCAGGAGTGGAAACCAAAGCAACTATGAAAAAGCACTGTGTGTCAGCATTGAGAGCACAGTACAATAAAAACAGATAACAATAAATGCAGGCAAGGGTGTGAAGATACCCTCATACACTGCTGGTAGAACTGTAAAACAATGCAACCAGTGTGGAAAGCAATATGGTACTTACTAAAAATATTGGAAATAAAAGAACCATATGACCCAGCAAACCCCTCTTGGTATATATGCTAAAGAAACAAGAGCTGCAACATGAATACATATATGCACACCCATGTTCACCACAAACTAATCACTATAGCAAAAAGATAGAAATAAGCTAAATGTCCATCATAAGAATAGATAAACAAACTTTGGTGCATACACCAAATGAAAACTATGCAATATTAAATAATGATGAATCTCAGAGCACAACATGATGTAACTAAAGGACAAAATTTGTGATTAGTCAGTCACAAAAGGACAATTATTTTATGAGACATTATAAGAATTCATGCAGGGATGGAGGGTGGGGTGGAAAGGGGGAACTGATTACAAGGATCTACATATAACCTCCTCTCTGGGGACAGACAATAGAAAAGTGGGTGAAGGGAGACGTCGAACAGCGCAAAATGACAAAATAATAATTTATAAATTATCAAGAATTCGTGAGGGAGGGGGAGGGAGGAGGAAGGGGAAAAATGAGGAGCTGATGCCAGACGCTTAAGTGGCGAGCAAATGTTTTGAGAATGATGAGGACAATGAATGTACAAATGTGCTTTACACAATTAATGTATGTATGGATTGTGATGAGTTGTATCAGCCCCTAATAAAATGATTTTTTTAAAGAATTCATGAAAAGTTCTTTATACTAACATTATTTGATGGTTACCAGGGGTGACAGGAAGGAGGTCTGGCAGCATAGTGGCTATGCATTGGACTGCTAATTGCAAGGTCCACAGTTCTAAACTACCAGTCGTTCCTTTGGAGAAAGACAGGGTTTTCTACTCCCATAAATACCTAGTCTTGGAAACTCACAGAGGAAGTTTTATCCTGTCTTATTGGGCCACTTTGACTCAGCACTGATTCCATGGGAGTAAGGGGTGAGAGGAGATGGAATGGCTAAGTCATAGACTAGACGGTAGACAAATATGAAGCTGGTGAGGGGAAAGGCAGTGCATAAGGAGGGCAAGGTTGGGAAAAAATAATGGTGGCAGGGGAAAACACTGGGAAGTTTGCCATAGTTAAAGGCAACAGAGATAAAAATTATTATATAAGAGTCTTGCAATAATGGGATCGAATAGTAGTACTTGCATAAACACAAATATTGAACAGGGAGTGACAGATAATATCTGCATGTGTTTTTACTTTTGCTGCAAATATAGCCATGAATGTGATAAAGCATACAGAGGCAAAGTTATGAAAACTTCTTAGACATAACCAAACTTCTTGTGGGAATGAGTCCCTAGTCCTGAGGAGTCAGGATCATGGTGACTGGAGATACCAAGGCCAATTAGCATAACATAATTCGCACAGAAATGTTCTACATTCAACTTGGGTTAGTAGTGATTGAAATATTGAAAGCTTGTGATCAGCCATCAAAGGTACAAAAATTGGTCTCTTCCTGTCAATAGGAACAAAAAAGAATGAAAACCAAAAGACATACAGAAACAATTAATCAATGAACCAATGAACCATGCAAACAGCAGTCTCCACGACCCTGAGATAAGAACTAGTTGGCGTCTGACTACCACTACCACCTGTTCTGAAAAGGATCCCATTAGAAGGGCCTGAATAGAATAAGAAACAACGTAGAACAGAACTCAAAATCAGGTCTACTAATGGAACAGACGATGACTATAACCAAGAAACGTGGCCCTTCCTCTTTAGGTATGTAACTGAACTTATCCTCTACTTAGAATCATCCACCGAGTAACATCAAAAGGGCAGCATTTACCCAAGGGCAACATCCACAGGAATAGGAAAGGAGAAATGAAAACAGAAAACACAGAAGGAAGTATGGTGAGCAATGGTACTTTGAGGGTATGCATTCAATGACTGCATTCAATCAGAATGCATATGAAGTGTTGAATGTAAAACTGATGATTTGCTCTGTAATCCTTCATCTAATTCACAATAAAATGTTTTAAAAGATTTTAAAAATAAGCCATAAAATGAGAGAATATATGTGAAAATCCCATAAGGCATTAATATCTAGACTATAGAGAGAGCTCTTATAATCTAATACCTGAAAAGCAGGCAACTAAATTAAATTATGGGCAAATATTTGAACAGACATTTGTCTATGAGATCCTCTCATTAAAAACAAGAATGGAAAATAACTATTTTAGAGGATGTGGGAAAATTGGAATATGAGACTATTGCTGGTATGAATGTAAAAAATGTACAAGAACTTTGGAAAAGTTTGCCATCTCTCTAAAAGTTAAAGAGAATTTATTATTAATTAAACAGTATTCTCATAATTTCTATTCATTGGTATATGCCAAAGGGAATTAAATCAGGAAAAATTAAATAAAAAGATAATGGAATTTTTATCTGGGATATTTTGAAACCTCCTCTATAAGGAAGTTGATACAAACATTTATGGAGAATAATTGTGAGAACATATAGTCCTTTCAATTCTTCAGACATTGAAAGTTTTATTCTTAGATCAAGCAAGGCCATAAGAGACCTATTTAATCAAACATCAAGGTTAGATCCCTTGTAAAGTATGTGAACTGAGTTCTGCTTTGGTCCCATATTCTTAGTATACAACACAAAATGAATATATTGCATTTATTTCAGGATTATTGTTAGAAAGTTCAGAGAAACATTTATCACAATTTTGATAACTATAAAATTAAAATCCCTGGATTTAATTTTGCTACTTTCTCTGCTTCTGATTTACTACTATAGATATGAAGGAGGCCTGGTGGCATAGTGCTATACATTTGGCTACTAACCAAAGGTCTTCAGTTCAAAACCACCAGCCTCCCCGCAAAAGACAGATGAGGCATTTTACTTCCATAATAATTTACAGTCTTGGAAACCCACAGGGGGATGTTCTACTGTCCTACAGAGTTTCTACCAGTCGGAATCAACTCAATGGCAGTTAGTTTTTATTTTGTTATTGTTGTCAGGTACCACAGAGTTGCTTCCAACTCACAGTGACCCTATGTATAACAGAATGAAACACAGCCTGATCCTGCACCACCCTCATAATTATTCTTATGTTTGAACCCATTGTTGCAACCACTGTGTCGATCCAACTTGTCAAGAGATTTCCTCTTTTTCACTGGCCCTCTACTTTACCAAGCATAATGTCCTTCTCCAGGGACCAGTCTCTTTTGACAACATGCTCACAGTATTTCAGACAAAGTCTCACCATTCTTGCCTCTAAAGAACATTCTGGTTATGCTTTTCCAAGACAAATTTGTTTGTTCTTTTGACAGCCCTTGGTACTTTCAATATTCTACTCCAGCACCATAATTCAAATACATTTGATTCTTCTTGGGTCTTCTTCATTCAATGTCCAACTTTCATGAGGTGACTAAAATATATGATGGGTCAGGCTTGGGTCAGGTGAACCTTAGTACTCAAAGTAATATCCTTGCTTTTGAACACTTTTAAGAGGTCTGTGCAGCAAATTTACTCAATAGGAAGTGTCGTTTGATCTCCCAAATGCTGCTTCCATTGCAAATTCAAGCACGAAATCCTAGGCAACTTCGATCTTTCCCTTGATTTTTGTTTACCATACCTATAGTTCCCTTAATGATAGTTTTTGCCAGCTTCTACTTCTCCATTTAAAATGTTAATCATTATCAACTTCAAAAAATCTATTTTAAAATATATTGGGAATAAACAAAAAATCTCACCTGAGATTTGTTCATTCTCTGCTCTTCTTGGTGCTGGGATGGAAGAAAAGAAAACATTAAAGAGATCTGGCTTTCCTTGGAAATCATGGATTCAAATGCCTGCATAACACTATATCCAAGATATGTTCATGAGTGATTACTTGCTGACCTTAGACATGGCATTTTTCACTGAGTGAAAGTAAACATTTGTTTCTTATTAACACATACTACCAATTTTAGGTTTAGTAACACAGAAAATTTTTAAATGGGATAGGATGAGCTGAATAAAAAACAGTAATCTAAGGAAATAACATTATAGCTTTTCCATACAGGTAGATGAAAAATAATAAAATTATAATGTATTTATCTATTTACCTATTCATACCATTGATCCTTTGAGGTCTGACAATCCAACAAAAATCTGAAAAATAGGATGGAAATGCTTAGACCAAAAGAAATATTTTCTTAAATATTCACTCCAACTTGCTTTTGATTTTTCAACAGAATTTTTTGGGTGGGGTTCTACATAGGCAATAAATTATTTTAATAAAGTAACTTTGATCTAACAATAGCAAAACGTACAGCCATGACTCAGTAATAACAAACCAGACTTCCAATTTTGGTTCTGCACTGTGTGATCTGAATCAGTCGATTGATACTAAAAAAATTTTTTCAATAACATAAAAAAATAAAGAAATAACTAAGTATAAAAGGTATGCTACACTACTATTCTGTAGTAAGAACCTCAGCATCCGAGAGCAGGTCACTTCCTCAGAGTAAAGAGAGAATGAGGGGTATGTGTGGGTGGATACGGGGAGACAGGGTGGTTTAACTATAGAAGGGTGATGACATAATTTCCATAGCTGGGGCTGTTACCAGCCTTTCATCCTGAACAATGCCCTCACAACATTTCCAAAGAGGTGACATATCCTGTGAAATCTGCCTACTACTCAAATTGCCTTGAGCTGCTCTAGCTTGCCTCTCTATTCTTAAATGTGTCCTAGGTCTCCCATCATGGGTGGCTTCTGAATACTGTGCCCCAATTAAATATAACAATATATTAATATATAATAAACACTAACTTGAGATCTAGGAATGTTACAGTCAGGAAAGGGTTTTGGTAGCCAGCTACTCCATCTCCTTCACCACTCTTCTGTTTAAAATGTGAGTAAATTCATGCACATAATTTATGTATGAGATGTGGCTAATTAATATGGACCGGCTAATCATAATCCCTTTTATGATGTATTATAAATCCTAGCTTCTACGCCTGTGGTTATAATCCTATTTTGGGAGTTCTTTGTATTGCTAATGGAAAAACTGAAGTAGGGTATATTCTGAATCCCCATCTCATTACAAAGTGTAAACCAAGTCACTACCCTTTGTTTCCTTAGAGTTATGGTAGGCTGAAGGTCAAAAGTCACCCCTCCACATGAAAAAGAGAATTACTGACATGATCAAGGAAAAAGTGCCACAACTCCTAATCCAGAAGCATATTAGAAATCCCTGGCTGAAGTAGCAGAGGTAGCAGATGCTATGTGTCACCAAGACCAGAGGCTGAAACAAAGAAATTATGAGACAAAGCAGAGGGGCAGTGTGGAAACTTGAGTTAAGCATTGGATAGGTTTCCTGGTCTGCAGAAGCAAAAGACAAGAGAGACCACAGATAGACTTAGCTGCTGGCTGAGAAGTGATGCTGTAGACCACAGACTGTATCCTTAATGTTTTCTGATCCTGGCATGTGGTAACCTGTCGGCCAACCTAATAAACTCTCTTAATCACCATCACTGTCTATAAGTTCTGTGTGGTCACTGCAATGAGTAATCAAATCCAGCAGAAAAGTAGTGTGGTGTGATAGGGATGGTTGGTGTCAGAAAAGGGTAAAAGAAGGGTGCAGGGTACAGGCACGCCTGACCTTTGCCTGTGGCAATCGGCCTTGGGTAGATATCGGGATGAATCCTCCTCCCTTGGGTAGCCAGAGGAGGTCAGATATGGCCTCTGAACCATTTACTCAATATATCTGATTTTTCAAACTTTAAGTCAGCTAGAGTCAAATAGCCATTGGGTTTAAGAAGTGTCTAGCAAAATGCTTTCTTCCTGCAAGCTTCTCCTAAAACCAAACTCAATGTCATTTAGTCAATTCCAACTCTTAGCAACCCTATACAGTGCAAGTAAAAGCTGAATCTGTGTGATCTCTGGAGCACTTCCTCAGGCTCCCACTTTCATGGTGACATTTCCAAGCAAGCATGAATTTTGTGCTTGTACTTTGAAAACAGAGCTTCAGAATGTCTTCATTGTTTCACATGCACCAGAGGCATTAAGCCTGCAGTTTTCCTGGAGGAAAGTGTAGCAGTTGGAATTGTGTGTATAACTATAATAAGGGCATTTTATCCTTTCAAGACTACACCCTGTCCGTGTTGCCTGTTCTCCCAAGACACTGTGAAAATGTAGTTCAGAAGTTAAACCTTTTTATGTTTTCCCTGCCTAGTTATGATTCATACAAAGCAGCTGAAGGCAATTAGATTCTGCAGTTCAAAATTGGGTACTATTAGCTTGAAAGGATGGATGGATGAATAAACATGTCAATTCAATTCTGGGCAATGTCCCGATTGTGTAGGAAGTGAAATGCAAAGTAGCATATGCTCAAAAAGAATTGGTGATGCAGATATCTAAGCTTATGGATGATGGATGCTCAATAAATGCTTGCCTAATATTGATCCTGAGTCTACCAGTAACAGTTGCCATGTAGTCTATTCTGACTTATAATGAATAACCCCTTGTGTTTCAGGGTAAAACGATGCTCTATAGTTATAGTGTCCTAGTTCCACAGGACCCTCCCACAAGACTATAATGACATACAAAAGCAGCTACCAAAATGTAAATGGTCCGAACCACCCAAAGCAGCAAGTATTCCTGATATCCCAGATATCTAATATCCCGGATATTACAGATATCAAAAGAGTTACCCAGCCTGAATAATTCATTTCCTCTGGCTGTGCTTAGAGGAGCCCTGGTCGTGTAGTGGCTGTGTGTCGGGATGTGATTCCAGCAGTTCCAAAGGATAAAAAGACGGCGGGGCGCGGGGAGGGGGGGTGGCTTTCTACTCGTTATGAGTCGGCATTGACTCGATGACAGTGTAAAACGTTTTGTTTTTGTTTTGTTTTGTCCGGTACTCTGATAAGCGCATTCTAGCCCTATCTCAGCTCCGCCCCTTCCAGCGGTTCCAGTACATACATCACGCACACGTCTCGTATTCACAACGTCCACAAACTCTCCAGTGTAGTCCACCTCCATTCGACTGACCCACGGTGTACGCACGCGCACGCCCCGCTTGGGGCCCACAAGGATGCCCGGCACCCGGCGCTGGTGGAAGAGCTGGACACGTGCGGATCCTTCCCATATTTTTGTGCTAGCACGCCAGCCCGGCCCCAGTAACAGAGAAGCTTCCTTCCGCCACACCCCTTAACCCCTGATGGCGTCGCAGGCTTTGGGGAGCTGGCTTGGAGGTCTAGGGCTCCTCCTAACTCCGGACAGTAACCCCTTCTGCCTGCTCCCCATACCAGACACCAGCGGCCCTATCTAGCGTCTATTACTCACCTGCCCTCTCAAACCGAGTGGACACGGATGCGGAGGTTTATTTCCCAAGAAGAACCCGAGGCCTGAGAAGGAGAAGCGGAGGGGGCGGAGAAGAGAGAGGGAAACGGGAAAGGCGGGGATACACATGCGCAGAGGGAGCAAGACGCTGCACAGTCCTGGCGCTAGATATCAGCCAAACTGGCTGTAGCCCATAGTGAAGTCAACGGGTAACGTCCCTGCCCTTGTCTCTCTTTATTTAATTGTAAAGTGAAACTAATATTTCTCTAAATAATTTTTAATAAAAAACTATCTAACAATAATAGAGCAGACTTAGAGCTACCCTATAGAACTGAGTAGAACTGCTCTCTAGGATTTCTGAGGCTGTAAATCTTTAAGGGAGGAAATAGTCTCATCTTTGGCAGAGGAATTGATTAGAACAGTCAATCTTGTAATATGATGCGATAAAGATTTACAGTCTTGGAAACCTTATGATGCTGTTCTACTCTACCCTGTGAGGTTGCATTGATTCTGAATGAACTACATGGCAGTGGGCATGGTATTGGATTTGGGCCCGTGCCAATAGCTTAGCACTCAGCTAATGACAAAAAGATCTGTGGTTTGAGCCCATCCAGAGACAACCTACTTCCAAAACTCAGCCTAATGAATGTGTTAGCTAGACAGGGCCAATGGGAGGAGAGGTGATGGTGGCAGAAATCTGGAAGAAATCAGAACACAAAAAGAGAGGGGGAGATCAGTTTCCCCCATATACCTCTCCAGCACAAAGGAAGGAGAAGAGCAGAAATATAACATTTTTTTCATCAATGGAAGAGACCAGAGATAGTGAAAAGGATGAGTGCAGAAAGACAGGATGTTCAATTGCCCCCCAAGGACTGAATCAACTCTTGGGTTTGGGAGTGTGGAGAACAAAGGCACAGAATGAAGTCTGCGGTGGAGGGGTACAGAGATTCATACACCTAGAAAGAGGAGGTATACTACAAAGGACCAATAAACAGAAGACTCACCAGAAAGCCAGTCTATGGTGGGACATCTTCTATTAGCATAATAAAAGTTTCAGCTCTCCATTCTACCAGGCCTTTTGGACCAGCTAAAAGCTTTTTGGATCCCTTGTGCCATAGTGGTTATGAGAGGCTGAGATCCATAGGGTCTGCAGTTTAAAACCACCAGCTCTGTAGGAGAAAGATTTTCTACTCCTGTAACTATTTAGTCTCAGAAACAGATAGCAGTTCTACCTGTCCTATATGGTCACCATGAGTCAGCATCAATTCAATGGCAGTGAGTTTGAAGGGCCTTTGGACATCTTTTCCAAAGTATCCCCTTCAATAAACTCTCTCTTGTCCACGCCTTTTCTCTGACTGTAGTCTGAATTTTGTCCCTTGCCTAAAACAATTTTTGGCAAACAGAACAATAACCTATAAACTCACTGCCACCAAGTCAATTTTGACTCAAGATGATCCTATAGGATAAAGAAAACTGCTCTTGTGGGTTTCTGAAACTGGAAGTGACAGACAGGAAGATTATGTGAAAAGGGGTTGTCTCCACTAAATGCCTATGCTACACAAAAATTAGCTGGCTATGTCACAAATAAAAGGGTTTAAAATAAATCAAGCTTATGGGGAAGCCCTAAAGCTTGGTATGTGCAGACTAAAGTCACCTGTCATGTGCATTAGAATCTAGAAACACTACATCATACATGGGCCTAATGGAAGCCACTAATAAAAGCCAGTAGCCTCAACCAAGCTCCCCCGGAGTGGAGGTAGGAAGGGATAAAAAGCAAAATCAGAGCAGGTACTCCTTTTTGGAATCCAAGGTCCCTCCTTTTTGACCACATTCCATGTGATTTTTTCATTCTCCCCAGAAGTGGTCATTTTCAGTCTAGATCTCTCTCTGTGTCCCCAGTGTGGCTTTGCATGCTTTCCAGAGAACCTGTGTACTATTTGAGACTGTATTACTTAAAACTTCCTTTTTCCTCATAAAACTTACTTGGACTTACAAGAGTGCTTCTGCTATATGATTTCTTTCAGTGTTGAGAAGCAAGAATCAGGGGAAACCATCCCCCAAACCTAACAGAAGTAGAAAGCCTCTTTTTTCTCCAGATGGGCTGAATGGTTTTGAATTTCCAACCTTCAAGTTAGCAGCCCAACATAAAAACCACTATGCTGCCAGGGCAGCCTTAAAGCACAGCTTTAGTTCCCATTTTAAAGTCTTTCTGTAGCCCCAAATTACTTAATGTTATTAAACAAATTCATTTTAGTAAACACAGTCTAATTTAAACCATCTCTTCCTTGACCAGTGTGATATGTAGGTTTATTGTGCCAATCTGGCCAATAGGAACATGTGGGATTAATAAGGTCACAGTTTGATTGGAAGACAAAGAGATAAAAGGCTCGACAAGGCCTGCCTCTCTCTTGCTTGCTCTATGGTGATAGACCAGCTTGTGGCTGCTTTAGCTAGTTCTCTGCCTCAACTTATGAGGTACACTACCTGTGAGACAGTCAACAAGTGCATCCTGTCGCTAGAGCTTGAGGTTACTTTGAGACCTGCTTCACTATACTTCTGGTGCATGTATCACTTGAGCTTGAGGCTGGAGGATCCTATCATTCTGCATTACTTGAGTTCAATATCCCATCCAGTTCTGCTTCACTAAGCTCCTGATTTCCTGACTGTTGGTGATCCACCCGACTATTTGCTGCCTGGGGAAAGACTCTGTCTGCATGGTCCAAGAGAAGACTCAGCTGTCTGTTTACTTGATTTTGGCCCTGGAAACCCTCATGAGTTGAAGAAAATCCAGTATATTAACTCTTCCATGGAAGTGAGTTGAACTGAGCCCTCTATACTACTATGTAGACTAATTAGCTGTTATATTCCTTCTTGCTGTATAAATCTATCTATCTATCTATATGTATAATCTTAAGTGTCCTGGTTTTGTTTCTCTAGACAACCCTGCGTAACACACTACTAAAGTACTAACCAGGGCTCCTGTTTTTATATTTTCAGCAACTTATTAATGGGGTAATTATAAACATGCTAAAATATTTGAATTGTGGTAACATAATAAAGTCCACAAAAATATCAATAAGGAAAAACTGAAATGACTAATTGTGGTAGTCACATAATCTGTTATCAATTTGAGACTATTAAGAGTGAAGGGGTGGAGCTTAGCCTGTCAATCAAGTTGCAGCTTGATTACCTCATTTGGAGGCACTAAGGAGATAAATAGCTCACTGGAGGCAGGGCACGCACTTTCTCCCTGTGAGACATTCCTGTTGACAAGTCACATGGAATTATGCTGAAGGCAGTCAGAGCCTTAGAGTTGGAGGAGACATGTGGAGACCCATGCCAGTGCTAAGATGCTTCCACTGCCAATGGATCCACAAGATTTGTCCACCTACTACCCTGTGATCTTCCTGCAGTCAGCATCATTGCATGTGTTGCATGAGTCTGAAGAGGAATTTACACAGTGGTCCTGGACTTATGGGCTAATATTGGACTTATGAACTTGATCTGGATGGGACTGGGATGTTTTCCTAATGTACCATTACTCTTTATTTAAAACTCTTTCTTTTACACATATGAGTGTCTATGAATTTGTTTCTCTAGTCTACCCATACTAACACAACCAGAATCTAAAATCTCATTGGAATTTTTTTAACTTGCTACATTGCTCAGAGGCAAATCAGATGTAAATGTTTCTGGAAGGTCTGGAAAGTAACTCTGAGAGTTCCCTTGTATTAGCCTAATTATAGTGTTCAACAGAGTTAGTTAACAGAGACATGCTTCGACCTCTAGGAATTTATTGTTCCATCAGTTTGTTCAGGGTCAGTAATTGTTTCCCATGATTATCCTGAAATAAATGAGGTAATGTAAAACATCTGTATATGACTAACCCAAAGTGTGAATTCCAAAATAAGAAGCATATAATCTCCATGTATTCTGATATTAAACAGGACAGTCTGTGTTGTCAATTTTCCATCTTAGGATACTTTCTAATAAGCCTTCTATTTTTCTCTCTTACTTGCAGTTAGTGAATTGGTTCTACTCCTCCTTAATAGCAGAATATTAACATGGGTCTAGAATCCATGTTGAATTTACTAACTTTTCAATTGTGAATTGTTAAAGACTTACAATGAAAATCTGTTTTCCATTCAACAATTCATACACTTTTGTTTGTCATTGGTTGCAGTCCCCACAATCACTTATCCCACTTCATCTCTGTGACTTCTGTTTCCATTCTACCTTCTTTCTTAAACTTCCTGAATTTTGTTCTTGTGTAAATGCTGTCCTTTTGATCTCAAATAGTTGATTATTCTCAGGTGGTGTGCATATAACCATAGCATTATTGTTCCCCTGATAGAACTGTTTTCAGTTTGCCTGAAGATTATTCACAGTTTGCCTGATAGAACTGTTTACAGTTTGCCTGAAGATTGGAAGTGAGTTTAGTCCAAATTCTGAGGAGTTTACTCAATGGCCATAGCCTGAGGAATTCTCCAGTCTCTATCCAATTTAGTTGTGTTTGTTTTTTTAAAAATTTGTTCTACATTTTTCTCCCACTTTTCCCAGGTTTTTCTAATGTGATTCCATTCAGCAAAGTGGTAGTGGTATTTGGACACCATCTAGTTCTTATGTTCTCAGGATCATGAAGGCCAAAGTTTGCTGCATTCATTGGACAAATTTTCTACACATCTTTTATTTTCTTCACTCTTATTTGCTCCAGACAGAAAGTGAGGAAGAGTTGCATCTAAAATGACTGCTCTTAAAGTTTTAAGACCTCCGTTCTTTTTTAATTATGCTATGCCAATTGACCTTGATATCCCCCAAGACTATGGTCCTGAACCATCAGGCCTAACAACAAAGTTTTTGCAACTTAAGAAGCCTTCATAATTTTCCCCCTGTATGTGTTACTGTATTCATAGATATGTTTGCAGCATATGTAAAATAAATTAAAATATTTTCTGTCATATATATACAAAACTATTTATATATTCTTCTTACACCTGTTTAGCTTACTTGTATAAAGTATGCATCACTTGTAGATTAATGTTATTGCAAGATTGTGTATGTAACAGTTTTTAAATGATCACCTTAGCTCTTGTACTTCTCCCAGCATCTTCCCTTACCTTCATTATCTTTTCTCACTTCTCTCTTATTGTGCTTCCTCAAAGTTAATGTGTATCTAGCCTCTATTTAATAGTTTAGGCCTTCCCCTCCAGACAATGTTTTCTTTGAGGTTTTTTTTAAGTGTGAAAACCTTTTCTTGACCTTTTTATGATAGTGGTCTGATACAATCTTTGTCTTTTTGTGATTGACTTATTTCATATATCATTATGTCCCCTAATATTATGAAGTATTTCACAAATTTATCATTATTCTATAATTTTACATCGTATTCCATTGTGTTTGTGTAGCAAAGTTTATTGTTCATAGATCCATTAATGGGCAGTAAGGTTATTTTCATCTTTTTGCTATAGTGAATAGTGCTGTGATTAACCTGGATGTACATGTTACAGGCCTTTTCCTCTCAAACTCAAAAATTTACTGTCATCAAATGATTATGATTCAAAATGACCTTATAGCAGGCCTATAGGACATGGTAGAATTGCCTCTATGGGTTTCCAAGACTGTAACTCTTTTGGGGAGTAAAAACACTTCATCTTCCTCCTGTGAAATGACATGGTTTTGAATGGCTGGTCTTGCAAATTGGCAATCCAACTCTTAACAAATATGCCACCAGGACTCCACCATATAAGCTATATTACTCTTGGTATAACTAGATCATGTAGTATTTTCTATTTCCAACTTTTTAAGAATGCACTATACTGTTCCATGGTTGTTCCATTTTACAAGCCCACCAGCAATGTATAAGCTGATGGGCTTCAGTCTCTCCACACTTCTCCAGCATTTGTTTTCTTTTACAAACCTTGGTATTAATACTGGGGTGAGCTGATTTCTCATTATTGTTTTGATTTGCATCTCTCTAATAAGTAAGGATTATAAGCATTTGATTTTATTGTGTGTGTGTATGTGAATTAGGTGGAAGGTCTCTTTAACCATTGGCAAGGAGCGTTGGTTCTTAGTGTGTGTGTTAGGCTGGGTTGATCAGAGAAACAAATCCAGTGACACTCATTGCTATAGTTTATTGTGCCAGCCTGGCCGATAAACACAAGTAGGACTAACTGAAGGGCAGAGGGATAAATGGCTCCGTGAGCCTCACCTTGGTTGTTCTGTGCCTCAGTTTAAAGGGGTACACTACCTGTGGGATGCCTAGCCTATGGACTGTGTTGCTGTAAGGTGAGGTCCCTTTAAGCCCACACGATTGGAATGTTCATCTCTGGAACTGGGGACTGACAGTTGATGACAGTTGGGGACCTGCCTTGCTGTTTGCTGCCTGGGTATATATAGCCCAGCTCTCTCTACAGAAGGAAACTGGCAACTGGCAGCTCTCAAAACTTGAGGGACTGCTAGTGTCTCACTGCTTTATAATTTAACTGTTAATTTCTTGTATTATCTATCTGTATATTATTTAACGGTTTATTTCTTGAATTATATATCTATCTTTATAAATATATTTATATATAATTACTAGCAATCTGGTTTGGCTCTCTAGAGAACCCTGTCCAAAACACTCATATATGTATAAGATAGAGTTTTATATTAAGAAGTAATTGTCTATCAAGGAAACAGCCCAGCCCAGTCCAACTCAAGTCTATAACTTCTTCAGACTTGCACAGTCACATACAATGATGTAGAATGCAGAAATTTCACAAGCTGGTGGGTACAAAGATGTGTGGATTCAATGTTAGTGGAAAATATTGCAGGACTCCAGCAGGACTCAAGATCAGCAAGCAAGCAAGCAGGAAGAAAACTCCAGCAGCACTCAAGATCAGCAAGCAGGAAGATCAAGTCAGAGTTGACGTGAGATGGGGGGAGGTTCCATGAGCCCTCATCAGGCTGTGACCTGGATGATAGGTGGAACACCACGCCTACACTTCTGTATATTTTCAAGTTTATAGTAAATTACACAACTACCACAAACTAGACCTTGTCAACTTGACACTTTATACAACTCTTTAGCCATACGAAAATTTTAGCAGAACAATAATAAAATCAAATTTGTGCCTAACAAGATAAAACAAAAATGTGTACAACTGAAAATGTTTCAGCCCCATTTAAATATGATATTCTATAAGGGAACAAAACAAAAAAATTCTATTCCTAACTAATACAGCTATGTGGTCAGGCTGTTTTCCCTGTCCTTGTCAAACCCCCCCCCCCCCGAATTCCTACTGCTCCCATTGTTTCCTGCTGTGCTTTTTAATTCTCTCTCAACCTGCATGCTATCTATCTTCTCTCAATTGGATGCTGTTTGGATTTCTGTTGCTTCTGAAGTTGCTTAACAATTGTCAACGTAAGCCTTTCATACATTTACTACCTGTTTTTATCAAAACTAACTACCTTTGAATTGATGCCAACTCAGTGACCCTCTAAGACAGAGTAAGACTGCCCATGTGGGTTTCCAAGACTGCAACTCTATGGGAATAAAAAGTGTGGCCTTTCTCCCGCAGAGCCATTGGTCATTTCAAACTGCTGACCTTGCAGTTAGCACCTCAATATGTAACCACTATGCCACCAGGGCTCTTACCACCTGTTGTTATAATGCTTGCTTATTATCTTCTGCATTAGTTTTACAGATTATGTTTTGCCTTTAGTGAATGAGAACAAAAAGTCTAATATGCTGCAAAATTGCAGGACCAAAATATCTGATTGAGTGACTAAACAGGCTAAAGGTTAGAACCTGAAGTTCAGGCACCCTCCTGAATCACCCACCCACCAATCCTCCTCTAATAAGTGAATCATTTGCAAGTACAATTTTATTTATCCCACATTTGTTTTCACACTAAGTTAATCAGTGTTGATAGAGTGTAATCTAAAATTATGTTAGCTATCTATCTTTGCTTTTTTGAGGAGACAGATGTTAGGACTAAAAATGCTTTTGTTAAATTATCACAATCCATGAAAAATGCTCGTAATCTAATGCAGTGTTGAATTCACAAGAGACCCCATTTTTAAAAAACAATTTATTAGGGGCTCATACAACTCTTATCACAGTCCATACATATACATACATCAATTGTATAAAGCACATCCATACATTCCCCGCCCCAATCATTCTCAAAGCATTTGCTCTCCACTTAAGCCCCTTGCATCAGGTCCTCTTTTTTTTTCCCCTCCCTCCCCTCTCCCCCTTCCCTCATGTGCCCTTGGTAATTTATACATCGTTATTTTGTCATATCTTGCCCTATCCGGAGTCTCCCCTCCCCCCCTTCTCTGCTGTCCCTCTCCCAGGGAAGAGGTCACATGTGGATCCTTGTAATCAGTTCCCCCTTTCCAACCCACTCACCCTCCACTCTCCCAGCATTGCCCCTCACACCCTTGGTCCTGAAGGTATCATCCACCCTAGATTCCCTGTGAGAGACCCCATTTTTAACCATCATTTAATTCCACCACCTACTTTTAACTTTTGCAAGGTTTTATTTCTGTGTTGATACGGATTGACTCGAGAAACAAATTCATAGACACTCATATATGTGTAAGAAAGAACTATATCGTGAACAAGTAAATGTGCTGAAGAAAGCTGATGGTGCCCGGCTATCAAAAGAGATAGTGACTGGGGTCTTAAAGGCTTGAAGATAAACAAGCGGCCATCTAGCTCAGAAGCAACAAAGTCCACATGGAAGAACACACCAGCCTGTGTGATCGAGTGGTCCCAAGGGAATCAGTTACCAGGCATCAAAGAACAAAAAATCATATCATTGACTGCACACCTCCATGATAGGATCGCTGAAGACAAATGGGTGCATAAGCAAATGTGGTGAAGAAAGCTGATGGTGCCCGGCTATCAAAAGAGATAGTGTCTGGGGTCTTAAAGGCTTGAAGGTGAACAAGCGGCCATCTAGCTCAGAAGCAAAAACGCCCACATGGAAGAAGCACACCGGCCAGTGCGATCACGAGGTGCCAAGGGACCAGGTATAAGGCATCATGCAAAAAAAAAAAACAACGATATAAGTGTGTGTATATATGTGTATATGTATATATATACCATATTAAATGAAGGGGGAAGTGCAGAGTGGAGACCCAAGGCCCAAGTGTCGGCCAATGGAGATCCCCTCATAGAGGGGTTTAGGAGAGGAGATGGGTTAATTAGGGTGCAAGGTAGTACCGATGAAGAACACAGCTTTCCCCCAGATCCTGGATGCTTCCTCCCCTCAACTACCATGATCCGAATTCTACCTTGCAGGACTGGATAGGGCAGAGGCTGTACACTGGTACATATGAGGGCTGGAGGTACAGGGAATCCAGGGTGGATGATACCTTCAGGACCAAGGGTGTGAGGGGCGATGCTGGGAGAGTGGAGGGTGAGTGGGTTGGAAGGGGGGAACTGATTACAAGGATCCACATGTGACCTCTTCCCTGGGAGAGGGACAGCAGAGAAGGTGGGAAGGGAGACTCCGGATAGGGCAAGATATGACAAAATAACGAGGTATAAATTACCAAGGGCACATGAGGAAGGGGGGGAAGGGGAGGGAGGGGAAAAAAAAAAGAGGACCTGATGCAAGGGGCTTAAGTGGAGAGCAAATGCTTTGAGAATGATTGGAGCAGGGAATGTATGGATGTGCTTTATACAATTGATGTATGTATATGTATGGATGGTGATAAGAGTTGTATGGGTCCCTAATAAAATGTAAAAAAAGAAAAGAGGAGAAAAAAATGATTAGGGCAGGGACTGTACAGATGTGCTTTATACAATTGATGTATGTATATGTATGAACTGTGATAAGAATTGTATGAGCCCCTAATAAATTTTTAAAATTAAAAAAAAGAAAGAACTATATCAAAAAGCAATTATATAGTAAGAAAATATTACAGCCCATTCCAGATAAAATCCATAAGTCTAATATTACCCCATATGTTGATATTAGTCCATAAATTCCTCTTTAGACTCAAATAGCCATGCAATGATGCTAAATGCAAGATCATGGGCAAGCGGATGGAAAGGCATGTGGATCTAGTGTTGGTGGAAGCATCTCAGCACTGGTGTGGGTCTCCACATGGCTCCTCCAGTTCCAGGACTCTGGCTCTATCAGTGTAGCTCCATGTGACTTGTCAACAGGAATATAAAAAGAACAGAGAGTGTGTCTGAACCTCAGTGGGCTATTATCTTCTTTGGCCCTCCAAATGAGGTCATCAAGCTGCAACCTGATTGACAGGCTAGACTCCACCCTTTCACAAGTTGACAGAAGATTACATAACTGCCACAGAGCACCCCTTGTCAACTTGACACTTTAATACAACTCTTTAGGCATTCATAATTTTAAAAAAATAATAAAATCATATCTGTACCTAACAGGCTAAAACTAAAATGCATGCTACTCATTATGTACCAAAGCCTCATTTAAACATAATATTCTATGAGTGAACAACACAACAATATTCTATTCCTAACAATTAAAGCTAAGTGAATACCAACAACATAGTCCTATGAATATATTCCCCCACCTATGAAAGTTTGGAAGCCAGCCATCATGCCTTTATCCACCCTGTTTTGGGTATCCCATTTCTATACTGCCCAGTTATATCAACCCAGTACTCTGAGGAGATAATCATAGTTTTTGATGTGAAAAATCTTCATTCTAAGAACATTGTGAAGTCTGCATCCATAAGCAAAGTTAAATCAGGACAAGCCATCCATAAAGTGAACAGCAATATGCAGCAGTTCACAGGCTCAAACATCTTCTCTTCATCTGGTCTGGTCTGGTCAACTCAATATGGGCTGTCTCACTTAGCTTAAATAGAGTGCTGATTGGTCACCTTGCCTTTAAACCATAGGTCCATCACAAATTCTCTATAACTCTAGTCCCCTTGTGCTAGGTCATGAACTTTAATCCAGTCAACCTGCCCTCATCTACTCCTCTAGTTCCTGTAAACCAGGTCCAAGGTGTCAGTGGCCAGACTCAATCCGTATCTCTATACTGCTGCTTTTCTCCAACTTCTACTCAACAAGTGTATCCAAGTAGTCACCTAGCAAGCATTTCAGGCCACCATAGGCTCCCTTTAACATTCAATCCTAGAGAGGAGTGTTCTTCATGGATTCAGATTGTTTCCAGCTTCTGACAAAAACCACTAGTTCAAAATTCAAAAATCCAAAGAATTCCTTGTTTTCCTTTAATCTGCCAACAGCCCACTAGGCAACTCTCTGCACCTTTGAATGTCCTGAGCACTCAAGACACTGGGTGGGGATTATCTTTTCAGAGCCTCTGTACAGGTGTGGCCTAAACCCATTTGACTATCCAATTTTAATGGTTGAAGACAAGTCAGCTTACAAGCTCTCTATTTTCAGGCTTCCCTATAATAATTTCTATCAATCATTATATCAACAATTATAAACAGAAGAAAGCAGTATAAACAAAATAGAATGAGACCCTAAACTCAATTTTTCCCCTAAATTCAATTCTTAAAATAGTCAAGTTTGGCCCACCAAGCCTTGAAGATGATATTCCCGCTCAGAGCAGCCAATCTACAGAGAAGACCACGTAGCTGGCCCAACTACGAGACATAACATCCTTCACTGACCCATAGGCCTACAGGGGACAACCCTAGAAACGTATGGGAATTCCACCCGATCTGATCCCACCACACCGAGGCAGTACACTAAGGGCATGCAAGAGAACAGCAAGAGGAACAGAGCAACGAAGTCCCCAGGGAATACCAAAAATAGACTTAGGTTCAGGGCTTTGATCCCCAACAGACTCAACTGAAAGCCACTCCTAAAAGCCAACAAACAGTCCTTGAACTCACTACAAGCTTTTCTTTCTTGTTTTTTTTTTTGTCATTGGTTTGTGGGTGTTGTTGTTGTTTTGTTTTATTTTGTTACTTCATTTTGCTCTGTCTTGTATGTGTGCATGTTATTATCTCTGCAGGTCTGTCTAAATAAGATAGGTTGAATGAACAATCTGGAGGAGAAAACAATGGGACCGACAGTTCTTGGGGGGCATGGGAGAGGGGGAGGTAAGGGGAAAGGTGTTAACAAACCCAGGGACAAGGAAACAACAAATGAGCCAAATTAGTGGTGAGGAGGGTGTAGGAGACCTGGGAGGGAGTGATCAAGGGTAATATAACCAAGAGGAATTACTGAAACCCAAATGAAGGCTGAGCATGATAGTCAGACAACAGGAAAGTCCAAAGAAATAGAGGAAAGAGTTAGGAGGCAAAGGGCATTTGTAGAGGTGTAAATAAAGCCATGTACATATGTAAATATATTTATGAGGATGGGGAAATAGATCTATGTGCATATTCATAGGTTTAGTATTAAGGTAGCAGGTGGACATTGGGCCTCCACTCAAGTACTCCCTCCATCCAAGAATACTTTGTTCTATTAAACTAGCATTCTGTGATGCCCACCTTCCCGACACAATCGCTGAAGACAAAGCGGGTGAATAAGTAAATGTGGTGAACAAAGCTGGTGGTGCCTGGCTATCAAAAGATATACTGTCTGGGGTCTTAAAAGCTTGAAGGTAACCAAGCAGTCATCTAGCTCAGAAGCAACAAAGCCCACGTGGAAGAAGCACACCAGCCTGTGGGATCACGAGGTGTCAAAGGGATCAAGTATCAGGCATCATCAGAACAAAATGTGATATCACTGTGAATGAGGGGAGTGCGGAGTGGAGACCCAAAACCCATCTGTAGGCAACTGGACATCCCCTTAAGGAATGGTTGCGGGGAGGAGATGAGCCAGTCAGTGTGCAATGTAGCAACGATGAAACATACAACTTTCCTCTTGTTCATAGCTTCTTTCCACCACCCCCCACTATCATGACCCCAATTCTACCTTACAAATATGGCTAGACCAGAGCATGTACACTGGTACAGATAGGAACTGGAAACACAGGGAATCCAGGGAGATTGATCCCTTCAGGACCAGTGGTACAAGTGACGATACCAGGAGGTGAAGGGAAGGTGGGTTGGAAAGGGGGAACCTATTACATATAACCTCCTCCCTGGGGGAGAGACAACAGAAAAGTGGGTGAAGGTAGACATCGGACAGTGCAAGATATAACAAACTAATAATTTATAAATTATCAAAGGTTCATGAGAGAGGGGAGTGCGGGGAGGGAGGAGAAAAATAAGAAGCTGATGCCAGGGGCTTAAGTGGAGAGCAAATGTTTTGAGAATGATGAGGGCAATGAATTCACAAATGTGCTTCATACAATTGATGTATATATGGATTGTGATAGAGTTGTGTGAGCCCCTAATAAAATGATTTTTTAAATAGTCAAGTTCAATCCTTATCTAACTTATTTTAATCCTTATCTAAACTATTCCATTGATACAAAATATGGCCTTAGGCCTTTGACTGAATCAAGCCAGGGTCAGGATTTCTGTGAGCCATTTGACCTTCTTTCAGTCATTTTCACAAAGCAGCATGATCTCTGAGAAATTCAAGAGGCGGTTTTGTCACCTGAGATCAGATTCACATTTATCACAATCATTTTCACCATTTCAGACAGGATTAACCAAAGGTAATTTCTACAAATCAAAACTTTAAATTCCCATATTCTTTCCAGAAAACAATCCAGTAAACTGCATGGACATATCTGACCTCTGGCTTACCAAAGAAGAAAAACTACCATAAGACAGAGGTTAAACAAGCATCCGCTCTACATCTTCGTGATTTGTTTCACTGGTACCCCACTCCCAAAGTACCATAATGTGTTAGTCTGGGTTAATCAAAGAAACAAATTCTCATATGTGTAAGAGAGAACTTATATCAAAGAGTAATTATACAGTAAGAAAACATCTCAGTCCAGATCAAGTCCATAAGTCTGATATTACCCCATATGCTGATACTATTCAACAAATTCCTCTTTAGACCAGCCATGCAATGATGCCAAGACAGGAATATCATAGGCCAGTGGATAGAAAGTCTTGTGGATCCAGTGGTGGTGGAAGCATCTCAGCGCTGGCATGAATCTCCACTTGGCTCCTCCAGCTCCAGGACTCTGGCTCTATCAGCATAGCTCCATGTGGTTTGTCAACAGGTATACAAAGCAGCGAATGGGCCTGGCCTCCAGTGAACTACTTATCTCCTTTTCGCCTCCAAATGAGGTCATCAAGCTGTGACCTGATTGACAGGCTGGACTCCACCCCTTCACAAGTTGACAGGAGGTTATATAACTGTCATGACTTCACATTGCTTTAAATACTGTTTTGGAAGAAACTGTGCTTGATTTTTCATTCACGGTGTGTATTAGCAGCACTACAGTGGGAGTGCCCCTGGAGTTTTTGAGTTCTATCATGATAGGGGAGAAAAAGGTTTTTAATTGTATTTTTTTGGACTATCATTGAAGAAAGTGTCACTTACTGTTTTCTCTGACTTACTTAGAATATATTTTAATCTTCCCCCGCATTGTGTTCTGCTGATACATTGAAATTCAAAATCCAATAGCATTACTGTTTTCATTTTCAGTATTGCTTGGTAACAGTTCCCTGTGCAAAAGTTATTGCATTTCTAGAGGAGTAGTAAATGCATACCTTCCAACTTTTTCCAACTTTCATGTGCATATGAGGCCATCGAAAATACCAGGCCTTAAATTCAAAGAGAAAAAAAAAAAAGAAAATACCAGGCCTTGGGATCACAGGGAAGGGATGAGTAAACCAGGGCACAATAAAGCATCGATGAAGCACACAATATTCCTCTAGTAACTTGAGGCTTCCTCGCCCCTCACTATTATCACCCCAGTGCTTCTTCTCACTCCAGACTAGACAGGAGCATGTACACAGGTACAGATAAAAGATAAGAGCCCAGGACACATGGAATCCAGGAACAAGAATGGGAATAACGATACCAGAATGGTAGGGGGAAGGTGGGGAGAGGTGAGGAGGAAGGCGGAACTGATTTCAATGATGAATGCATAACCACAATCCCTTTCCAGGGAGAAGAACAACAGAAACCATGGGGGAAGGGAGATAGCAGTTGGTGTAAGATATGAAAATAATTATTTATAATTTATCAAGGGGTCATGAATGGGGAGAGGATAAAAAGAGGAGCTGATACTAAGAGCACAATAAAAAGTAAATATCTGGAAAAGAATGAGATGGCAACATATGTACAAATTTGCCCATCCCTCTGTCTCTTCTTCAACTCTCTATGTTAGGCAGGGTTCTCCAGAGAAACAAATCCAGGACACTTGTGAGAATATATATATATACATATATATATACTTATGAATACATATATATTGATAAATTTATATAGCACGAAGGAATATAACAACTAATTAGTCCACAAAGCCGTACAGAGGGCTCAGTTCAACTCACTTCCATGGAACAGTTAACATACTAGACCTTCAAATCAGGAGGACTGCTGGATCCAAGGTCAAGGAAGCAGACAGTTGAGTCTTTAAAGAACAATGCAGACAGAGTTCGCCCACAAGCAGCAAACAGCAGGGTGGTTCACCAATAGTCAGCATTTCAGGAGCTTAGTGAAGCATGCCCAGAGAGGATATCAAACTCAAGCAATGCAAGATGACAGGATCCACAGTCTCAAGCTCAAGTGATATACACACCAGCAGTGTGGAAAAGTGGGTCTTGAAGGAACCTCAAGTTCTAGCAACACTATCCACGGGTTGGCTATACCACAGGTAATGTAGCTCACAATTTGAGGCAGAGAACTAGCTAAAGTAGCCACATGCTGGTCCGATCAACAGAGAGCAAGAGGGAGCGGTCCCTTGTTGTTTTCTTCTTGAGTTGTTGTTCAGTTCTGTATATGTTTATAATTGGCCCTTTGTCTAATGTGTCATTGGTAAAGTTTGTTTTACCATCTGTGGGCTCTTGTTTTATTCTCCTGATGCAGTCTTCTGATGTACATAAGTGATGTAATTTCAGCATGCTCCAGTCATCTATCTTATCTTCTGCTGTGTGTGCCTCCTCCATTATATGAGGAGTCTTAATAGTGTATGAATGCCCTGAAATAGGGCCCTTAAGTTTGTTCTAGCCTCCTCATTGATGATACTGAGAGTTTTGGTGTTTACATTTAGGTCTTTAATCATCTTGGGCTCATTTTTTGTGCATGGTGAGAGATATGGGTCTTGTTTCATTCTTTTGCATATGGAAATCCAGTTTGTTAAACACCATTTGTTGAAGAGGCCTCTCTTTCTCCCATTGGATAGTTCTAGGTCCTTTGTCAAACATTAGTTAACTGTAGGCTGATGCATTTTTGTTTGAGTTTTCTGTTCTGATCCATTGGTCTATGTATGTCTCATTGTACCAGTACCAGGCTGTTTTGACTACTGTGTCTATGTACCAGTTGTTTAGGTCAGCCAGTGCTAGGGTTCCTACATGTTTCTTCCTTTTAAGAAGTTCTTTGCTTATCCTGGTTCTTTTGCCTGTCCATATGAAATTGTTAATTAGTTTTTCCATTACTTTAAAGAATTCATTTGGGATTTGAGTTGGTATTTCATTGTATCTGTAGATTGTTTTAGGTACTCTTGTCATTGTCAAAATATTAAGTCTGTCTACCCATGAGCATGAATATTCTTTCATTTATATAGGTCCTCTTTTGTTTTCTTATAGTAATGTTCTCTAGTTTTCTCTGTATGGGTCTTTTGTTTCTTTGGGTAAGTTTATTCCCAAGTATTTCATCTTTTATTTGATTATTGTAAATGGTATTGTTTTCTAAATGTCCTTTTCATAGCTCTCTTGCCTGGCATAAGGAATCTGAATGACATCTGGTTATTAATTTTGAACCTTGCTACTTTTCCAAATTCCTTAATTGTTTCCAGCAGGCGTTTTGTGGAGACTTTTGGGTTTTCTATACATAGGATCATACCATCTGCAAATACTGAGCATTTCATTTCTTCTTTGTCCATTTGAGGAGAAAGTTTTCAAGTTGTCAAGGATTCCATTTTACTTGCAACTACATTCAATGATCTTGGATATAGCAGTCAAAAAAATTATACCAATGGATTTCACTGGGCAAGTCTGCTGCAAAAGACTTCTTTAAAGTGCTTAAGAGATGTAATTTTGGAGACTAAGATGCACCTGATGAGCTGTAGTATTTTTAATCACTTCATGTGGAAAACCAAAGAAGAATTGATGCATTCACAGTATGGTCTTGACAAAAAAAATTACTTAATGTATCCTGAAATGCTAGAAGCAAAAACAAATTTGTCTTTGGAGAACAGTCAGAATACGTCTGAGAAGTAAGACCAAAACTATCTCATGTACTTACGACATGTTATCAGAAAAGAGTAATGCCTCAAGAAGGGCATCATGCTTAGAAAAGTAGATGGTCATTGAAAAGGGGGAAAAACTTCAAAGAGGTAGATTGACACAGTTGCTGCAGCAATGAACTCAAACATAGGAATGATTGGAAGAGTATGAGTATGGTTCATGATTGGCATAGAATTGTTATGGGTTGAAATTGACTCTACAGAACCTTACAAAAACAACAATAGAGCCAAAGTTGTGGATAGGTCCAGGGTTATCTTTAGAGCAAGGGTTAGTGCTCAGGTGAAAGTAATGTTTTCTTTTTCGGGGGTTAATTTATTATGATTTGTATAATTTGAAAAGCCATGAACGCGGTGAGGGAGGGGAAAGAAGAGGAGCTTATACCAAGGGCTCAAGTAGAAAATGTTTTGGTAATGATGATGGCAACATATGTACAAATATGCTTCACATGATCAATGTATGAAATGTTATAAGGGCTATAAGAGCTCCCAATAAAATGATTATTATATAAAAAAATAAAAGAAATGTCTGCAAAACAAAACCTACTTTAAATAGGTTAAGAGTGGTTAGATTATATGAAATCCCAGATTGTTCAGTCATTTCATTATTATGCTATCGCAGCCAACAAGTCCTTACCTCCCATTAGAGTCAGCCTCCTAAATCCAGCTTAATTGAAGATTTGAATTTCTATGTTATCTTCTGTCATTTGTCCTTCAAAGCTGTTTTATAGGGTCAACATGGCTGTATGATGCTGTCTTCATGTTTCAGGTCTTTATTATATCATTTTTCCAGGAAAGTTTTCACATTCGCATAGTTCTTTCCATTGCTGTGTCTTTCCAAGCAAAGTAACCATCAAATGGATCTGACTGAAATAAATAAGGTTGCCCCTCTTCCCAACCACAAATTAGTAAAGAAAATCCAAATGGATGTACACTACCTGACTGGGTATATTCTTGCATGAAAGAAGCTACTTTTTGTACCAGTTGAGTTGTGGTAATAGGCTTTTGGTAAACCAGATAGTACTACTGTGCTAATTTCTGAGCTCTGTGAGCTCTGTAATCTGGGCCCATGCCACTATATGCCAATTATATTACAGTTAAATTTAAAGTTAGCACTAAAATAAGGGTTATAATTAGTTTTTAGATATATGAGGTTTAGGATAAGATTAGGTTAGAGTTCAGGTTAGGGCTAGGGGTAATAATATTGTGAAGCGAGTGTTAGAGTTAGATTTAACTTTATAGTTTGGTTTAGGGCTAGGGCTAGGGCTTGAGCTAGGACTAAGGTTAGAGGTAATGTTCAATTTAATTTTAAGGATAGATTTAGGGTTAGACTACAGTTTAATTTGAGGTAGTGGTGATTGTTCAATGTCATCAACCATATATGCAACAAAATTAAGCACTGCCAGGTCCTGCACCATCTTCACAATTTTGCTGTTTGAGCCATTTTTGCAACCATTCTGTTAATCACCTTATTGGGGATCTTTCTCTTTTTCATTGATACTCTACTTTACCAGAGATTGGTCTTTTCTGAAAAGATGTCCAAAATATGTGAGATAAAGCCTCACCATCCTTGCTTCTAAGGAGCATTCTGGCTGTACTACTTTCAAAATAGTTTTGTTTGTTCTTCTTGCAGTACATGGTACTTTCACCCACACAATAATTAAAATGCATCACTTCTTCCATCTTCCTTATTCAATGTTTGAATTTCATATGTATTTATTTTTAGGTTGTTATTAGTTGCAGTCAAGTAAGTTTTGACTCATAGCCACCCTATGTAAAACAAAATGAAACACTAGCCGATCATGTGCCATCCTCATAATTGTTCTTATGTTTGAGCCAATGTGTTAATCCATCTGGTTTAAGGTTCCTCCTCTTTTTCACTGCCCTACTACATTATTAAGCATGATGTCCTTTTCCAGAGACTGATCTCTCCTGACAACATGTCCAAAGTAGATGAGATTAAGTCTCGGCATTCTGGCATTTCAAAGAACATTCTGTATTTCTTCCAAGGCTGATTTGTTTGTTCTTTTGGCAATGCATGGTACTTTCAATATTCCTCACCAACACCATAATTTATATGTACCAATTCTTTTTCGTCTTCCAACTTTCACATACATATGAGACCATTGAAAATACCATGACTTGGGTCAGGCGCACCTATTGAAAACCTCTCTGATTTTCAATACTTTAAAGGAGCCTGTGTAGCAGATTTACCTAATGCAATATGTTATTGGATCTCTTGACTACTGCTTCCAAGAGCACTGGTTATAGATCCAAGACAAAATCTGTGACAGCATCAATCTTTTCTCTGATTATAATGATGTTACTTACTGGTCTGGTTGTGAGAATTTGGGTTTTCTTTACATTTAATTTTATTTCATTTATTTTAATCATTTTATTGGGTGTACATTGAATTTTAATCCAATCTTCCTCAGCAAGTGCTTCAAGTCCTCCTCACTTTCAGCACACATATGAGACAATTGATAGTACCATGGCTTGGGTCAGGTAAACTTTAATTTTCAAAGTGATATTCTTGGTCTTCAATGCTTTTAAGGTGTCTTGTGCTGCAGATTGGCCCAGTGAAAAAGTTTGTTTGATCACTTGACTGCTGCTTTCATGAGAATTGATTATAGATCCAAGCAAGTTGAAATGTGTAAGCACTTTGATCTTTCCTCTGTTTTTCATGATGTTACTTATTAGGACAGTTGTGAGGATTTTTGTTCTCTTTACATTGAGTTGTAATCCATATTGAAGGCTGCAATACTTGATCTTCATCAGAAGTACTTTGAGTCCTCTTCATGTTTATCAAGCAAAGTTGTGTCATTGCATATAATAAATTGCTAACAAGCCTTTCTCCAGTCCTGATGCTGAGGAGCCCTGGTGGCATAGGGGGTTACAAATTGGGCTGTTAACCTTAAGGCCAGTAGTTGGAAACAACCAGCTGATCTGCAGAATAGAGATGAGGCTTTCTACTCCTATACAGAGGTATAGTATCAAAAACCTATAGGGCAGTTCTACCCTGTCCCACAGGGTCACTATGAGTCAGAATTGACTCAATGGCAGTGATAATCCTGATGCTGCTTCTGCTTCATTCCATTCAGCTTCTTGGATTATTTGCTCAGAATACAGATTGAATAGGTATGTGAGAGGACACAGTTCTGCTACACATCGTTCTTGGTTTTGACCCTTGTAGTACTCTCTTGTTCTTTTGAATTGTCTTTTAATCCATGTACAGGACAATAAAGTGCTCTGGAATTCCCATTCTTCTCAATGTTATACATAGTTTATTATGATCCACAAAGCAGAAGGCTTTTGCATAGTCAATAAAATACAGATAAACAACATTCTAGTATTCTCCACTTTCAGCCAAGATCCATCTGATATCAGTAATGATATCCCTTGACAAACATCTTCTGAATCTGGCCAGAATTACTAGCAGCTCAATGTCAATTTCAATGGCAAAAGTTCATTCAACAAAATGAATAGAAAATATGCCAAAGTTAATTCAACAACCTTTGAATGATCTTTGGCATATTTTTACTTGCATGTGATATTAATGATATAGATCTATAATTCTGTTAGATCACCTTCCTTTGGAATGGATATAAATATGGATTCCTGAATTGTCCAGGTAACTGTATTCCAAATTTATTGGCATGAGCTTGTTGCTGATCAGCTTCATCAGTTTGTTGAAATATTTCAATTGGTATTCCATCAATTCCTGGAGCCTTGTTTTTTGTCTAATGCCTTCAGTGTAACATGGACTTCTTTCAGTATTATTCTTTCAGTATAATCATGATTACAATGATCTGTATCTGAAAAAAAGCTGTTCAAGATCCTTGCCTGTGGTTAGAGTGGATCTGCCAGAGGCTAAATCTGACTATACAGTCTGCAGATAGGTTTTGGGCTCCCACTATCCTCCATAGCCTTTTACAAATTGGGTGGTTGCAATTTGGGCTCAGATAATTTTCCCTTTGTCATATTTGAATTTTGCTATTGTCTTTAGATTACACATGCTTCTGTGCTTCTTCTCTGTGGACATAGCTGACTCCTTGCTTAGATGGATGCTTGTTTGAATACAAACCTTTAAGACCCCAGAGAGTTTTCTGATTGATAGTCGGGCATCATCTGCTTTCTTCACTACACTTTGCTGTAAAACCTATATCTTCAGTGATCAATACATGAGGGTAAATATAGAGCAGGGTCATATTATCAGAACTAACTGTTCTTGGATTGGGATTAAAATTAAGTGGGGTCCCAGAGTCCATCTGCTTCTCCATGATTCAGGTTTACTCTGGCAGTCATATTATGGCAAATTCAAAACCTTATAAGACCAACTGCCCCACCAACAACAAGAAACCATCTAGCAGACCACAAAAATCAAACACACAAACAATAACAAGCACCCTAAAGGCAGGAAAACATAACCCCACAGAAAAAGAAAAGTATGACATAAACAGCCCCCTGGGGAATAAGACAGTTGCACTTGTAACATCATCAATTTTCCCAATGACACATCACCCTGGAAACTAGTTATGAGGAGTCTATGCCAATAAAGTTCCACCATGAGCTGAAACCCATGAGTTGTTGCTTCACACACTTCAGTCTCTCATTCAATTGAGTTCTGTTTACCCTAAGCATGGGGTGCCAGGGAGAAACTTCCTAAATCAATTTTTCCAAGTTCAAATCCCTACTCAACAGATAAAAACCTGTCTGTTGCAGTGAGGGGGCATTAAGGTACTAAATATATGGTGATTCTGTATCCCTTTCTATTGGATTCCCAAAAAAATGGGGCTTTCCCCAAAAGTCCAATGACCACCAGTTCCATAGGTCTAGGGCATCCACTCTTTGCTTTTCCTCCCATCTGAGTACCCAGTCTTCAGTCCAAGGGTGTGGGCACCTTTGAGGCAGGGATCATTTCATTCTGCCAGGCCTCTATGTTAAGTCCTTCTGGTATAGACCCTGGGTTATGCCATGCTGGCCACAAGGTGTGTCCACAGACATCTTGGTGTTCAGCCCATGTCCTGTTTCATTGAGGGTTGGGTAGAAACTTATTTGTAGTGTCTACCCAGGAACATAAAATCTAGACCATTGGCCCTATAGGCTCCCTATAATCATTTTTAGCACCCCTTCCTTATGTGAGGTTACTTATCCCTAATCACCCATCATACTCACCAACAGAACTATCAATGTCTCCTCAGAAATGTAGATGCTCCTTTCTCCTTATCTTAGCTGGATTTCCTGGAAAGGTTCTCCTTCCATTCCTAAGAGGGCCCATTGATTTGCCTCAGTTTTGTCTTAATGTTGTATAGCCTCAAGTGATGCTCTTCTTCCATTTGACCTCTCTTGGAGGAGTGACCCCTGACGATGTGAGGTATCCTCCCTCATGATGGCTCTTGTGAGGTGCATAAGAGGGAGGTGATGTATGGTTTAGAGCCAGTAGGTAACCTTCTCCCCTTTTATTCAGGAATATTGTTCCCTAAGATTTGTTTAACTGGTGTTTCTCCTTAAAGTAGTGGACTCATAATAGTTGTCCTTTTATGACTGACTGACTTCACTCAGCATAATGGTTTCCAGGTCCCTTCAATGTCATTTGGTGTTTCATGCTTTTATCACTATTTTTTATGGATGCATAATATTCCATTGTATGTATGTCCCATAGTTTCTTTATCTATTCTTCCACTGTTGGGCATTAGAGCTGCTTCCAGTTTCTTGCTATTGTGAACTGTACAGCTATGAACATAGGAGAGCACACCTCCACTTGTATTGTGTCTCTTATTTTCTCAGAGCATATGCCTAAAAGTGGTATTGCTGGGTCATATGGGATTTCAACTTCCAGTTGCTTTAAGTATCGCCATATAGTTTTCCACAGTGGCTGTATATATTTACAGTTCCACCAACAGTGTATATGAGTTCCAGTCTCCACATCTTCTCCAGCATTTGCTATTATCCTTTAAAAAAATTTTTGGCTAGCATTGTGGGTATAAAATGGTATTTCATTTTGGTTTTAATTTGCATCTCACTAATGGCTAGTGATCATGAGCATTTTTTCATGTGTTTGTTAGCCGTTTGTGTTTCCTTTTTGGTGAACTGTCTGTTCATATTGTTTTCCCATTTCTTTATTGGGTCTTGTTTTTTTCTTGTTGAGCTTTTGTAGAGCTCTATATATTTTTGTAATTAGTCCCTTGTCCAGTGTGCCATTGGTCAAAAACATATTCCCAATCTGTGGGCTCTCATTTTACTCTCCTGGTGAAGTCCTTTAATGTGCATAAGTGACATAATTTCAGCATGTCCCAGTTATCTATCTTGTCTTCTGCTATGTGAGCCTATTCCATTATACTTGATAGTTTATGTATGCCCTGCAATAGTGTCCTTAAGTTTGTTCTAGCCTTCATTGATGATTCTGAAAACTTTGAAGTTTACATTTAAGTGTTTAATCCATCTTGAGTTCATTTTTGTGAATGGTGAGAGATATGGGTTTTGTTTCATTTTTCTGCATATGGAAATCCAGTTTGTCCAACACCATTTCTTGGAGGCTCCCTGTCTCACATTGGATATTTATAATTCCCTGTCAAAGACTAGACGGCTGAAGTCTGATGCATTTGTGTTTGTTCTGATCCATTTGGCTATGTATGTCTTGTATCAATACCAGGCTGTTTTGACTACTGTGGCTATGTAGTAGGTTTTCATTTCCAGCCTCCTACTTGTTTCTTCTTCTTAAGAAGTTTTTTGCTTATCCTGGGGCTTTTGTCTGTCCATATGAAATTGGTAATTAGTCTTTCTTCAACACAAGAACACATTGTTCTAATAACCTGGCATTCTGTGATGCTCACCTTCCCTACACGATTGCTGAAGACAAAATGAGTGTACAAGCAAATGTGCTAAACAAAGCTGATGGTGCCCAACTATTATAAGATATAGCATCTGGGGTCTTACAGGCTTGAAGTTAAACAAGCAGCCATCTAGCAGGGAAGCAACAAAGTCCACGTGGAAGAACCACACTAGCCTGTGTGATCATGAGGTGTCAATGGGATCAGGTATCAGGCATCAAAAGACCCTAAACAAACAATTATATCTATGCGCACAAATGGGGGTTGGGATGGAGCCCATCTGTAGACAATTGGACATCCCCTCACAGAAGGGTCATAATAAAGAAGGGACAAGTCAACCAGTGTGCAGTATAGCACCTACAAAACACATATCATTCCTCTAGATCTTTAATGTTTCCCTCACGCCTCCCATCATGAACCTAGTTCTACCTTACAAATCCAGCTAGACTGGAGCATGTACACTGGTACAAATAAGAGCTCTGGACACACAGAATCCAGGACACATAAACCCCTCAGGAACAATAAATGGAGTATCAATACCAGGAGCCTAGGGCTAAGACAGGGGAAGAAGGTGAGAAAGGGGAAATTGATTGCAATGATTGATGCATAACCCCGCCCCCCTTGAGGGGGATGAACAATGGGTGAAGGGAGATGGTGTAAGATATGAAAATATTAATTTAGATTTTATTAAGGGTCTAAGAGGGTGGGAGAGTGGGGGAGGGGCAAAAGAGGAGCTGAGACCAAGGACTCAAGTAGAAAGAAAATGTTTTGAAAATGATGATGGCAACATATGTACACAAGTGCTTGATACAATTGATGTGTATGTTGTTACAAGAGCTGTAAGAGCCCCCAATAAATTATTTAAATTATTTTTAATTAATTTAAAGAGATAGAACACAGCAACACCAATACCCAGGGATAGAGCTGCTGGGTCCCACCCCTTGCCCTTTGGGGAAGTCAGGAGTCCCTGCCTAATCTTGTAAAACCTGCTCCGCCTGCAAAACCTGCTGAAGCTTCTCCTTGCTTTATTATGCTAATGTTTTTAATGAACCAAGTGTGTGCAATCCAGGGAAATTTAACAAGCTTAAAAAAAGAAAAATTCCTAAGAGTGGTCCCATTCTTTAAGGTCTGGGGTCTTTTGGGTGTTTGGGGTGTTTAAGGATGTACCTCAAGGAAGGGAGATTAGATTTGCTGAGCGGTGGTGTTGGATCTCTCTGGGCTTGTGATCTCCAACTATGGGTGCTCCTGGCTGCCCTGCTTACTAACTCCAAACACATTGTTTGGGAGGCTGTGTTGTTTCCTCTATTGGGGTCCCTGGGCTGTCGGGTATCTACTGGGGGTCTCCTGGTCTGGGCAGAGACCCAAAGGAATTTATGGTCCCTTAGAATTAAGTTTCTCTTGCTCAGCCACAGTTAGCTCCTCTAGAAACCAGGGAATCTGCACTCAGATGGCCAGAATATCCCCTAACTCTGTTTCTAAAAATTGTTCTGGCAAAGGAACTGCTGGTCCAACAGCCGCTGGAATTGTGAGGTTTCTCGGGTGGTAAATACCTCGATTCTTGGCTTCACACGAGAAAGAATTCATGCTGAAGCCTGGTTCTGATCCAAGTGGGAGTTTATGAAGGATGGAAGAAGTTTGAGGTTTACTGTCACAAAACAGGCAACTTTGCAGGACTGCACACCCCCACATGGTGGTCTGAGGCCAGAGAGAGTTCACAGCACAACTGAGCGGAAAGTGGAGTAGCAGCCTAACAAGGGTTGATCTTGAGGTTCTGATATTTAGGGCCTTCAGCTGAGAGGCTGATATTTGTGGCTGGTCAATGATTTTGGTTGACACCATTGGCTGAATTATGCTGAATTAAGGCCCCCTGGCCTAGTTCAGCACACACACACACACACACACACACACACGCACACACACACACACATACACTAGGTGTACCGCCCTCCAGGCTGGGGGTAGGGGTGGGGTGGAGAGAGAGACCTGAATTGGTGCATGCCCAGTAGTCTGTAACTGGCTAAGGGCTCACCTGATTCTCCACAGTAACCTCCTATAATGGGGAAAGGGGGGTGTCTTTATGCATGGAAAGGGACATCCTGGATCCCTGTCTCTAGCTACCTAAAAGAATTGCCAAGACGGGCCACAAAATACCTGTTGGCCCCTCACCTCCTTCTGCAGCCGCACTTGACTCAGCTCCTGCCACCACATTTGCGTATACAACTCTTTTTAAAAATCATTTAACTATGGCAATATATGAAAAGCGAATACTATGCCAAAAAAACTACACCCCCCCCAAAAAAAATTGACCAATGGTTACCATGGGTGTAGGAAGAAGACTTGTTGCTTAGGGGCATTAGCTTTATGTTAATGGTACCGGAATAATTTGGAAAAGTATATCAATAATGGTTGTAAAAAATGAAGAATATAATCAATGGCACTGAATTATACATGTAGAAGTTGTTGCATTGCAGAATATTTTGTTGTTTATATTTTTTCCACAAGTAAAAATATACTTAAATGAATAACAATGACTACAAAGAAGAAAATGTTGTGGAATTGAATAGGGTGATAATTGTACTAGTCATCTTGATACTATTGAATTATTGAATTGTATAATATGTGGATGAAGTGCCAATACATTTTTAAAAGATTTTTCTCAATAAAATATTGGTTGAGGTTAATTGGAAACTTAATAGGATTATACCACAAGTTTGGTAGGTTTGGTAGAGGTATTTCTAGATATGTATTTATTGTAAATATATCTCTGTAAATACTAGAGCAGTATAGTGAACAAAGTTATGAAAAGTTCCTAACTACAACAAAACACCTTGAGTCCCTGAGCGTGGGGAACTTAGAACTATAGTCTTAAAGGACATGCAGATCAATTGGCATCACAGTCTTCAAAGACATTGTTCTACACCCTACTTTGATGAATTGTGACTCTGATCTTAAAAGCTTGATCTATGTGCATATATTTGTAGGTTTAGTATTAAGGTAGCAGATGGACATAGGGCCTCCACTCAACTACAACCTCAATGCAAGAACACTTTGTTCTATTAAATTGGCATTCCATGATGCTCACCTTCCCAACACGATCACTGAAGACAAATGTGTGCATAAGCAAATATAGTGAAGAAAGCTGATGGTCTCCAGCTATCAAAAGACAGCATCTGTGGTCTTAAGGGCTTTAAGGTAAACAAGCGTCCATCTAGCTGAGAAGCAACAAATCCCACATGAAAGAAGCCAACCAGCATGTGTGATCACGATGTGTCGAAGGGATCAGGTATCAGGCATCAAAAAACAAAAAATCAAATATGGTAATTGTGAATGAGGGGGAGTGCGGAGTGGAGACCCAAAGCCCATCTGTACACAACTGGAGAAAGGTTTCAGCGAGAAGACAAGCCGGTCAGGATGCAGTGTAGCAACGATGATACATACAACTTTCCTCTAGTTCCTAAATGCTTCCTCCCCACCCACCCCACTATCAAGATCCCATTTCTACCTTACAAATCGGCTAGACCAGAGCATTTACACTGGCACAGATAGGAAATGGGAACACAGGAAATCCAGGATAGATGATCCCTTCAGGACCAGTGCTCAGAGTGGTGATACCAGGAGGGTGGAGGGAAGGTGAGGTAGAAAGGGGGAACTGATTACAAGGATCTACATATAACCACCTCCCTGGAGAATGAGGAACAGAAAAGTGGGTGAAGGGAGATGTTGGACAGTGTAAGATATGACAAAATAGTAATTTATAAATTATCAAGGTTTAATGAGGGAGTGGGTGGTAGAGAGGTAGAAGACTAAATGAAAAGCTGATACCAAGGGCTCAAGTAGAAAGCAAATGTTTTGAGAATGATGATGGCAGTGGCAGGCCTGGTGGGAAATGATCAAGGGTAAGGTTGCTTAGAGAAGAGGTATACTCTAGCCCAGGTGGCGACGAAGCATGGTAGTAGGGCAGGAGGAAAGTCAAGGGAGATGGAGGAAAGAGCTAGGAGTCAAAGGGCATTCATGGAGGTCTAGACAAAGACATGTACATGCAAATATATATAGGAGGATGGGGAAATAGATCTATGTGTCTATATTTATAGGTCAAGTATTAAGGTGGCGGAAGGACCTTGGGCCTCTACTCAAACACTCCCTCAATGCATGAATACCTTCTTTTATTAAATTGGAACTCTATGATGCTCACTCTCCCGACACAACGGCTGGAGCCAAAGTGGGTGAACAAGTAAATGTGGTGAAGAAAGCTGATGGTGCCCGGCTATCAAAAGAGATAGTGACTGGGGTCTTAAAGGCTTGAAGATAAACAAGCGGCCATCTAGCTCAGAAGCAACAGAGTCCACATGGAAGAACACACCAGCCTGTGTGATCGAGTGGTCCCAAAGGGATCAGTTACCAGGCATCAAAGAACAAAAAATCATATCATTGACTGCACACCTCCATGATAGGATCGCTGAAGACAAATGGGTGCATAAGCAAATGTGGTGAAGAAAGCTGATGGTGCCCGGCTATCAAAAGAGATAGTGTCTGGGGTCTTAAAGGCTTGAAGGTGAACAAGCGGCCATCTAGCTCAGAAGCAAAAAAGCCCACATGGAAGAAGCACACCGGCCAGTGCGATCACAAGGTGCCAAGGTACCAGGTATAAGGCATCATGCAAAAAAAAAAAGATATAAGTGTGTGTATGTATGTGTATATGTATATATGTATATATATACCATATTAATGAAGGGGGAAGTGCAGAATGGAGACCCAAGGCCCAAGTGTTGGCCAATGGAGATCCCCTCATAGAGGGGTTTAGGAGAGGAGATGGGTTAATTAGGGTGCGAGGTAGTACCGATGAAGAACACAGCTTTCCCACAGATCCTGGATGCTTCCTCCCCCCAACTACCATGATCCGAATTCTACCTTGCAGGGCTGGATAGGGCAGAGGCTGTACACTGGTACATATGAGGGCTGGAGATACAGGGAATCCAGGGTGGATGATACCTTCAGGACCAAGGGTGTGAGGGACGATGCTGGGAGAGTGGAGGGTGAGTAGGTTGGAAAGGGGGAACTGATTACACGGATCCACATGTGACCTCTTCCCTGGGAGAGGGACAGCAGAGAAGGGGGGAAGGGAGACTCCAGATAGGGCAAGATATGACAAAATAATGATGTATAAATTACAAAGGGCACATGAGGGAGGGGGGAAAGGGGAGGGAGGGGAAAAAAAAAGAGGACCTGATGCAAGGGGCTTAAGTGGAGAGCAAATGCTTTGAGAATGATTGGGGCAGGGAATGTATGGATCTGCTTTATACAATTGATGTATGTATATGTATGGATTGTGATAAGAGTTGTATGAGTCCCTAATAAAATGTAAAAAAAGAAAAGAGGAGAAAAAATGATTAGGGCAAAGACTGTACAGATGTGCTTTATACAATTGGTGTATGTATATGTATGAACTGTGATAAGAATTGTATGAGCCCCAATAAATTGTTTTAAAAAAAGAGAATGATGATGGCAAAAAAAACTGTACAAATGTACTTGACACAATGGATAGATGTATGGATTGTGATAAGAGTTGCACGAGCCCCCAATTAAATATTTTTTAAAAGCTTGCAAGCAACTATCTAAGTTGCAAATATTGGTCTCTTTTCATATGAAGCACAGAACAGTGAAGGAAATAAAAGACTCAAAAATTAATCAAATCACTAATTTTCTATTGACCACACAAACCACAGCCTCTACCATTTTGAAACCAGAAAAAAATAGATTTTTACGCAGCTATCATGACACCATGCTGATCAGGATCACACTAGAGGTTTCTGGGCAGAGTGGGAGAAAATTGCAGAAAAAATTGTAAATCATAAAAATGACCAGACTTCTGGTGTGACATAGTGGAACACCCAAGACAATAGGACTTTTCAATAGATACCTTTCAAACCTAACTGTGAACCTACTTCCAGGGACCACCTTTAACTCAAACAATAAGCAGACTTGGTTAGGCTGAAGAAAATCCAGTGACACTTGTATGTGTATTTATATAGAAAGAGTTTTATATCAAGAAATGACTCACACTATTGTAGAAGTAAGTCCAGTCCAGGTCAAGTCAGATATACGCTGAAGGTTTCTCTAGACACTTGTAGTTGAAGGGCTGACCAAGGAAGTAGGAAGGTGAAGCAAAAAGAGTACAGCATGATGGATGCTGAGTTGAATGAATCATTGATCAGCTGAATGAATCCAAGGTCTGCAATCGGCTGATGGCTCCTGGCAGTGGCAGGTAATATGAGAGGAAAACAAAAAAACAGATGTAGGATCCAAATCCAGGTAGAAGTTCGATAGTTTCCACATCCTGTCAATTTATACTGAGTACACTTAATGAAGCCTCCCTCAATCAGACCAAGGCCAAGACTAGATTAAGGGGTCTCTTTTCCCAAAACACTAAAATTAAAACTGCTTGACTGTTTCACAGGAGACTCTCAGCAAGATAGGATTAGAAGGGAAAATCCTCAGTACTATAAAAGCCATATACGAAAAACCATCTTCTTTGAGCCTTTATTAAGAATGGATGTTGAATGTTCTTAAATGCTTTTTCTACAGCAATTCATATGAACATATGGTTCTTGTCCTTTTTATTGTTGTTGTTGCGGTGGATTATGTTAATTGTTTTTTGAATGTTGAATCATCCCTACATCCCTGGTATGAAGCCCACTTGGTCATGATGTTTTTGCCTTTTTTTTTTGGCCGGGGGGGGGGAGGGTTTGATATGTTGTTGGATTCTATTGGCCAAGATTTTGTTGAGGATTTTTGCATCTATGTTCATGAGAGATATTGGTCTACAATTCTCTATCCTTGTGGGGTTTGACCAGTTTTGATATTAGGGTTATGCTGACTTCAAAGATTGAGTTTGGGAGTCTGCTGTCCCTTTCTATGTTGTGGAAGAGTTTGCGTAGGATTGGTATTAGCTTTTCTCTAAATGCTTGGTAGAATTCTTCGGTGAAATCATCTGGACCAGGGCTTGTCTTGATGTGTTTTTTGGAGGGGTTTATCTAATTGGTGTTCTCTCTGGTTCCTGAATGGCTATCCTTTCCTACTTTATGACATTGGGGAAATTTTCTTCCAAAAATTCCCTTACTGAAACTTTGGTCAATGTAAGACATGAAAAAACAATAATAAATTATCAAGGGTTTAGGAGGGTGAGAAGATGGGGAAGATGGGGAAATAAACGAGGAGCTGATACCAAGGACTCAAGTAGAAAGAAAGTGTTTTGAAAATGATGATAGCAACAAATGTACTAATGTGCTTGACACAGTGGATGGATGTAGTTGTATGAGCTTCCAATAAACTAATTAAAAATATATTGCGGGGGGAATGCACAAAAATGATGTGATGATGAATGTGGAATTCTTCTTGATAAGATTGGATAATTGAACTATTGAATTGTATATGTCAAATATATGCCAATAAAACAGTTGGGAGACAAAAGAATTCCCTTACTATCTTAACTCTAGTCTTACTTATTTCCTCCTCTTCCAGCACCCCATTAATTTGAATATTGTTTTGCTTCCTGGAATGCCACATCATCCTCAGGTTTTCTTCAGATTCTTTTGCTTTTTTTTTTTTTAATTATTTTTTATTTTTTTAACAAATTATTGGGGCTGATAGAATTCTTTTCACAGTTCATACATATACATACATCAATTGTATAAAGCACATCTGTACAGTCTTTGCCCAAATCATTTTTTTCTCCTCTTTTCTTCATTTACATTTTATTAGGGACTCCAACAACTCTTACCACAATCCATACATATACATACATCAATTGTATAAAGCACACCCATACATTCCCTGTCCCAATCATTCTCAAGGCATTTGCTCTTCACTTAAGCCCCTTGCATCAGGTCCTCTTTTTTTTTTCCCCCCTCCCTCCCTTTTCCCCCCTCCCTCATATGCCCTTGGTAATTTATACCTCGTTATTTTGTCATATCTTGCCCTATTCGGGGTCTCCCTTCCCCCCTTCTCTGCTGTCCCTCTCCCAGGGAAGAGGTCACATGTGGCTCCTTGTAATCAGTTCCCCCTTTCCAACCCACTCACCCTCCACTCTCCCAGCATCGTCCCTCACGCCCTTGGTCCTGGAGGTATCATCCACCCTGGATTCCCTGTATCTCCAACCCTCATATGTACCAGTGCACAGCCTCTGTCCTATCCAGCCCTGCAAGGTAGAATTCGGATCATGGTAGTTGGGGGGAGGAAGCATCCAGGATCTGTGGGAAAGCTGTGTTCTTCATCGATACTACCTCACTCCCTAATTAACCCATCTCCTTTCCTAAGCCCCTCTATGAGGGGATCTCCATTGGCCGACACTTGGGCCTTGGGTCTCCACTCTGCACTTCCCCCTTCATTTAATATAATATATATATACGCATACATATATACATATACACATATATACACATACATACACACACTTATATCTTTTTTTTTTTTTTTGCATGATGCCTTATATCTGGTCCCTTGGGCACCTCGTGATCGCACTGGCCGGTGTGCTTCTTCCATGTGGGCTTATTTGTTTCTGAGCGAGATGGCCGCTTGTTCACCTTCAAGCCTTTAAGACCCCAAACACTATCTCTTTTGATAGCCGGGCACCATCAGCTTTCTTCACCACATTTGCTTGTGCACCCATTTGTCTTCAGCGATCCTATCATGGAGGTGTGCAGTCAATGATATGATTTTTTGTTCTTTGATGCCTGGTAACTGATCCCTTTGGGACCACTCGATCACACAGGCTGGTGTGTTCTTCCATGTGGACTTTGTTGCTTCTGAGCTAGATGGCCGCTTGTTTATCTTCAAGCCTTTAAGACCCCAGTCACTATCTCTTTTGATAGCCGGGCACCATCAGCTTTCTTCACCACATTTACTTGTTCACCCATTTTGACTCCAGCTGTTGTGTCGGGAGAGTGAGCATCATAGAGTTCCAATTTAATAAAAGAAGGTATTCATGTATAGAGGGAGTGTTTGAGTAGAGGCCCAAGGTCCTTCCGCCACCTTAATACTTGACCTATAAATATAGACACAAAGATCTATTTCCCCAACCTCCTATATATATTTGCATGTACATGTCTTTGTCTAGACCTCCATGAATGCCCTTTGACTCCTAGCTCTTTCCTCCATCTCCCTTGACCTTCCTCCTGCCCTACTACCATGCTTCATTGCCACCTGGGCTAGAGTATACCTCTTCTCTAAGCAACCTTACCCTTGATCATTTCCCACCAGGCCTGCCACTCCCCCTTCTCTACCCTTTGGGGTCCCATGTTTTTCCCTTGTCCCTGGGTTTGTTAACACCACTTCCTTACCCCCCACCCCAAGTCACCCCGGAACTGTCGGTCCCGTTGTTTTTCATCCAGATAGTTCATCCAGCCTGTCCTATTCAGACAGACCTGTGGAGTCACTAACATGCACGAAAACTAGACAGAGGAACACAAAGCAACAGTATACAACCAGACAACAAAACAACCAAAACAAACCACTGAAAAAGAACAGAACAAAACAGTTCACAAGAGAAAAGCTTGTAGTTAGTTCAGGGATCTTTGCTGGCCCTTAGGAGCGTTTTCCAGTCCAGTCTGTTGGGGCACCACGCCCTGGCCCCAAAGTCCACTTTCAGCATTCCCTGGGGACCTTGCCACTCCATTCCCTTGCTGTTCCGCTGCATTCCCCCAGTGCATTGCCTCGGTGTGGTGGGATCAGGTCAGGTGCAATTCCCACACTGTGTCTCCGGTGCTGTCCCCTGTATCGCCCTTAGTCACTGAGGGGCATCATGTCTCATAGTAGGGCCAGCCATGTTGTTCTCTCTGTGGACTGGCTGCTCTACTCAGGAACATCATCATCACAGCCTGGTGGGCCAGGCTGTGCTCCACTCTCTCCTCCTGCCCCTTCATCTGCTCCCGTGTGCTCTGATCAAATATGTCCATCTCCCACAGCTGCAGGGTCAATGTCGTCCTTTGGAACAAGTTCTTTTCGGGGGAGGGGCAGGAATCCACTTAATTTATGGTGCTGGGGCCTGCCTCCCAGACCTCTCCACCGGTTCCGTCCTCCACGCCGGGATATTGCATTCACACCTTGCGACACTGGGTTGAAGTCTGGTCCCGCTTTCCCTGTGGAGATATAAGCCATACCCTCCCCTTGGGTGGATTAATGCCCCATTTCTGTCATGCTGATTGTACTTACCTCAGAGGACTCATGTTGTACCTGTCCCTTTGGGACTGACTTACCTCGCTTAGCATAATTCCTTCCAGCTCTTCCCATGAAATAACGTGTTTCATGTGCTCATCGGTGCTTTTTAGTGCTGCATAATACTCCATTGTGTGTATGTGCCAAAGTTTGCTAATCCACTCGTCTATCGATGGAAACTTAGGCTGTTTCCAAGTCTTTGCTATTGTGAATTGTGCCGCAATAAACATTGGAGCGCATATGACTGGTCGTGTTTTATTTGCTGCTTCAACCGGGTATATGCCCAGTAGAGGGATGGCTGCGTCGTAAGGTAGATCAATTTCCATTTTCTTTAGGTATCGCCAGATTGCTTTCCACAGTGTCTGTACAAATCTGCACGACCACCAGCAGTGGAGGAGGGTTCCTATTTCACCACAGCCCCTCCAACACTTGTTGCTCTCTGATTTACTGATCTGGGCTAGCCTCAGGGGTGTTAGGTGGTATCTCATGGTTGTTTTGATTTGCATTTCTCTTATGGCAAGGGACTTCGAGCACTTTCTCATATATTTATTGGCCATATTGATCTCCTCTCTAGTGAAAGTTCTTCTCATTTCTTTTGCCCACTTCCTTAGGGGGTTAACTGTTTTCCTCTTTTTGCAGGTCATGATGGTGTTGTAGATTTTAGTAATGAGCCCTTTGTCTGACGTGTCATTACTAAAAATCTTCTCCCAGTCTGTGGGTTGCCTTGTCACCCTCTTGGCAAAGTCTTTCGAGGTGCACAGGTGTTTTATTCTTATTAGATCCCATTTGTCGATTTCCAGATCACCTGTGTGTGTCCCCTTCCCTGTTGCAGTGAGCCTATGTGCTCCCTGGGCCAGTGCTCTGAGATTAGTCCCGATTCCCTCCTTAATGGTCCTGATGGTTTGGGGTTTGACTTCTAGATCTGTGATCCACCTTGAGTGTATTCTTGTGCATGGGGTGAGGTAGGCGTCTTGTTTCAACTTTCTACATGTGGATATCCATTGTTTCCAGCACCACTTATTAAAGAGGGCATCTGCTTCCCACTTGACGTTTTTGGGACCCTTGTCGAAGATCAGTTGTCTATATGCTGATGATTTTACTCCTGGGCTTTCTATTCTTTTCCACTGGTCTGAGTGTCTATCATTGTGCCAGTACCATGCTGTTTTGACCACTGTAGCTGTGTAGTAGGCATTAAAATCAGGTAGGGCGAGTCCTCCAATTGTGTCCTTCTTCTTGAGGAGTTCTCTGCTAATTCTGGGTTTCTTCCCTCTCCATGTGAAGTTGGTGGTCAGTTTTTCCAATTCTTTGAAGAAGGTTGATGGTAATTGGATTGGTATAGCATTGAACTTGTAGAGTGCTTTAGGAAGAACTGTCATCTTTACTATGTTCAGCCTACCTAACCATGAGCAGGGGAGCTTCATCCATTTGTGAAGGTCACTTTTGGTTTCCTGTAATAGGGTTTTATAATTATGCTTATATAGGTCTTTAGTATTTTTTGTTAAGTATATTCCTAGGTATTTCAGTTTGTTCTTGGCTACTGTGAAGGGTACTTCCCTCTTAATCGCCTCTTCCATGGCCCTGTCCGATGTGTATAGAAACCCTACTGACTTCTGTTTATTGATCTTGTATCCTGCTACCCTTCCGTATTCCTCTATTGCTGTAAGTGTTCCAACTGTGGAGTTTTGGGGGTCTTCAATGTATAAGATCATGTCATCTGCAAATAACGATAGTTTCACCTCCTCCTCTCCCAACTGGATCCCTTTGATGTCCTTCCGCTGTCTTATGTTGTTAGCCAGGACCTCCAAAACGATATTGAATAGAAGAGGGGACAGGGGGCATCCTTGTCTTGTACCCTTTTTCAGTGGTATTGTTCTTGTCTTTTCTCCATTGACTATGATGTTGGCTGTTGGTCTTTCATAGATAGCTTGTATGAGCTTGAGGAACTTACCTTCCAATCCTATCTTCATGAGTGTTTTGATTAGGAATGGATGCTGGATGTTGTCAAATGCTTTTTCTGCATCTATGGATATTATCATATGGTTTTTATCCTTTTTCTTCTCGATGTGGTGTATGATATTGATGGATTTTCGGATGTTAAACCATCCCTGCATCGCTGGGATGAATCCTACTTGGTCGTGGTGAATGATATGTTTGATGTTCCTTTGTATTCTACTGGCCAATATTTTGTTAAGGATTTTTGCATCTATGTTCATTAGAGATATTGGTCTATAATTCTCTACACCTGTGGGGTCTTTTCCCTGTTTGGGTATCAAAGTAATGCTGGCTTCGTAAAATGAGTTTGGGAGCTTGCCGTTCTTTTCTATGTTCTGGAATACTTTGTGGAGGATCGGTGTCAGCTCTTCCCTGTATGTTTGGTAAAATTCTGCTGTGTAGCCATCTGGCCCTGGGGCCTTTTTCCTTGGTAGGTTTTTGATGACACTCTCTATTTCTTCCTTCGCTATGGGTTTGTTGAGGTTCTTGATCTCTGTCTCAGATAATCTAGGGATAGATTGTTTTTCTAAATATTTATCCATGTCTTCCAGGTTTCTGAATTCATTAGAATACAAACCTTCATAGTACTTTGTGATTATCCTTTTTATCTCATTGGGGTCTGTTGTTATTGCCCCCGATTCATCCCTCATCCTGGCTATTGATGATTGTTCCTTTCTATCTTTGGTAAGCTTTGCCAGGGGAGTGTCAATTTTATTAATTCGTTCATAAAACCAGCTTCTAGTTGCGTTAATCCTTTGCATTGTTCTTTTGTCTTCCCACTGGTTTAACTCCGCCCTGATTTTTATTATTTCTTTTCTCTTGCTATTGGAGGGGTAGTTCTGTTGACTCTGTTCTAGTTGTTGGAGGTTTTGTGTTAACATATCTGTCATACGCCTTTCTTCTTTTTTCATGTATGCATTCAGTGATATCAAGCTACCTCTGATAAATGCCTTTGCAGTGTCCCATAAGTTTTGATATGTTGTATGCTCGTTCTCATTAGTTTCTAGAAATTTCCTGATATCCTCTCTGATCTGGACCTTAACCCATTCATGTCGCAGGAGATCGTTGTTTATTCTCCAATTGGTGGCCCTTGCTTTTCTGGGTGCCCTTCTATTAATCTCCAGCTTTATGGCATGGTGGTCTGAGAAAGACGTCTGGATAATATCTATGTGTTTGAATTTACTCAGGCTGGCCTTGTGCCCCAGCATGTGATCTATTCTTGAGAAAGATCCGTGTGGATTGGAGAAGAATGTGAAACCTTTTGCTTTTGGATGAAAGGCTCTATAGATGTCTATCAGGCCCTGTTGCCTAATTACATTGTTTAGCTCTCTGGCCTCTTTGCTGAGCTTCTTTCCCTGTGACCTGTCTTTCTCTGATAGTGGAGTGTTGAAGTCCCCCACTATTATTGTTGTTTCCGTGATTTCTTCTGTCATTTTTTTAATAGTTTGTTTGACGAAATTTGCCGCACCATTATTAGGTGCGTAAATATTCAGTATGCTTATTGCTTCCTGGTTTACTGAGCCTTTGAGCATTATGTAATGTCCCTCTTTGTCTCTTTTTATGTTTTGGATCTTGAGATCCATTTTGTCGGAGATTAAGATAGCCACTCCTGCCTTCTTGGAGTTACCATTTGCTTGGTAAACTTTCTGCCAGCCCTTTATTCTCAGCATATGCTTGTCTGCTTGCTTAAGGTGTGTCTCTTGCAGGCAGCAGATTGATGGGTTATGTTTTCTAATCCAATCCTCCAGCCTCTTTCTTTTAACATATGAATTGAGCCCATTTGTATTCAAAGTGATTATTACAATCTCTGGCTTCATGGTTGCCATATTCTGTTTTGTGTTTTGGGTCTTTGCCTATCTTCCTTCATATCAGTGTACTGCGTTTGAGTGGAGGGTTTCTATCCTGTCCTCTTTTCCATCTGAGACCGTGTTGTCCTGGTACGTGTTGCTGGCATGTTGGCTTCTAGATGGAGATGGGCTATATGGTGGTCTCCTGGTGGTTCTAGTTGGAGCTTGATCTTCTGGCCATAGTGAGTCAGCCAGTATGTTCTGCAGGGTCGGGTGACTTGCAGTATATTTTTTGAGTTCTTCCTTGTCCTGGAAGACCCTTATCTTACCCTCTATCTTAATGGATAACTTGGCAGGGTATAGGATTCTGGGGGAGGCATTTTCATCTTTCAGTTTTTGGAAGATGCTGCTCCATTCTCTCCTCCTCTTCATGGTTTCAGCTGATAAGTCTGAGCATACCCTTACCTGCGCTCCTTTGTATGTGACTGTCTTCCTTTCTCTTGATGCTCGTAGAATTTTCTCTTTTTCCTCTAAGTTGGATAATTTTACAATTATATGCCTTGGCGTGTTCTTCTTGGTGTTTAGCTTAGCCGGCGTCCTCTCTGCTTCCTGTATGAGAGTCGGATTCTCCTTTGTTAGGTTGGGGAAATTTTCTTCCAGGAATTCCTTTGCTATCTTGGCGGTCGATTTGTGTGTTATGTTGTGTTCCGGTAGACCGATTATTCGAATATTATTCCTCTTCATAGCATCTGTCATTGATCTCAGGCTGTCTTCTGTTTCTTTAATTTTCCTTTCTGATTGTTTTTCTCGCTTGCTTCGTTTGGTTTGAGCGTCCTCGAGTTCACTGATACGGTTCTCAGCCTCCTCAAGCCTAGATATAGCTTCTGTGACCTTTTGTGTGGCCTCTGCTACCTCCTCTGTTAGTTTCTGCAGTTCCTTTTGGTGGATAGTATTCATCCCCTCTATTGTGGACTTCATCCCCTCTATTGTGCATTTCATCCCTTCTATCGTTGCATCCTTATTTTGGTTTGCTTCTCTTAGCTCCTGTATTACTGCAAGCAGAGTTCTGAAGATTTCCTTTTGTGGCTGATCTATATCTGTTTCTTCTATGAGTGACGTTAGGTCTGTTAAAGTGCCTCGTTTTTCTGATTTTTTTGTTGGGAGTGATGTGGTCTGTTGATTTTTCCTTGATCCTTTAATAGGCCCCATGCTTCTGGGAGACAGGAGTAACCTTATTGTGTGGAGGCTCAGGCCACTGTGCCGTCTCCTGGGGTGGCTGGTGCGGGCTGTGGCAGGCTTAGGGCTGGCACTGGGGACCCAACAGGGCCCCAGGTGGTGAGAGCTGGCTGGAGCTCACTGACGGGGACTGCAAAGCCGAGACCCAGGCTCCACTGCAGGTGGAGTGTTTGATCTGCCCGGGCTGTGAGCGGGGAGGCCCCTTGGATAGCTGTGCCGGCAGCTGCGGGACACTGCAGGGAACAATGGTGTTCGCTCTCCGCCCTTTTGGCGCGAAACCGCAGGGGGTAATGGCGCCCTTCCTCTGCTCAGGCTCAGAGTCGCGGCCGCCGGGGTCCCCGCAGCACCCTGGGGAGGGCACCTACTCTTGTGCCTTGCGCAGGGGGGGCCCTTGGTGGGCAGACTCAGTAGCGCGGGGCGCGGTGCTCCGCGGAAGCTCAGGGTCCGGGACAGGCGCGGGTTGGTCTATGGCTCCTTTTGGCGGGAAGTGCTCAGCGCATGGTCCCCACCAGGAGTGGAGCTGGCGCTAGGCTGCCAGGGGCTGGCGGGGGCGGGCGGGGGTGGGAGGCCGGCGCACGGAGGGCAGGTGGAGAGGTCCGCGGCAGCGGTGCGGGTGGATGGTCCCCGTGGGGGACAACCCGCGGGTCCGCTCCCCTGAGCTTGGATGAATGGAGGGAGGGACGTGGGCCCGAGGGCAGATCGCTGCCCTGCGGGGAGAGGGGAATTGCGGGAGAGGAAAGCTTCTCTCCCAGTGGGGATCCGCGATAGGGAGTGGGGAGTGGGCCGCTGGAGTAGGCAGGGCAGGCAATCGGCTCTGGGCTGGCGTCCGGTTTGGGGATGGAGCCTAAGCCGGTCGCCAGTGAGCTCACGGCAGCTTAGTGGCCAGAGACGTCCCACGAGTCCGGTCCTCTTTCACCTAGACCCCTGCTCCGGACAAATACGTGGGGTAGGACTGGGGTGCTGTCCCAGGGGGGATATTTCACTCACCAGACTCTTACTATTCAGCTACCTGGTCGCCAATCCCGCTTTGTTTGGAGGAGCTCTCAGAGTATGCGGGTGTCCCTGTCGGCCATCTTCCCCCTCTCTCTTTTGCTTTTTAAAATTTAATTGTTTCCCTCATTTGCTTAATTCTGATTGGTTATCTCTAAGATCACTGATTTGGTTTTCCACTTCCTCCATTCCATTGGTGAGATCACTCACCTTTTTCTTTATTTCTGTCCTTAACTCCTGGATTTCCTTTCAGTGTGAAGATTCTAGTATCTCTATTTTTCATCAGTTTTCAGGATTGATCCCATATTTTATTGCATATTGCATGGCCCTAAACAGCATTCTCATGTATACTTTCACTGGCAGTTCAAGGACTGCTTCTTTTATGTAAACCATTGGGCTTGTGTCATCTTCAGTAATTGACTTTTGTCTCTATAGATTTTTTTTTACATTAGCTGCTGGTGTTGGCTCTTGTTTGCATCACATCTTGATTGATCTGAAGGTGGTATGCAGCCTTCTGGGAGGTGTTCAGAGGTGGGGCTGGCTCTCTAGGTTAGGGGAGGATCAGATAGGTGTGGGAAAACATATTTTGTGTAGATGAGGAGGGAGCATTAGTTGGGTGTGTAGAGGGACAAGGGTGTAGTCAGTGGTTCTCAACCTGTGGGTCTCGACCACTTTGGTGGTCAAACGACCCTTTCACAGGGGTCACCTAAGACCATCGGAAAACACATATTTCTGAGGGTCTTAGGAACTGAGACACTGCTCCTCTGTCTCAAGGCGAGTGTGCTCACATGCGGATACACCCACATACAAGTATGAGACACGATGACATCATCGCACCAACCCATCACATACACCCTGTGTAAATACAGGTGTATGTGACAGGGTTGGCACCATAATGTACTTATGCAGAGAGTCACACATGTGTAGAGAGAAGTTACTGTATAAAGAGCAACTACTGTGTGGAGAGCAGCTACTGTATTGAAGACAGCTACTCTGTTAAAAGCAGCTACTGTGTTGAAAACAGCAGTATTAGAGGTAAAATGACACTTCATGAATTATAATTACTGGGTAAATGTAAAATCATATACTGTAAAATCATCAACTACTGCAAAAAAAAAAAAAGAAATGTACCATGGGAACTTAATCTGGATGCTGGTCGGTCTTTTTATATTCAGTTGTGGTTGATGTGAATACTGCCCCCTTATGATAGTAACAGGTATGTTAAAAAAAAAAAACAACCACAGAGAATAGTAAATCATAGGAAACTTTTTTTTATCATTTTATTGGGGGTTCATACAACTCTTATCACAATCCATACATCCATCTATTGTGTCAAGCACATTTGTACATTTGTTGCCATCATCATTCTCAAAACATTTGCTTTCTACTTGAGCCCTTGCTATTAGCTCCTCATTTCCCCCCTCCCTACCTGCTCCCTGCTCCCTCATGAACCCTTGATAATTTATAAATTATTATTTTGTCATATCTTACACTCTCCAACATCTCTGTTCACCCACTTTTCTGTTGTCCATTCCCCAGGGAGGAGGTTATATGTAGATCTTTCTAATTGGTTCCCCTTTTCCACCACACCCTCCTTCCACCCTCCTGGTATTGCCACTCTGAGCACTGGTCCTGAAAGGACCATTTGTCCTGGATTCCCTGTGTTTCCAGTTCCTATCTGTACCAGTGTACTTGCTCTGGTCTAGCTAGATTTGTAAGGTAGAATTGGGATCATCGGGAGGCGGGCATTTAAGAACTAGAGTAAAGTTTTATGTTTCATTGTTGCTACACTGCACTCTGACTGGCTCATCTCCTCCCCATGACCTTTCTGTAAGGGTGCGGGGAAAAGGAGGGCCCCCAACAAATCATCAAGGGTCCAGTAGGTACAATTGTATGGTGCGATAATAAGTAAAGATTATAGTGAAATCAGAGTGCATGAGAGAAGAAAGATTGAAGTAATGGAGTCAGACACAATTCATAGTAGCATGCTCACCTCAGCCCCGCTTGGTGGTCCTCGTGGGGAGAGCCCAGGAGTGAGAGCAGGAGAGGCCCACTTTATTGCTAACCAAGGGTTATAACTTTGGAGGGTGGGGTGATTACAGGTAACCACACATCTCAGGAAGGGGCAGTACAATAGGCATACACATCATAGAAAGGAGATGTACCATAGACATAAGCGTGACAGGAAGGGGATGAGCTAGGGGTGTGCACATAGGAATGGGAGGGACTAGGGGTATACATGTGACAAGATGGGCAGATGGCAGCCTAACCTTGATCACCCTTGGGTGGGTTTGACCTCTCTGGGGTCTCCTACAAGGAAACAGTTAACTATTATCCTTATCAGAAGGGTGTGGGTCCTACTTCTTGTGGGATAAACAGTGGTAACTGCTTGCTCTGGATGGCTGAGAGCCCTTAGGAAGAATAACCCCTGAGCTACTTCTGATGGCCTCCAAGTGTATAGTCATTCGCGAGCATTTGGCATGTCTTTGGGGGAGACAGCTTGGGAGAAATCCTTCTGTTTCCCACATAAGGGAGTGTCCAGTTGCCTACAGATGGGTCTTAGGTCCCCAAACTGTGCTCCTCTTCATTCACAATGATTTTATTATTTGATCTTTGATGCCTGATACCTGATCCCTTCAACACCTCATGATCACACAGGCTGGTGAGCTTCATCCATGTGGGCTTCGTTGCTTCTGAGTTAGAAGGCTGCTTACTTACCTTCAAGCCTTTAAGACCCCAGATGCTATTTCTTTTGATATTCGGGAACCATCAGCTTTCTTCACCACTTTTGCTTTTGCACCTGCTTTGTCTTCAGCAATCATATCAAGAAGGTGAACGCACAGTGATATGATTTTTTGTTCTTTGGTGCCTGATACCTGATCCCTTCGATACCTCATGATGACGCAGGCTGGTGTGCTTCCTCCATGTGGACTTTGTTGCTTCTGAGATAGACGGCCGCTTGTTTACCTTCAAGTCTTTAAGACCTGCAACACTATATCTTTTGATAGCCGGACACCATCACCTTTCTTCACCACATTTGCTTATACACCTGCTTTGTCTTCAGCAATTGTGTTGGGAAGGTGAGCATCATAGAATGCCAGTTTAATAGAACAAAGGTATTCTTGCATTGAGGGAATACTCGAGTGGAGGCCCAATGTCCATCTGCTACCTTAATGCAAAACCTATAAATATATGCACATAGATCTATTTTCCCATCTTCATATATAAATATATTAACATATGTACATGCCTTTATTTAGACCTGCAAAAATGTCCCTTGCCTCCTAGTTCTTTTCTCTATTTCCTTGTGCTTTCCTCTTGTCCCACTATCATGCTCAACCTTCATTTGGATTTCAATAATTCCTCTCAGAATTACAATACCCTTGAGCAAGCCTTACCAGACCTCCTACATACTCCTCACCAATGATTTGGCTCATTTGTTGTTCCCTTGTCCCTCAGTTTGTTAAAACCACTACTTATCCCCCCACCACCCCTTTGCTATGTCCCCCTGGAACCATGAGTCTCATTGTTTCCTCCTCCAGATTGTTCATCCAGTCTCTCTTTTTAGATAGACCTGAAATCATAGGAAACTTTAATGAACTGTATTGACCGAACTGTTCCATGTATCATCTTTTGTATTATTCAAGCTATTGTTATATATTATTTTTATTAGCAAACCATCCATGACAATGGATCGCGTGGAGAAGAACATTAAGGAAAGTAAACATAGTGAGGATTTTTTACAGCATTGTTTTACCTCAATAATTACAGCAAGAATTGAGAAACCGCAATGTGTTATTTGTTGTGAAGTTCTATCAGCCAAATCTATGAAGCTGAACAAATTAAAATGCCATTTTGATAGCAAGCATCCGAGTTTTTCCAGCAAGGATACCAACTCTTTCAGAAGCAAAGCTGATGGACTCAAGAAAGCCAGACTTGACACTGGTGGCAAGTACCACAAACAAAGCATAGCATCCATTAAAGCTTCATATTTGGTGGCACTCAGAATCGCCACAGCTATGAAACCTCACACCACTGCTGAGGATTTACTATTGCCAACAGCCAAAGGCATTGTTTGAGCTATGATCAGAGATGAATTTCTTATGAAATTGAGTGAAGTTTCCTTATCTAATGACACTATCTGCAGAATAGATGGCATGTCTGCTGATATTCTTGATCAGGTAATTCAAGAAATTAAATCTGCTCCACTTCCAATATTTAGCATCCCACTAGATGAGTCTACAGACATTGCAAACTGTTCACAGTTACTGGTTTATGTGAGGTATATTAATGAAGGTGACTTTAAAGATGAGTTTAGTTTTTACAAACCTCTTGAAACGACACCTACTGCACATGCCGTATTTGACACAGTTGGTTCATTTCTGAAAGAGCATATATCTCTTGGGGGAAAATTTTGTGTTGTTTGCACAGATGGTGCTCCAGCTATGCTAGAATGTCGATCTGAATTTCAACGTTTGGTACTGAATGAGTCACCAAAAGTCAACAGAACTCACTGTATGATTCATCGGCAAATATAAGCAACAAAGATACTGCCACAAGAGTTTCAAGAAGTAATCAAAAACATCCTAAGTTCTGTCAATTTTGTAAAAGCGAGCACTTTAAACAGTCGACTGTTTTCGCAACTGTGTAACGAATTGGATCCACCGAAAAATGCTCTATTTCACACTGAAGTGAGATGGTTGTCGAGAGCAAATAAAACACGACCAGTCATATGCGCTCCAATGTTTATTGCGGCACAATCCACAATAGCAAAGACTTGGAAACAGCCTAAGTTTCCATCGATAGACGAGTGGATTAGCAAACTTTGGCACATACACACAATGGAGTATTATGCAGCACTGAAAAGCACCGATGAGCACATGAAACACGTTATTTCATGGGAAGAGCTGGAAGGAATTATGTTAAGCGAGGTAAGCCAGACCCAAAGGGACAGGTACAACATGAGTCCCCTGAGGTAAGTACAATCAGCATAACAGAAATAGAAGAATAAACATCCATCCCACAATAAACGGGAGGAAGCAAAGATAGTTGGAGGGAGGACAGGCCACACCTAGGGAGGTACATGAGAGCCCAGCATAAAGAAGGAGTAGTGGGGTAGGGAGAGGGAGAACCGGGAGGGGGAGAAACCGAATGGATGGTATGGGGGGGGCAGGGTACTAACCCACCCGGGAGAGAGTATCGGTTGTGTCCCCACAGATCTGGAACATGCATACGGACCCCAACACGACACACCAAACAAGGAGGGCAACGCAAAGTACAGATGTCTACACAAAGAGGCTGGATGACAAGCCGGCCCAAACCAGAATTAGGCCGACCCCCACACTCGAAGGGAATACCACAGAAAACAAAAATAAATCGTCTGGAGTGGGAAAGGAAATGACCCACCACACCACATCCAGAAGGAAGCTGAAACAAAAGAAGGAGAAAGGACATAGTGGAGTACACCTGGGTCCACCAAGCCCAAAGTCGATAGACCAGCTAGAAGGGCCCATCATACAGAGAGGACCATTCATCTGACCACACTACGCGATACGACATCCTGCACCAACACATGGCCCTACACGGGACAGCACCTGAGACACAATGTGGGATGGGCGACGGAGCTGACCCCGCCACACTGAGGCAAACACTGGGGGCGTGCAATGGAGCAGTGGAGGAAGCAGAGCAAAGGGAGCCCGAGGGAGTATAAAGGATGGTCTTCCGGGCCAGGACGCGGCGCCTCACAAGCTACACCTAGAAAACACTCCTAAAGGCGAACGAAAGGACCTTGAACTACTAGCAATTTTTCTTTTAATACTTGCTATCTTTTTGTTTAGTCTTTTTTTAATTTGTTTTGTTTTTTACCTTGTAAATTTTGTATGTTAGTGGCTTTTCTGCTTATCAGTGTGTCGATGTTGCTTCTGTCAAAGCCATGTTCTTATGGGCCACTTGGGCGCAGTCAAAGTCATATGCATTTGTATGCACATATTACTATGTCAGCAGGTCCACCTAGACAAGATAGGCTGGACAAATAATGAGAGAAGAAAACAACAGGACCAACGGTCCTGGAGGGACATGAGAGCGTGGGAGGTAGGGGAAGGGAGGAGTTGTCGCCCAACACAGGGACAAGGGAACAGCGAGTGGTTCAAAACCAGAGGAGGGAGGGGAGGGGAGGACTGGAAGGGAGTGACCAAGAGCAAGGTAACTGAGAGGAACTACTGAATCCAGAATGAAGGCTAGACATGGTAATGGGTCGGGAGGAAAGCGAAAGGAAATAGAGGAAAGGAGTAGGAGGCAAAGTGCATACAGAGAAGCCTAAATACAGACATGTACATATGTAAATATATTTATGATTATGCGGGCAATAGTTTTATATGCATATATTTATAGGTTCAGTTATAGGGTAGCAGATGGACTTTGGGCCTCCTCATGCATAATGCCCCAATACAATAGCACCTCACCCTGCTAAGCAGCCATTGCAGGATACCCATCTTCCCGACATGATCACTGAAGACAGCCGTGTGTGTAAGCAAATGTGGTGAAGAAAGCGGATGGTGCCCAGCTATCAAAAAAAGATATAGCGTCTGGGGTCTTAAAAGGCTAGAAGGCAAATAAGCGGCCATCTAGCTCAGAAGCAACAAACCCCACAGAGAAGAAGCACACGGCCTAAGCGAATACAAGGTGTTGAATGGACCATGTACCAGATACAAAGGAACAAAAACAATCATTGTGTGATCACCTTCCTCACATAATTGCTGAAGACGAAAGTGTGCATAAGCAAGTGTGGTGAAGAAGGCTGATGGTGCCCGGCTACTGAGAGATATAGCGTCTGGGGCCTTAAAGGCTTGAAAGCAAACAAGCGGCCATCTAGCCCAGAAGCAACGAGCCCACACGGAAGCAGCACACCAACATAGGTGACCATGAAGGACAGAGGAGACCAGGTCTCCAACATCAAAGGTGGGGTGGTGGTGAGAATCACATCACCGTGCAAGAGGGGGAGTGCATGATGGGGACCCAATGCCCACCTGTAGACAGCTGGACACCCCTTCCAGAGGGGTAGTGAGGAGGAGATGGGCCACTCAGGGTTCAGTGTAGCAACAATGAAACTCAAAACCTTCCTCTAGTTCCTGAACGCTTCCTCCCCTCCCAATCATCATGACCCCAATTCTACCTCGCCTTGCGGACCTGGTTATACCAGAGGATGTACAGCGGTGCAGTGGGGATCTGGAGGCACAGGGAATCTAGGACAGACGAACCCCTCAACACCAGCGGTGGGAGTGGCGACACCAGGAGGGAAGGGCGTGTAGAAAGGGAGAACCTATCTCGGAGATCTATGTGTAACCTCCTCTCTGGGAGATTGGCAAGGGGGAGGCGGGTAAGGGGAGACGCCGGGGAGTGTAAGCTAAGATATAATAATTATTTATAAACTATCAAGGGACCAGGGGTGGGATCGGGGAGGGAGGGGGGTGGGGGGACAAAAAGGGAAACCGAGCTGATTCCAGGAACCCAAGTGGAAGGTGAATTATGAGAGTGACGAGTGCAACAAATGTATAAGGGTGCTTTGCTCAATTGATGTATGTACAGATTGTGATAAGAGCCTTATGAGCCCCAATAAAAAGATTTTTTTAAATGTGCTTTTGAGCTTCCTGATGAACTCAAAATGTTTTTTAATCAGAAAGCAAGACTGCAGTTCAAAGCACTTTCCAGTGTCAAAAGTGAACTACAGAAAATCACTTACTTGATATGTGTGCATATATATACCATATTGAATGAAGGGGGAAGTGCAGAGTGGAGATCCAAGCCCAAGTGTCGGCCAATGGAGATCCCCTCATAAAGGGGTTTAGGAGAGGAGATGGGTTAATTAGGGTGCGAGGTAGTACTGATGAAGAACACAGCTTTCCCCCAGATCCTGGATGCTTCCTCCCCCCAACTACCATGATCCAAATTCTACCTTGCAGGGCTGGATAGGGCAGAGGCTGTACACTGGTACATATGAGGGCTGGAGGCACAGGGAATCCAGGGTGGATGATACCTTCAGGACCAAGGGTGTGAGGGGCGATGCTGGGAGAGTGGAGGGTTAGTGGCTTGGAAATGGGGAACTGATTACAAGGATCCACATGTGACCTCTTCCCTGAGAGAGGGACGGCAGAGAAGGGGGGGAAGGCAGACTCCAGATAGGGCAAGATATGACAAAATAACGATGTATAAATTACCAAGGGCACACGAGGGAGGGGGGAGCGGGGAGGGAGGGGAAAAAAAAGAGGACCTGATGCAAAGGGCTTAAGTGGAGAGCAAATGCTGTGAGAATGATTGGGGCAGGGGATGTATGGATATGCTTTATACAATTGATGTATGTATATGTATGGATTGTGATAAGAGTTGTATGAGTCCCTAATAAAATGTAAAAAAAGAAAAGAGGAGGAAAAAAAAGAAAATGATTAGTGCAAAGAATATACAGATGTGTTTCATACAATTGATGTATGTATATGTATGGACTGTGATGAGAGTTGTATGAGCCCCTAATAAATTGCTAGAAAAAAAATTACTTACTTGGTTGACATCTTTGACATCTTCATTGAGTTAAATTTATCACTGCAAGGACCAAATGCAGCATGCCTCAATTTGTCTGAGAAGATCCGATTATTCCAAATCAAACTTCAGCTTTGGCAAAAAAATTGGAGGAAATAAAATTTACATGCTGCCTACCTTATCTGCTTTCTCTGAAGAACATGACATTGAACCAGACAAAAGGATTACAATGATAAGTTCTGTGAAAGAACACTTATTCAGGCTTGAAGATGAAATTTCATTGTACTTTCCAGATCTACCTGATATCCCATTTGAATTTGCCAGAAGCCCATTCCCAGTCAAAGTTGAAGATATTTCTGAGACAGCACAAGAGGACTTCATTGAACTTATTAACAGCAACACAGCAAGAACTGATTTCTCTATGGTACAGGTACAAAAATGCCAGGTACAAACTTCTGGATCAAGTGTTTGCAGTCATATCCTGTTCTGTCTGAGACCGTGTTGCACCTTCTTCTTCCATTTTTAGCAACATATCTTTGTGAAACAGGGTTTTCCAGCTTTCTGGTTATCAAATCTAAATACAGAAGTAGACTTGTTGGGGAAGATGATCTTTGTTGTGATCTTGCAGACTGCCCCAAGAATTTCTGATCTGGTGGGAAAGAAGCTGTCTCAACCTTCGCACTGATGCTGGCTTTTTATGCATGCCCTGGACCTGCGGGACTCAGTTATTCGAGAGGTTCCGAGGGGGATCCAGCCTGAAAGAGAAACAGGCGAGAGAGAGGAGGGAGACCAAGCAGATTCTTGTCAAGGTCTTTGTTTATTGCTACACAAGCCTCTTTTTAAAGGGTGAGGCAAACAAAGGAATTCCAAGGGAAGGTCAAAAAAGGAAGGGAGGGGGTGTAGAGCAAACAGGGTAGACAGACACAAATCTACGGTTGGAATGTCTGGTGCTGGCGTAAACAAAGGTGGGCCATCTGGTGTTTGTCAGGATAAGATAAGGTTGAGGCTGCCGGGCAGGCAATATGGAGTTGGTTTTGTCAGGCTGATTATGTCCGGTTCCCAACATCTCCCCCTTCCTTACATTATTAAAAAAAAAGGGGGGGGGGGTAAGGCATGCAGTGACCATCCTTCAGGGAATTCCATCTGTCTTAGGTGGCTAGGGCGCAACTCAGTCCGTACCCGTCATCGGCTAGGAGGCCCTCTTGGCGGCCAATGCCTGTCCTAGGTTGGTAAAGAGTGTCCCCAGTCCTTACCCGTCATTGGCTGCAAACTCAGCACTGAAGGCGGGGGGTCTTACAGTTGACCAATATGCCGCTCTTGGTCTTACAATTTAGTCAAATATGCCACCCCAATGAGGGCAACCATGGCCCGGTCACGCGCTGCAGGGGAGGGAACAAAACGGATGTTTGTATGCACTGACAATGTTATCAATGGCTTTTAGCCCAATTCCAGGCCCTACACGGCCAGGACCGAGAGGGATGGACCATGGAGGCAAGGGTGGAAAATTGCAGCCCGGGGGTCTCTGTAGCTCGAGACACACCCTCGGAGGATTCCTCTTCATCAGCGTCCCGGGTGTTGATCCGGTGGTAGTGGACGGAGACCGGCTTTGTGCGAAGGGCTGCGTCAATCTGTGACTTAACGAAACTGGTTAACTTGCTAAAGGCCCAAGGGCCGAAAGTTAAAAGTAAAATAAGACCTACAAGAGGTCCCAATAAGCTAGGGAGTAAAGTGGAAAGCCAAGGGGAAGTAGAAAACCAATTTTCATACCACGATTCCTGCTGTTCTCTTTCCTTTTTTCTTTTTTCCAAGCTATCTCTGACCTTTTGCAAACTATTTTCCACCAATCCTAACTTATCCACATAAAACAACATTCTTCCTTAAGCGCGGCACATAGGCCGCCTTGTTGTAAGCAAAGCAAATCTAGCCCTCTTCTATTTTGCAAGACTACCTCGGCGAGGGAGCTCACTGAATCTTTGAGATTGGCAAGCCCCGCCTGTAGGTCTTGAAGATCTTTGTGGATAGCTGCGCTTAACTGGGTGTACTGTTGATTGGTGGTAATCAATGAAGCAATTCCAGTACCTGCCCCAGCGGCTCCGAGGCCGAGGACCACAGGTAAGGTGAGTGCAGTGAGGGGCTCACGTTTGACTTTTGAGGGGGGAGGCGTTTTTTGTTCCCAAAACTGCAAAAATTCTGCGGGGCTGTGGACAGTTAAATGGGGCAAAAGTAAAACTTGAACACAATATTCCTTATTCTTTAAAAAGGTGGCAGTGATTATGAAGGTGGTTAATCATGAGGAGCAAGCAAAATAGGAATGATTTGTAGAAGAAACGTACGTAAAAGAAGCGTTCACTATAAGGGTTTGGTTACAAATATCAATGAATTCTTTGGGTGGCAACATGCGTGGTCCTAGAAGACAGAGTCCCGCCCCTGAGATCTGTCCGAGAGTGAGGCCCTGCTGCTCCTCGGGGTCCCATCGAAGCTCAGTAGTTGAGTTGGTGAATACTGGGTTGCCAAAATGAGCTACTCCTTCATAAAAAGGGGGAAGGGAGGAATAACACACCCAACAGTTATCTGAAAAGGTAAGGTTAGATCTTTGAAGGGCGTGCACCGAGGCGTTAACTACTGCCAAGAAAAGATCCGCGGTAGAGGGGGGCCCTACGGGGAGGGTAGGTTGAAACAATGCTGAGGAATGGGTGATAGGGGGGCTTTTTGTAGGAGCAGCCGGATTATGCCTTAGTACAGGGGCTTGGCCATGACCACGACCATTGTGGAGCTCTGGATTAGGCCCAACAGCGGCTGGACGTTGGGCGTTTGGAAGTGATTTGGTTAGTTTAATTTTGAAGGTGAGCCCTTTGTCTGGCCCGCTCATATAAAGGCGAAGGCCCCATTCAAACCCGATGCTTTTGCTTGTTGATTTCCAGGCTTGCAAACTGCTCCTTCCCTTCTCAGTGAAGGAAATGATAAGGGGAAAGCACCACTTGTTTTTTTGTTGGCATGAGGGAGGTGACGGGGGCTCAGTCAGTTATGTAGTCCCAGGTGGAGCTGGGCTTCCAATAAACACTTCCAGTGGTTTCGCAACCCCAGGAGGCACAGTAATAATTTTGGCCATATCCACATTTATAGTTAATATGTTGAGGCCTGTGAGTAGTTCCTGGGCAAACATAAACTCCATGACCTTGGTCACGAAAGGTGGCCCTTCCCCAGTGGTTGCCACAACCACCTCTGGTGCGCTCAGGGGCTTGCTGCTGAGGCCAAAAAAGGTTAGGGACTCCCCATGCTGGGTCAGCGCCAAGTGCCAAAATGCATAGATCTGTTTGGAAAGTGGGCCAATGGGGGGTGCCGGCGACCTGAGAGGAGGCATTAACAGTCCTACCTGCTTGATTAATGAGGCTCCAAGTATAATTAAACAGCTGGTGCGAGGACGCAGCAAGGGAGGGTCTTAAAAGGACATTTATGCATAAAAAGGAGGTGAAAACAAACATCTTGGTCCCCTCTACAGACAATTTAAAACTGAAAAAACTACGCAAACGAAAAAATAAAAGGAAAAAATAACGAACTTTTGCCACCAAGTCCAATCATCCGGATAACCCGTGCATGCCCCTGAAGCAAGCCCCAAGGCAAACAACAACAACAAGGGGGCTGAGGCGGCTGCTCCAATTCCAAGGCAAGAGGCGAAGGTCCACATCTAAGAAACAAAAAAGGAAACTATCTCTCAAGGGGTTGTTTTCTCCCTGGAGGGCATTATTTCCGGCTGTTGGTCCATTAATTTGACCAGCCTGTCTGGTAGCCATCTGGCATTTTGTGCTTTGGAGTCATAGACACACGCTTGTCCTTTTCCCCAAATGAGGACCGGGTCTGGTCCCTGCCATTTATTGAGCAGGGGGTCCTTCCATAGTGCCTGTGCATAGCCTCCGGCTGTGGCTGGGTGCCAAAGGCGATCGGCAGCCGTTTTGCCACTGGCATCGTAAGTGAGGAAATTTAAGACAAACAGTGCGTGGTTTAAAAGAGTTTTGGAGTTGCCAGAGCGGGGATATAAAGACTCCCCCCCGACTGTAGTTTGAAAAGCATGTTTTTTAAAGTTTGGTGCGTTCTCTCCACAATGCCCTGACCTTGAGGCTTGTAAGGGATGCCAGTAACATGGCGGATGCCCATTTGTGAGCAAAATTGTTTAAAACTGGAACTGGTATATCCAGGGCCATTGTCCGTCTTAAGTACCTTGGGTTGAGGGGTGGCAGCCAAGCAAGCAAGGATGTGATAAATGACGTGCTTGGTGGCCTCCCCAGTTTGAAGGGAGGCACAAATGAAGCCGCTAAACGTGTCGACCGAAACATGGATATACTTAATTTTACCAAAGGGTGGGTGGTGGGTAACATCCATTTGCCACAACTCTCCGGGCACGAGCCCATGGGGGTTGACCCCGTTGTGAGGCTTGGGTAAAAGGGTCAAGCAGCCTTTGCATTGCCTTACAATTTGTCTGGCCTGCTCCCGTGTGATAGAATATTTAAGCCTGAGGGTATGGACATTAAGGTGGTGTAAATCATGTGCCTTTGGGGCTGCTTCAAGGGGAGTTATAGAGAGGTTGGTTGCAATTAGTTGTGTGGCCTTGTCTACTAAATCATTTCCTTCGGATAGCGGTCCTGGCAACCCAGTATGGGCACGAATGTGGCCTATAAAGAAAGGGGCTGTATGGGCAAAAATCAATTTTTGTAATTGGGAAAACAAGGAGGAGGCATTAGTTGTAGGGCGGATATAAGGGACTGTTTCTAAAAGCGGAACAGATGCGGCGACATAAGCACTGTCAGTATACAAATTAAAAGGACTATCTGGCAAGGCCTTAAAAATTTTTATGATGGCGCTTAATTCTACCAACTGAGCTGAGGAGAACTCAGTCCGAAATCGAGAGACCTGCCCATTTATGCTAAAGGCGGCCATTCCAGAAGGTGATCCGTCAGAGAAAACCAACAGGGCCCCCACAACTGGAGCCATCTTAGTCCAATGGGGGAAAATAACAGGGGATCTTTGGAAAAACTGGATTAATTTATCGGCCGGATAATGATTATCTATGGAGCCCTGAAAAGAGGTACAATTAACAGCCCAATCATCATCATTCTGGAGGAGCCACTGGACCTGGGTGGCGGTGTATGTCACAATTATAGTCTCAGGATCTCTACCAAACAGTTTTAAAGCAGCTTCCCTGCCAAGGCGTAAGAGTTGGGCAACCAAATGAGGGTAAGTAGGTAATACTCGGTTAGGGGAGGCGGGCAAATAGACCCAAAATAAAGGCTTGAGCTGCCAGAGCAACCCTGTGGGAGAATGGGGGGTGGGGAAAATAATAAAATTGAACGGCAATTCTGGGGAAAAATAACCAATGCTTTGATTGTTAATGGCTCGCTCGACCTGGGCTAAAGCTTGTTGGGCCTGGGGGTGAGCGTGCGAGGGGAAGAGGGATCAGTATCTCCTCGCAAAATGTCAAATAAAGGCTTAAGTTCTTTGGTAGTGAGCTTTAAGTAAGGGCGGAGCCAGTTAATGTCCCCGACTAACCTTTCGAAGTCATTTAAAGTATGCAAGGAGTCAGTACGTAACTGGATCTTTTGAGAATAAACTCGATTAGGTAACAATTCAAACCCCAGAAATAATTGTGGGGGGTGGACTTGAACTTTCTCCGGGGAAAGTTGGAGACCCCTATTTTGGAGGGCAATGATGAGTTGCTGTCCAACCTGATGGAGCTGTTGCTCGCAGGGCCCTGCCAACAAAATGTCGTCCATGTAATGGATAATATATAAGTTAGGAAATGACAAGCGGAAGGGGTCAACCGTTTGTGCCACATATTTTTGACACAGGGTGGGGCTTGTGCCCCACCCCCTGGGGGAGGACCCGCCACTGAAAACGAGGGGAAGGCCCTACGCAATTAGTTACAGGGAGACTGAATGCAAAACGCTTGCAATCATCAGGGTGAAGAGGGATAGAAAAAAAACAATCCTTAAGATCAATAATTAGTTTAACAAAATGTTTAGGAATAGCTATTGGCGAAGGAAGACCTGGTTGTAGGGCGCCCATGGGAAACATGGTTTTATTAATTGCCCTTAAATCTTGCAATAACCGCCACTTCCCTGTTTTCTTTTTAATAACAAACACAGGCGTATTCCAGGGTGTGGTGGAGGGTTCAATGTGTCCAGCCTCCAGCTGTTCCTGCACCAACTGTGTGGCGGCGGACAACTTATGTGACGGGAGGGGCCATTGGTCAATCCAGACAGGCTCATAACTCTTCCATGTAATCTTTTCTGCCTGGAGTGTAGGAGGAGCAATGGCCCTTACAAAAAAATGATTCGAAAATCCTAAGCCTGTACGATCATTTTTTGGGACAGCTGCCACGGGCGCTGAGTCTCCCTGACCCAGCCTGCCCAATCCCTGCCCAGACAAATAACCCTGGGAGAGCATTTGTTGGGCGACGACTTCGTTAGGGCTGCACATAAAAACCTTCATCTGAGAAAGGACATCCCTGCCCCAGAGATTGACGGGCAGGCCGGGAACAATAAAAGGCTGAACTGTACCTGTATTGCCCTCGCTATCTTCCCAGATTAGAAGTTGGGAACTTTGCAGGGTATTTCTTGACTGCCCAATCCCTTGCAGATGAGTTAGAGAGGCCTGTAAAGGCCAAGCAGAAGGCCAGGAGCTTTGAGAAAGGACAGTGGAGTCTGCTCCAGAGTCTAAGATGCCCTCAAAGGCTTTTCCCTGGATCTTAAGAGTAAGTGTTGGGCGATCCTTAGTAATAGCCTAGACCCAATAAAGGTCAGAGGAGCCCGGTCAGGAGGCACCACGAGTATTGCTCATTGCCGGGTGAGAAGTGTTTAGAGGCAGCGGTAGGGCCTGGGCCAGGCGCTGCCCCCGCGGGATGGAAACAATACCTTTAGAAACACTTGCCAAAATCTTTATTTCTCCTGCATAATCACTGTCTACCAATGAGGGGTGAACAGTAATGCCATTTAGGGTGGTTGAAGCGCGTCCCAAGATCAGAAAAAAAGGTACCTGGTGGTGGGGGGCCAAAAATCCCAGTGTTGATAATTCGCACTCCATCTTCTGGGGTTAATAATGTGGGGGTGGCGGTACACAGGTCCACTCCTGCACTTCCTGGGGTGGGCCGGTACAGGGAGGGTCGGGCTGCCGGCTGTTCCCCGAGGCCGGAACAAAGGGAATAGGTTGAGGGGCCCGGGGCTGGCCCCACTGGCCGTTTCCCTAGAGCGGAGGCAAGGGACACCTGTTGATATCAGTAATGGAGCGGCAGGCAGTAACCCAATGCTTTCCCTTTTTACATCAGGGGCATGGGGTGGCGGGGATGGCGGGGCAGGCGCTCGATTCCGCAGGGGAGGTAATTTTAGTGAAGAAGGGGGCCGCGACAGGGCACTGCCGGGCGAAGTGTCCCGGTTGGCCGCACTTAAAACAATTTTTCGAAGAATTATTGACCTGCAAGGCAGCGCCCACTGCAAGATGAATGGCCTGGGAAACCTTAGCGGAAAAAGGGTCGACATCCTGGCACAAGCGTAACATTTCATCAAGGGTCTTATCCCAAGCCTTGCCGCGCATAACCGCCCTGCAGGAGGAATTAGCATTTTCATAGGCCAGCTGTTTAATGAGCTTATCACTAGCAGCCTCATGGCCGAGGGTCCATTCGGCAGCTTCCAAAAGGCGGCTAAGGAACTCGTTATATGGCTCCTGTGGCCCTTGAGTTATTTTTGTGAGGGGGGTAATGGCCGAACCAGCAGTGGGAAGCGCTCACCACGCGCCAAGGGCGGCATTGGCAGTTTGGGCTAAGAGACCGATTGGGAAGCGTTGCTGGTGTGTTTCGGCAGCATACTTGCCCTGCCCACTAAGCTTTTCAAAGGTCCAAGCAGCTGAAAGTGACCGAGGGGATTTAAGGTTGGTGGCGGCAATGGACTGACATCTATCAAAAAAATCAGCTTTCCAGGTTAAAAATTGGGCTCGAGTCAAAACAGCCTGCACTACTCGCGTCCACTCGGCGGGAAGCATTTGGCCCCCGCAGGAGACGGCGTCTAAAACTCTTAACCTGTAGGGGGCGTTGGCTCCCTAAGTCCGGACCTCGGTATTGAGTTCCCTTAAGTTTTTAAGGTGGATCTTACGGAATTCTCGAGCTTTAGAGCCAGTCCCCTGTACGGGCGGCTCCTCGTCTTCGCTCCCGCTTTCCTTTTCGTTCTCCGCCTCCCCGTCCCCGTCCCCAGAGCCCAGGGGCGGGGAGCCGGCGGGTTATCAGGGGCGGAGCTCGGGGAGGACCTGGTGGAGCGGGTGAGAATGGGGAACAAGAGCTGGGCGGGTTTGGCTTTCTTTGTCTTAGGGACATGCTCTTTGAGCGGACCCGCGAGGGTGTGCTGCCTGGCAAGGTGAACAAAAAATAGTTTCTCGGAGGGACGTTTGAAGGGAGGAAAGTTCCGCGGAAAGGCGGGCGAAATCCTTTTGGAGGTTTAAAACTTCCTTCAATTCAGCGACTTGGGAGGAAAGTTTTGCCTTTGTCTCAGTGAGGGCGGGCATCAAGGCTGCGGGAACTGGGAGAGCGGGGGGGGGGGGGGGGGGGGGGGGCGCATATCTGATTGTTATAAGGTGGAGGTCTGGCTAAAAGGACTGAGGGCCCGGCAGGGTTATGGTAACGTGCCGCTTCTTCCTCCAGGGTGGCCACGTCCTCAGGGTCTAGGGGCTCGTCATTAGTGGCTTTGGAAAACACTGGGTAGGTAGCAGGCAATTTTGGGGGGCTATACTTCTCTTGTGGGAGGGGAGGGTAACGGGAGGTAGGGGGGGCAGGCTCCCCCGTAGCGGGCTTTTCTGAGTCAGGTTTTTGTGAACCTGGCACTTCTATGATTACCGAGGGAGATTTGGAGGGATGTTTATCCGAACAAAGGGAAGAAACGGAGGCCGAGCGAGAAAGTGGGCGGAGGCAATATTTTGCCAGCGAGAGAAGTTGTTGCTTATCCGGGTCCTCAGAAGCAGCCTCAACAATGTCCCTGATCAATCCCCAATAAGAAAAAACCGCGGCGGGAACAGCATCGGGTCCTTCTTTATGCAGTTTGTCATTTAAATCCCTCCCGACCTTTTGCCATTTCCCACAATGAATTTCAGGCCCATTCACTATAAACCATGGACAGACTTTTTCTACAAAAAGAAAGAATCTTATCAAGTCCTTTTTCTTAACTCTTACTCCTCTCTCTCTGAGGGAAACTTTAAGGTCCTTTATAAAGACCATCTCTTTAGTTAGTTTTTGGCCCATCTCTATGGGACTGACGAAGTTCTACTCACCGAGGCTGATCAGTCTTCGTGAGCGGCGAAGACAGTCCGCGACTTCTTCTTTATCTCTTCATGCAAAACTTTCTTGATTTTTAAATATGAAGTGTTCCCTTGTTCTCTTCTCACAACTGCCTAATGATCTATGTATAAGTTCTGGGCATTGTACAAGACCAGCACAATCTTTGAGATTACTGTTTTTAATATATTAATAATAATAAGTATTTCTATTAAAAAATATTAAGCCAGGAGAATTATTCTTGCTTTCAAATAATATCATACAAAGCAAAAATATTTATCTTTCTTAAAGGTTCAAGTGAGAGAACACTGTACACATTCTTTTCTTTAATCAGATGCAGTCATTATAGCTTTTCAAAGTGCTATTGAGTATGGAAAAGTGGCCAATACATTCTTTGAAAAAACAAATATCCTCCTATGCAAGTACACAAGAGAGCGAGAGAGAGTCATACTAGCTTGAAAAACACATCATGTCTTACAAAGACAGGAGATTTTCCAATACTCCTTTGAGAAAATAGTAAACAAATTCTCTCACTTAAATACATACAATGTAGAAAGTTATTCCAATTTTCAACATACATTGCATGAAACAATGATTGGAGAATTTCAATCTATTTTTTTCACAGTCTATCTTTTTGGTTTTTTTTAATTAAAAGATCATTTTATTGCGGACTCTCACAGCTCTTATAATCAATTAAACATCAATTGTATCGAGCATATTTTTACATGTTACCATAATTATTTTCTAGACATATGCTTTCTATTGAGTCCTTGGTATCAGCTCCTCTTTTTTCCCTTGACCCACCCCCGCACCCTCTTGACTCCTTGATAAATTATAAATTATTATTATTTTCATATCTTACACCAACCACTTACTTCCTTCCTCCAAGGTTTCTGTTGTTTGTCTCCCTCAAGGGGGGTGGGTATGGTTATTATGTGTCCATCATTGCGATCAGTTCACTCTCTGTTCCCTCCTCTCCCAACCTTTCCCCTACCCTTCTGGTATCTATACTCTCATTCCTGTTCCTAGATTCCATGTGTCATGAACTGTTTTCTCTTAACTGAAACTGTACCCATGCTCCCGTCTAGCCCAAAGTGAAAGGCAGTATGGGGGTCATGAAATTGGGGGTGTGGTGGGGTGAGGAAGCCTCAAAGAACTAGAGGAATATTGTGTGTTTCACTAGTGCTTTACTGTGCCCTAGTTGATGCATCCCTTTCCTGTGACCCCTCTGTGAGGGGATGTCCCATTGTCTTCAGATGAGCTTTGGGGTCTGCTCCAACACCCCTCATTCTCAACAATATGGTGTTTTGTTTGTTTGTTTATTTGTGTCTTCTGATGCCTGTTACTTGGTCAGGCTGGTGTGCTTCTTCCATGTGGGCTTGCTGCTTCTCTAATATATGGCTGATGCTTAATTTCAAGCCTGTAAGACCCCAAATACTATATCTTTTGATGGCTGGGCACCATTAGCTTTCTTTACCACATTTGATTATGTACCCATTTTCTCTTCAGCGATTGTGCTGGGAGGATGAGCATCACAGAATGTCAGTTTGTTAGAATAAAGTGTTCCTGCATTGAGGAGAGTATGAGTAGAGGCCTGAAGTCCATCCACTATTGCGTTGTATATTCATGAAGTGCAAATCCTGAAAACTTCTTTCTGTGGTAAATCAACATCTGCTTCTTCTATGCACACCCTTAGGTTCAAGACTTCTTCTTACATTGCCTTTTGTTTCTGCTGGGTTTTTTTTGTTGAGTTTGTTGGGGTTGGTTGGTGTTTGCATGTCATTTTAGAGGAGCCCAGCACAATTTTCTAGAGATTCGAAGATCACGGGGCTCTCTCTTTGGGAGACTCATAGGAATGCTTCTTCAAACTGTCTGCAGCTAACTGCACTTGGGGAGGTGCTGGGGTGGTGAAAGGGGTATCTGGCTACTGCTTTGTGCTCCTGTAGTTTCACTCTTTCCCTAGTCAACCAGTATTCTGCTATGCGGTGCTCTCCACCAACGCAGGCACACCCACCTGCCCTTGGCAGCACTCCCGCTGCAGCGGGTACTCCTGCATGCCCTCTGAAGTGCTCCCAGCTATCACAACTTCCTGTGAGCTCCTCCAGGGCAGTACCATCCTTACAGGTCTGCAACTGCCTGACCAGAATTTCCTGAGAGGGTCCATCCAATTTCCTTGCTAAAGTAGCGGGACAGTAGACAAGAGGAAGACTTTCCACAAGATAAATTGACATAGTGGCTGAAAATATTGACATGGGGGCTTGAATATAGCAGGAATTTGAGGATGGTACTGGACCAGGCAGTGTTTTATTCTCTTGTCCATAGGTTTGGCTATGAGTTGGAACTGACTCGATGGCATCTAACAACAGTAACAAGAATCTTCATGGGAGCAGGGTACCATATCTTTTTTCTGTGGAACAGTTGGTGTGTTTGAATTGCTGACCTTTCTTTGAGTACACAAGTGATCTAAGCAATGTACCCCTAGGAATCCCTATCCCTAATTTTTAAAAATCACTGCTATTGAATTGATAATGATTCATAGTTACCTTACAGGACAGATTAGAATGTTGCGGTTTCTGAGACTATAACTCTTTTTTTTTTGATACTATAACTCTTATGGGAGTAAAAAGCCCTGTCTTTCTCCCATCAACTTGGTGTTGGTTGTGAATTTCTGGCATTACAGTTAGCAGCCCAACCCATAACCAGTATACTACCTGGACTACTTTATCCCTATTTAATCCTGGATTAACCTTATACCTAAACCTGTACCTAGCCTTAGCCTTAATTGTTGCCCTTATCCCATACCTTAACTTGGATTTTACATTAACCCTAGCCCTAAACCATCCTTAGCCCTACTCCTGGACTAAGCCCAAATCCTACCCTAACCGTAATTCTACTTCTAAAACTACCTAATTCTAGTTTTATCTTTAATTCTAATACTGTCCCTTATATAACATGCCCTAACCCTATTCTAAGAAAACATGATGAGTTAAGAATTGGACTGCTAAGTGGTGTTAACAAACCCAGAGACAAGGGAACAACGTGGGATGCAAATTGGTGGTGAGGTGGGAGTGGTAGGCCTGGTAGGGAATGATCAAGGGTAAGGTAACATAACGAAGAGGTATAGCTATAACCCAGGTGGGGACAGAGCATGATAGTGGGATAGGAGGAAAGTCAAGGGAAATAGAGGAAAGAGCTAGGAGGCAAAGGGCATTTATAAGGTTTAGACAAAGACATGTACATGCAAATATAGATATATGAAGATAGGAAAATATATCTATGTGCCTATATTTATAGGTTTAGTATTAAGGTGGCAGAAGGACCTTGAGCCTCTATTCAAGTACTCTCTCAATGCATGAATACTTTCTTCTATTAAATTGGCATTCTTTGATGCTCACCCTCCCAACACAACTGCTGAAGCCAAAGAGGGTGAACAAGCAAATATGGTGAAGAAAGCTGATGGTGCCCAGCTATCAAAAGAGATCGTGTCTGGGGTCTTAAAGGTTTGAAGATAAAGAACTGGCCATCTAGCTCAGAAGCAACAAAGCCCACATGGAAGAACACACCAGCCTGTGTGATCATGTGGTTCCTAAGCGATCAGTTACCAGGCATCAAAGAACAAAAAATCATATCATTGGGTGCACACCTCCATGATACGATCACTGAGGACAAATGGATGCATAAGCAAATGGGGCGAAGAAGGCTGATGGTGCCCAGCTATCAAAAGAGATAGTGTCTGGGAACTTAAAGGCTTGAAGGTGAACAAGCGGCCATCTAACTCAGAAGCAACAAAGCCCACATGGAAGAAGCACACCAGCCTGTGCGATCACGAGGTGTCGAAGGGATCAGGTATAAGGCATCATCAAAAAAAAAAATCTTACCATAGTGAATGAAGGGGGAAGTGCAGAGTGGAGACCCAAAGCCCATTTGTCGGCCACTGGAGATCCCCCCACAGAGGGGTCTAGAGGAGGAGTTGAGTCAGTCAGGGTGTGACGTAGCACCGATGAAGAATACAGTTGTCCTCCAGTTCCTAAATGCTTCTCCCCCATCCCCCACTACCATGATCCGAATTCTACCTTGCAAGTCTGGATAGAGCAGAGGTTGTACACTGGTGGAGATAGGAGCTAGAGGCACAGGGAATCCAGGGTGGATGATACCTTCAGGACCAAGGGTGTGAGGGGAGATACTGGGAGGGTAGAGGGTGAGTGGGTTGGAAAGAGGGAACCAGTTACAAGGACCTACATGTGACCTTCTCCCTGGGGGAGGGACAACAGAAAAGGGGATGAAAGGAGACATCAGATATGGCAAGATATGACAAAACAATAATTTATAAATTATCAAGGGTTCATGGGGGGGATGGGAGGGACGGGGGAAAAAAGAGGACTTGATGCAAAGGGCTTAAGTGGAGAGCAAAAGCTTTGAAAATGATTAGGGAAAAGAGTGCACAAATGTGCTTTATACAATTGATGTATGTATATGTATGGATTGTGATAAGAGTTGTATGAGTCCCTAATAAAATTTTTTTTTTAAAGGAAAAGAATTGGACTGCTAGCCAAAATGCCAGAAGTTTGAGTTCACAAGTTGTTCTGAGGGAGAAAGATGAAACTTTCTACTCTCACAAAGATCTACAGCTTCAGAAACCCACAGGCACAGTTTTATTCTGCCTTAAAGTTTCACTGTGAGAATAAATTGACTCAATGCCGTGATTTTGGATTGGAGAAACTTATGCCACAAAGGGGAAAAAATCATGTACATGTATATTTGAGTCAAATAATATAATTTGTTCATTTAGGAAATTATTAATAAAGAAAGCTGTGAATATTAAAACATTTGTTTAAATATTTGTTTGATTTGATCAAAGTTTTTGTTTATTTGCAACTGAAAAAAGCATTAATGTCAAATAGCCTATGGAATAAAAAAATTGCACAGGCCTGTCCCGACTAGATCACTGAGGACAAAGTGGGTGCATAAACAAAAGTTGCAAAAAAAAAAAAAAAAAAGCTGATGGTGCCCGGCTATCAAATGATATAGCATCAGGGGTCTTAAAGGCTTGAAGACAATCAGGCAACCATCTAGCTAGAAACAACAAAGCCCACAAGGAAGAAGTACACCAGCCTACCCTGACGTGAACGCTGAAGACAAAGTGGGTGCATGGGCAAGTGCGATGAAGAAAGCTGATGGTGCCCAGTTGTCAAAATACATAGAATCTGGGGTCCCATAGGCTGGAAGATAAACAAGGGGCCATCTAACTGAAAAACAAAAAAAGACCACGTCGAAAATGCATACCAGCCTGTGAGATGACAAGGCATCAAAGTGATCAGGTATCAGGCATCAAAAAAAAAAAATCATAGCATTGTGAATGAGGGGGAGTGCAGAGTGGGGACCCAGGGCCCATCTGGGGGAAACTGGACATCCCCTTGCAGAAGGGCTGTGGGGAAGTGACAAACCAGTCAGGGTGTAGTGTAGCAACAATGAAACATACAATTTTCCTCTAGTTCTTGAATGCTTCCTCCCCCCCAGTATCATGATGCCAATTCTACCTTGCATAACCAGCTGGATCAGGAGATGTACACTGGCACGGATAGGAACTGGAAATACGGGGAATCCAGGACATATGAGCCCCTCAGGAAGAGTGGTGAGAGTGGCAATATCGGGAAGGTAGAGGGAGGGTGAGGGAGAAAGGGGAAACAGATGACAAGGTCTACATGTAACCTCCTCCCTGGAGGATGGACAGCGGAGAACTGGATGAGGAAGATGTCGGATGGTGTAAGATATGATAAAAATAATTATTATTTATAAATTATCGAGGGTTCAGGGGGAGGGGGAGCAGGGAGGGAGGGGAAAATGAGGAGCTGCTACTAAGGGCTTAAGTAGAAAGCAAGTGTTTTGAGAATGATGATGGCAACATATGTATAAATGTGCTGGACACAAATGATGTATATATGGATTGTAAAAAGAGTTGTATGATCCCCTAATAAAATGATTTAAAAAATTAACTTTTAAGATAACAAAATTTTCTTGGTTATTCAGTTGAAGATCAAGAACAGGGCACATTCTTCCCCCTTGAGAAGCCCTTCATATTAACCGGAGAACTTAAATAGCTACCATGGTAAAAATAGAAAGGGAAAAAAAACTAGCTAGAGTCAGAATTTACCTCCACCCTTTAAGTTCTACTGACCTCCTGATGAGAGTATCACAGAACTCCATTGCAAGACATTGAACTATTTTGAAAGAGGTGGACACAAGAAACTCATTTTAGAAAAGAAATGAAAGTATATTTAGGCCCAGCCTAAATGTTGAGCCACTACCAAGAACTAACAGATGGTGTGAAGAGCCACCACAGAAAATCTGGGGAACCCCGATAAAACTTGACAGGACACCACGGAATTTCCAGAATGATGTCAAATGACCAGATGAACTGCTTAGAGACACTGACTTTTAGAGAGTGAGGAACCAAGGAGTCATCAATTCCTGCTCTAGAGCTCCAACTCTATCTGGGGAGAGTACACCGATGAATGCAATGCTTACTGGGATTATGATGCTGAAATAATAATATGTGTAGTGCGTTGCCCTTATACTTTGACATTTGCCTTAATGGTCTTATTCTTGATAATTTGAGTTAATTTTAGAATTATTAAATTGTTTGGTGTGTGTGCAGTGAATAAACCAAGCATTCGAAAATATCAAAGAGCATTAAGTAATTATTCATCGTGCCGCTTGTGACACCTCCACTCTATGAAGGGTATCCCTTGACTCACTAGTCCCTAGGAGTGTTCAATAAAATCACTCAGAGGTCAGAAACCTGCAGAAAATTGTTAATAGAGGCCATAGATTTGAGCATCTGTAAAGGAAAGATGCTGTTGATCAAGCTGGAAGCAACAGTGCATGTAAAGAAAGGAGAGTTAACCATAACAATAGTCAATGGCAGAAGCCTAGAACTTCCCTTATGATAGGGACAGATTCTTTGAATTCTAGAGCCCTCCTCTAAAAAGACATCTCGAAAAAGTGATTCCAAAGTGTGGGACACCTCCACCCTAAAAAGGACCAGTAACATTGCACTATCCTCATAAGACTTAAACCAGACACTCCTGATACAATCACAAAAGTTTGCCATATTTTAACACCAGATACCCTTCTTCGAGCAGCAAAATTGGAATGTAATTGCATAGACAATTGGGGAGGGTTGCTCCAACAGCCCTTACTTAAGAGACCCATTAGATAATCCTCATAGTGGCTCACTTATTCTGACACCAATGGATCTTTCCACAACACTCTACTTCTTTGGTGGGTTCAATAATTCATTGCAATGGTCACAAAAAGTGTTTGTTCCTAAGGTCTTGGGATTCGCTGACCTAATGATTAGGGGGTGGGGGTCGGGGCACCGGGTGGAACCCACTAAGAGTGGTTCTCAACCTTCCTAATGCTGAGATCCTTTAATACAGTTCCTCATGTTGTGGTGACACCCAACCATAAAATTATTTTCGTTGCTATTTCATAACTGTAATTTGCCACTGTTATGAAACATTATGTAAATATCTGATATATGAAGGATATACTTTCATTGTTACAAATTGAACATAATTAAAACAGTGATCCGTTACAAAAACAATATGTAACTATAGATTGTGAAATATTTATTTCTAATGACAAATAAATGAAGTTTTGTCTTGCAGCATGGTGTAGCATGGGTAAAAACAGTCTTGTGCCAGCCGGATGCTCCTATGTGGTTGTATCTGCATGTGGGCGGAACCGCCCGGAGATGATAGACCGAGGAATGGTGTCTCGGTTCCTAAGACGGTCGGAAATAGGTGTTTTCCGATGTTCTTAGGCCATCCCTGTGAAAAGAACGTTGGGGTCGCGAACCCCAGGTTGAGAACCATTGCACTAGGAAGCCGTCTCTAACAACCACCCTCAACTAATCACGGGTTTTACTCCTTTTTTTTTTTTTAACTTCCTCCCTAAGTCTCTCGTCAGGACTCTTTCTTTTGCCGCTTGGTTTCCCGCCGAGCTGTAAAGGCCTTGGGCAGAGCCGTTTCCGTTTCCGCCGTGTTCCAGGCGCGCCGAGGGAATCGTGGCGGTCGTGCAATCTGGTAGCGGCGGAGGCCTGGGACACGCTGTTCCTGTGAGTCCTGGGGTGGCGGTTCTGGGAGGATTCATGTCACACACTTGGCTGAAGTTCTCGCGTACAGTCTTTCTCTCTAGAAGCTTATGGATCTGAACTGAGCACACAACCTTGTTCATGCCTGAGAAGCCTGAGGTTTGGGGGGGAGGGGAGTGAATTTATGCTGAGTCCGATCGGGGACAGTGGATCACGGGGAATAGTAAGTTTTTGGCAGGACGCTATACCTAACCAGATATGTGGTCGCCGAATTGTGATTTTGCCATTAGAGGCACAAAAAAACGTTCGGGACCAAAATAAAAATTTTAACCTCATGCCTTGTTCAGACCCTGTGGGACAGAGCGAAACTGTTCCATACTGTTTACGAGGTTGTAGAAAACCCCCGTTCTTTCACAGAGGGACTAGTGGGCTCGAACTACTGATCTTTCAGTTAGCTCCACGTGCCTTCAAAATTATGTAGGGAAGAAAAATAATCTCTTAAAGTCACTACTGACCGGTTTTAAGCATAACTAGTACCTTCTACCTTTGAGGTAACTGCACCTTGATACTATGCTAAGATAAAACTAGATGCCCTGGAGTGGTGACCCACGGCGACCGCTTGTATTTCAGACTAGAACGCTGTTCCATGGGCTTTCGATGACTCTTTCAGAAATAGGTCGTCAGATCTTTTTTTTCCTAAGGAGCCTCTAGGTAGATTGGAACCGCCAAACTTCCCAGGTAGTAGCAAGACACATTAATCTTTTCACTACCCAGGAATATAAGGACTCTTTCTGTGTGCCTATGAGGTCTTTGACCTCTTAAGTGTACTGATTGGATTCTGTAACCAGCCCTCGACTTGGTGTAGAATAGATTAGTTTGAGTTTCCTGTACCAATTTATCTGTAGCTATCTCTTGGTACAATGCCTAGTTGTTTTTCACTTAGGGTAACTGTTCCAAAGTGTTTTTTGACTGTTTTCTTACAGATTGCCAGGACTTCTGCAGTGCCCCTGGGTGAACCCATACTGCTAACCTTTAGGTTAGTAGTCAAGCACAAATTGTATCCAAGCATCTGTCATATTAGAGGGTCAATACGTGTTTGGGTTTGTTTTTTTTAAACGTTTTATTAGGGGCTCATACAACTCTTATCACAGTCCATACATATACATACATCAATTGTATAAAGCGCATCTGTACATTCTTTGCCCTAATCATTTTCTTTTCTTTCTTTTCCCTTTTCTTTTTTTACATTTTATTAGGGACTCATACAACTCTTATCACAATCCATACATATACATACATCAATTGTATAAAGCACATCCATACATTCCCCGCCCCAATCATTCTCCTCGAAGCATTTGCTCTCCACTTAAGCCCTTTGCATCAGGTCCTCTTTCCCCCCCCCCTCCCTCCCCGCTCCCCCCTCCCTCATGTGCCCTTTGTAATTTATACATCGTTATTTTGTCATATCTTGCTCTATCCGGAGTCTCCCTTCCCCCCTTCTCTGTCGTCCCTCTCCCAGGGAGGAGGTCACATGTGGATGCCTGTAATCAGTTCCCTCTTTCCAACGTACTCACCCTACGCTCTCCCAGCATCACCCCTCACACCCTTGGTCCTGAAGGTATCATCCACCCTGGATTCCCTGTGCCTCCAGCCCTCATATGTACCAGTGTACAACCTCTGCCCTATCCCTCCCTGCAAGGTAGAATTCGGATCATGGTAGTTGGGGGGAGGAAGCATCCAGGATCTGGGGGAAAGCTGTGCTCTTCGTCGGTACTACCTTGCACCCTGACTGACCCATCTCCTCTCCTAAGCCCCTCTATGAGGGGATCTCCAGTGGCCGACACTTGGGCCTTGGGTCTCCACTCTGCACTTCCCCCTTCATTCAATGTGGTATATATATAAACATATATATATATACACATACACACATATTCTTTTTTTTTTGCATGATGCCTTATACCTGGTCCCTTTGGCACCTCGTGATTGCACTGGCTGGTGTGCTTTTTCCATGTGGGCTCTTTTGCTTCTGAGCTAGATGGCCGCTTGTTTATCTTCAAGCCTTTAAGACCCCAGACACTATCTCTTTTGATAGCCGGGCACCATCCGCTTTCTTTGCCACATTTGCTTATGCACCCATTTGTCTTCAGCGATCCTATCATGGAGGTGTGCATCCAATGATATGATGATTATTTGTTCTTTGATGCCTGATAACTGATCCCTTTGGGATCACTCGATCACCCAGGCTGGTGTGTTCTTCCATGTGGGCTTTGTTGCTTCTGAGCTAGATGGCCGCTTGTTTATCTTCAAGCCTTTAAGACCCTAGTCACTATCTCTTTTGATAGCCGGGCACCATCAGCTTTCTTCACCACATTTACTTGTTCACCCACTTTGGCTTCAGCAGTTGTGTCGGGAGAGTGAGCATCATAGAGTACCAATTTAATAAAAGAAAGTATTCATGCATTGAGGGAGTGCTTGAGTAGAGGCCCAAGGTCCTTCCACCACCTTAATATTAAACCTATAAATGTAGACAATTAGATCTATTTCCCCATCCTCATATATATGTTTGCATGTACACGTCTTTGTCTAGACCTCCATAAATGTCCCTTGACTCCCAGCTCCTTCCTCCCTCTCCCTTGACTTTCCTCCTGCCCCACCACCATGCTCCGTCCCCACCTGGGCTACAGCTATACCTCTTCTCTACGCAACCTTACCCTTGATCGTTCCCCATCAGGCCTGTCACTCCCCCCCACTACCATTTTGGGTCCCATGTTGTTCCCTTGTCCCTGTGTTTATTAACACCACTTCCTTACCCTCCTCCCCCTCCCCCACCCGGATCTGTCTGTTCCCCCGGAACTGTTTGTCCTATTGTTTTTCCTCCAGATAGTTCATCCAGCTTGTCCTATTCAGACGGACCTGTGGAGACACTAACATGCACGAAAACAGGACAGAGGAAAACAAAGCAACAGTATACAACCAGACAATAAAACAACAAAAACAAACCACTGACAAAGAACAAAATAAAACACTTCACAAAAGAAAGGCTTGTAGTTCGTTCAAGGATCGTTTGCTGGCCCTTAGGAGCGTTTTCCAGTCCAGTCTGTTGGAGCACAATGCCCTGGCCCCAAAGTACCCTTTCAGCATTCCCTGGGGACCTTGCCACTCCATTCCCTTGCTGTTCCACTGCACTCCCCCAGTGCTTTGCCTCGGTGTGGTGGGATCAGGTCAGGTGCAATTCCCACACTGTGTCTCCGGTGCTGTCCCCTGTATCGCCCTTAGTCACTGAGGGGCATCATGTCTCATAGTAGGGCCAGCCTTGTTCTCTCTGTGTTCTCTCTCTCTGCTCTACTCAGGAACATCATCCTCGCGGCCTCATGGGCCCGGCTGTGTTCCACTGTCCCCTCCTGCCTCTTCATCTGCTCCCATGTGCTCTGATCAGATATGTCCATTTCCCGGAGCTGCAGAATCAATGTCATCCTTTGAAACAAATTCTTTTCGGGGGAGGGGCAGGAATCCACTTAATTTTTGGAGCTGGGCCCTTCTCCACGCCGGGATATTGCATTCACATCTTGCGGCACTGGGTTGAAGTCTGATCCCACTTTCCCTGTGGAGATATAAACAATACCCTCCCCTTGGGTGGATTAGTGCCCCATGCCCCCACTTCCCTTTTCTTCCTTATATTCATCCTTTTATTTTCCTTTCCCCACCTCCTCCACCATTGTCTACCATGTGCATCCCTGGTTTTGATCTGGTCTCTGCCATACTACAGTCTTCACCCCAGAAATGTTTGTATACAGTAGCTTTTTCCCCTATGCCACTTTTGCATTTAAAAAAAAGTTAAAAAAAATTTTTTAATTAAACCAGTTTTTTTTAATACTTACCTCAGTGGGCTCATGTTGTACTTGTCCTTTTGTGCCTGACTCACCTCGCTTAGCATGATTTCCTCCAGTTCTTCCCATGCCGCTATGTGCCTCATACGTTCATCACTGCTTTTTAGTGATGCGTAGTACTCCATTGTATGTATATACCACAGTTTTTTAATCCAATCGTCAGTTGATGGAAATTTTGGTTGCTTCCAACTCCTTGCAATTGTGAACTGTGCCGCAATGAACATTGGAGCACAGATGTCTGGTCTTGGTTTGTTCCTTGCCTCTTCTGGGTATATGCCCAGTAGGGGAATTGCTGGGTCATATGGTAACTCTATTTCCATCTGTTTTAGGTATCGCCAGATTGATTTCCATAGTGGCTGTACATACTTACAGGCCCACCAGCAGTGGATGAGAGTTCCTATCTCCCCACAGCCCCTCCAACACTTGTTGCTTTCTGATTTTTTGAATTGGGCTACCTTTGAGGGTGTCAGGTGGTACCTCATTGTTGTTTTAATTTGCATTTCTCTTATGGCTAAAGATCGGGAACTTTTTCTCATATGTTTGTTGGCCATTCGGATTTCTGTCCCTGTAAAATTTCTGTTCAAGTCTTTTGCCCACCTTTCAAGTGGGCTATTGGTTTTTTTTTCTTTGCGGAAGCTAGCAGAGTATTGTAGATTTTAGTAATAAGACCTTTGTCTGATGTGTCATTGCTAAAGATGTTTTCCCAGTCTGTGGAATCTCTTATTACTCTATTGGTGAATTCTTTAGATGTACACATGTGTTTTATCTTCAGTATATCCCATTTGTCCATTTGTGCCTCCTCTGTGTTTGTGTCCTTCCCTATTTCTGATAGCCTTTGTATTCCCTGCGCCAAAGTTCTCAAGTTGGTCCCAATTCCCTCATTGATGGCCCTAATAGTTTGGCGTTTAACTTCAAGGTCTTTTTTTAGTTTTTTAATTGAATTATAACAATAATTTAAGATAGGAAACTGCTTAATCTAGTTATATATAGTGGTTGTTAGCTACAGTTGAGGAACTTTGGTGGCACAGTGGTTATGTACTGGGCTGCTAATTGCAAAGTCTGCTAGCAGTTCAAAACCCTCTCTCTGCAGGAGAAATGTGGGCCTTTCTACTCTTATAAGGAATTACAGTCTCAGAAATAAACAGGACGCTCCACCCTGTCCTTTAAGGTGGCTTTGAGTTGGAGTCAATTCAATAGCAGTGAGTTTGGTTTTGATTTTGAGCTTTAAATGGGTGTTTAAATTTAGAATGAAAAAATTAAATAATTGTTTATTTCATTAAGTACATCATAATTGTTCAAGCATTTTAATTGAACCATATAGGCATAATATTCCAATTATTTCAGAAATGGATAGTGTTGATCTAGACCCATAAGATGAATAAAAAATGATGTAAACAGAGGTAACTATAGCATAACAGAAAGGAAAGAAATTGTGGATTTAGCAGTTTATACCTCTAAGGAGTGAAAAATGCATACTCTTTTTATTAAGAAAGAAGATTGTTTTTCCTTTGTGTTGACTAGATTGTTAAATCCTGCTTTTTTTTTTCTCTCACTCATTTGAAGTAGGTTCATTTTTTGTGAGTTATAAAAAACTATTATGGAAGCTAAGGATCAGAAGAAGCATAGAAAGAAAAACAGTGGACCCAAAGCTGAGAAGAAGAAAAAAAGACATTTTCAGGATCTTCAACTTGGAGATGAAGAAGATGCCCAAAAGAGAAACCCCAAAGCTTTTGCCGTTCAGTCTGCTTTGCGGATGGCTCGATCCTTTCACAGGTACATTAATCTTTAGTCAGGTGGTTCTCATTCATTCATTTTAAACAGTAGAAGCCTCTTACGGATGACCTGTGTATTCATGAGTTCGTTTGAGAGTGGAATTAGAAGTTGCCTGGTCCAGTTCCAGAGGATGTAGAGATGGGTGTTGTATCCCATTTACAAATGGTTCAGAGCCTATTCTACAGAAGTGACCTGGCCTCCAGCTTTATTGTGGATTATTTTGTTTGTTTGTTTTGCTCAAGAGAAAAGCTTTAACATTTTTTCTTTTAGAATTTCCTCTTAAAATTTACAACTTCTCTAGTAATATATGTGCTTGTTTTTTTCTAGATAGATTTCATACAATTATGTATTATTAAGCAAGTTTACTTAATAAGTCCTTAGTATATGGCAAGCAGTGTTCTTTAAACATTATTGAATTAAATCCTCCAAACAACCTTGAGAGTGTAGGAATTATTGTCCTCTTTTTATACAGAGGCTCAGAAAGTAACATCTTCACTCATGTATGAAAAAGAAAAAAGTTGCTGTCACATAAGATTTTTGTTATGCGTGTTGGAGTCGAACTGTCCTACATAGGGCTTATGCTTTTGGAAGATGACAAGCCTTTTTAGGAACCTTTGACTGGACTCAAATCTCTAACCTTCCATTCAGCAGCTGAGAGAGTTGGAGACCCCAATCAGTAATTAGAAGAACCACATTTATCTTCATAGCCTCTCCTCTTAAGTTATGCAATCTCGGTGTCGGCCTTTTGTTTTCTTTTTAAACATATTGCTATCGATGTAAAAGTTAATTAAGGTGTTCATGTTTTTCAACCTTCTTTACTGGTTGAAGTCATCTTGTTAGATCACTACTGCTTGGATTGGCACCAGAAGTTAAGAAATAGCAAGTTACTTATCACCATGTATTGTGTGCTTTGCTCTATTTAAAATAGTTGATGTCCTTTATATTTTGAAGGCAAATTTATCTGTTCTCTCCCATCCCACCCCCAAACAGAACTCAGGATTTGAAGACAAGAAAACATCACATTCCGGTGGTTGATAGAACTCCGCTAGAGCCCCCACCAATAGTAGTGGTGGTGATGGGGCCTCCAAAAGTTGGGAAGAGCACGTTGATACAGTGCCTCATTCGGAACTTCACCAGGCAGAAGCTGACTGAGATCAGAGGTCCAGTCACATTTGTGTCAGGTAGGAGTGGGAAACCACAGAGCTATCATAGCAGGTGATTTTTCCTGGGGACCATGTAGGTCTGTTGTTTTTCTTGACTAGAAAATATTAAGGTAGTAATGTTGTGTTATATCACCTGGCCTGGTGACAGAGTGGTTATGCATTGTGCTATGATCCACAAGGTCAGCAGTTTGAAACCACCAGCTGCTCTGCAGTAGAAAGATGGGCTTTCTACTTCCAGTAAGAGTTACAGCCTCGGGAGCCCTCGGGCAGTTCTACCCTGCCCTATAGAGTTGTTATGAGTTGGTATAGACTATCGACTCAGTAGCAGTGAGAGTTTGAGTAAACTTTTACAGAACTGTTTGTAGAAAAATAGGGTACTGGCAGTAATCATGTAGTCAATCTTAGTTACCATTGAGTGCCACTGGCTATGGTTCATGGTGACTCCTTTCACGATGGAATGAAATGTTGCCTGACCCTGTGCGATCCCCATGATCAGTTTAGTTGTGATGCATTGGTTTTACATTGGCTGATTTTCAGAAGTAGATTTAGAAAAGAATGTGGAACAAGGGAGAGGTGTCATTGCTGATATCACACCAATCTTATTCAAAGCAGAGAATATGAGAAACATGTTTGCCACTGTTTCATTGACTATTTATGCTAAACATTATGGATAATATGAAGAATGGGAGTCCCAGGACACTAAATATGCTCATGCAGAACCTGTACATGGATTAGGATGCAGTCATTTGAACAGAACAAGATGTTAACTGTGTGGTCCAAAATTGGAAAAGGTGTGGTAGATGTATATCCTTTTTATTTATTCAGTCTGTACTGAACAAATAATCTGAAAGGCTGTACTATGAGGAAAAACGTGGTAGTCGGAAATGGAGGAAATTGTGATAAGCAGATAGCACAATCTTGCATGATGAAAATGAAGAAGAGTTGATGCAATAACTGATGAAGGGCAAACCCTTCAATAAGGATTACATCTGAGCATAATGAAACCCCAAATCCTCACAACTGGTTCAGTAAATGGTGCCGTGATAAATGGTGAGGAAATTTAAATGGTCATAGCTTTTCTTCTACTTGGATCAATAATTAACATCCTTGGAAGCAGCATTGAAGAAATCAAGCACATGTTACATTGCGCAAATGTGCTATAAAGATTTCATATATACTCGAGTATAAGCTGACCCAAATATCAACTGAGACACCTAATTTTGCCACAAAAACAGCATAAAAAAATGTGCTGCAGTCGCTGGGCTCTGGCGCAATGGATAATGCACTGGACTCTGAGCTCTTCCGAAGAAGTGATTCAAAAATGTGCTGAAAAACTTGACTTCTACAGTAGCATATACAGGATCTTTAAAGTTTTAAAAAGCAAAAATGTTCTTGGTTGCCTCAAGTGTACTTGGCCCAAGCTGTGGTCTTTTCATTTGCCTCATATGTATGTGGAAGCTGGGCAGTGAAAAGGGAAGATCAAAGTGGAATTCATGTACTTGAATTGTGTTGGTAAAAAATATTAAATATGCCTTGTATTGCCAGCCAAATGAACAGGTCAGCCTTGGAAGAAGTACAACCCAAGTCAATGAAAGAGTGGTCTTGAGGATGGTAGAAGATCTGGCAATGTTCTATAATCCATACCACCTCTATGGTTGGAGCTGGTTTGATGGCATCTAACAACAACAAAGAACCTGCTATGTGTTAAGCATATATGTTTGCTTAATGAAGGCACATTCTTCGGGAAGTGAGAAGGAATTGTTGAGGTCTTTAAGGCAGTCTTCATCTTCTTAGCCTTTTTTTTTTTTTTAATTTTTTACCTTAACTTAGAAACAATCCATTCTATTTCATTAGTTTGGGGGATTTTTACGATAGTGGCAACATAATACAGATATTATTACTATTGGACATATGCTTCACAGTCTGGAAGCTTGTTCTTTCCAGCCAGAATTTTATTCATTTGAACCTTGGTGGCATAGTGAGTGAGACTTTAGACTGCTAATCACGAGTCAACAGTTCAAATCTTACTAAGCTGATCTATAGGAGAAAGAAGACTTTCTGTCATAATTAAGTTTTACAGCCTCAGAAACTCAAAGGAAAATATCTTATCCTATAGGGTCCCTATTAATTGAAATAGACATTATGGCAGTGAGGTGTTTTTTGTTTATAGCAAGAAAGCCAAGACAGAATTTATTCCATTTTTGTAACTTTTTCTATAAAAACAAACATGGGGCTTGCCCCTATAAATGCATTGGGGATCCCTGAGTGATACAAACTTTTGACTACTATCTGGAAAGCGCAAAGCTGCTGAGAAAAACCTCAGAAGACATGCCTGCTGATCTGCTTCCAAAAGCAGAAAACCCTGTAGAACAATTATACTGGGCACACATGGGTTGCCATAAGTTGGAGTCAGCTTGATGGCAAAATTAACAAGAACAATACTATTTTAAAAAAATAATCACTAGTATCAATGGATAGATCTTTTAAAATTATTATATATATATATATATTTGTTTACAGGTAAAAAACGCAGACTTACCATTGTTGAATGTGGATGTGACATTAACATGATGATTGATCTGGCCAAAGTCGCAGATTTGGTAAGTCCATAGAGGCAGTTTTTGGTCTCTAATGGAGACTGCCGATGTAATACTTCATTTGTACCATATTGAAGGGCAAAAGAGTTTATGATTATTAAAGCAGTATTAACAGGAATACAGTGAATATATCTGAATTTGTGGTGATGATAAAAGAATATATTGTAAAACCTAAAGATGGAAACCAAATAATAGTTTAGTTTAACTAGTAAGTTAGGTTAGCCTTGAGCATTATTTTCTTTTAAGAACTCTGTGAGATCAAATTGACAATAACAACTCAAAAGATAAGATAGGAACCTTAGGGGACAGTAAGTTTATGTTGAGAGAAAAACAAGTAAGAGATGAAGGAGTGGTTATACAGCTCCAAGAATGTAATTGTTACTAAATTGTACATATAGAAACTGTTCACTTCATGTGGTTTGCTCAACAGTTACATCATAATATAAGAGAAAACTTTTTTTTTGGGGGGACGGAAAACGGTTTATTTGCTTCTTAGTAATGGCGCCATGTGGGGAAGTACAAAAGGTTGTGGGGAGCGTGCACGAGTGGAAATCCGTTTGGGAGGACTGGAGCGTTCCAGAAACCAACCCTAGTCCCTCTCCACTTGGAGTGTGTGGGGGGGTGGGGTGGAGAGTGTGGGGGGCAGGGGAGAGGCCGGTGTGTTTGATAAAGCTAACGAGTGAGAAGAAGGCACTGGTAGGTGACATCTCTGAAGGGCTAACGAGTGAGACGAAGGCACTGGTGGGTGACATCTCTGAAGGGGCAGGCCAGGGGGCGCGGGCATCCAGACCTGGCCTCTAGCCCTTCCCCTTCTTGGCTTTGGCTTTGGCCTTGGCTTTGGTCTTCGGGGTGCAAGGCTTCATCACGAGGATGGTGTCCTGGCACTGGGCATTATACCGCGCCTTCTTCAGGGTGCCCTGGCGGGCCTTGGTGCCTGTGCCCCCATCGCACACCCCCCAGTTCTCAAACTTGTACTTACAGTTGGCTCCAAACTCCTTCCAGTTGCAGGGTACTCTGCACCGGATACGCTGGGTCTGGGTCCCGCAGGTGCTCTCACGGAAACCCATGCAGTAGTCCTTGCTGCTGGCGGTGCAGGGCCCCCAGGCCCACTTGGCGCACGGGCTGCCCGGGCCGCCCTTCTTCACCTTGTCTTTCTTTTTGGCCGCCGCGGAAGTGAGCGCCAGGAGGGCGAGGAGGAGGAAGGCTCGGTGCTGCATCTCGCTCGCTGTCCGCGATGCTTAGCTCCCTCCCGACTCCGGCCCGTCCTGCTCCGGCCGCTGCGGCCCCTTTTGTCTCCAGAACCGGTCTCAACAGAAAACTTTTAATGAACAAAGCTAATTAAAGTTTATTAAAATATATCTGTGTGCAAATGTTAAATACCATTTCTTGAACCCTTACAAGACGCTGTACGCATAATTCTACAAATTTAACTTAGATAACTACCCAACAAGGATCCCCAAGTTAACCATTGGACTGTTAGCTGAAATAGTTTTCAATAGGTCAAAAGGGAGAGAGAACAAATGATAGTGTTATATTTTAACCTAACCCTATCTGCATGAATACTTCCCAATGCACACTGTCAGTAACAAGGATATTCACGTCCCTTGCCAGTTGTCAAAGGAGATTCATTGAAGGTTTAATCCACTTGGGGACCCTGCAAATGGTTTTTGGGCTGTCACTATCATCCATAGCCTACAAATTGTGGGCTCAGAATTTAAGCTACCGTATATACTCAAGTATAAGACAAACTGAATATCAGCTGAGACACCTAATTTTACCACAAAAACTGCGATAAAAAAATGCGAAAAACTTGGCTTATGTATGAGTATATAATGGTGATACTGGTTCCTACTCAGTTTTGGATTTAATTATTTATAATCCTTGGATCATACAGGCTAGTGTGCTTCTTCGGTGGACTTAGCTGCCAGTTCCATAGCTGCTTGACAAATCTGTTAAGACCACAGACGCTAGGTACCATGGAATTTTGCCATAGCACAGTTCCTTATTGATCTCTTCATGGGGGCAAGTATATTGAGTTTTTAGATCATTAATTGTACTTAGATTAGGATTACAATTAAGTACGAGCCCAAAATCCATTCATGTACCTATGGTCTACATATGTCCCTGGTCCACTTTAGAGAACTTAGTATCATCCATTCAGGAACATTACAATTTATCACCATGGAGCATATAATTCTACTGACAGTATCATTAATTTAGCCAATGATGCAGAATGTAAAATATTGTTGAAAAAAAGGAAAGAATATGTGTATAGGGCAGCTTTTTCAGAAGAAGTCAACAGCTTTTTCTATAGTCAGCTAGTAAAGAAAGGATTTCCAGACTCTATGCTTTCTAGTACAACTAATTAACTTTGTATTTGTAGTGCAGAAACAGCCATAAATAATATGTAAATAATATGATTGTGTTACAATGAAACTGTTTATGAAACTACATGGTCTATTTTGATAGCTTCCTTGAGAAGTTGTTTTGTTTTTAGGTTCTGATGCTTATAGATGCCAGCTTTGGTTTTGAAATGGAGACATTTGAATTTCTAAATATCTGCCAAGTACATGGCTTTCCCAAAATTATGGGAGTTCTTACCCACTTAGATGCCTTCAAATATAATAAGCAACTGAAGAAGACAAAGAAGCGATTAAAACACAGATTCTGGACAGAAGTTTACCCGGTAGGAAGAGAAATCCTTTTTAAACACTAATACAGTAAGCTTTTTCAAATAGATTTAATTTGAAGGGTAGACTAACAAATATCTGTACAGGATTCACTCCTAAGTTTCCTTTATATCTCTGTCTAGGCCCTGGAATATAAGGGTGCTTCAGAATGTTAATGGGAAAGTACAATTAAACAATAATGTGGGATTTTTTCATGAGTCTTTTAAGTATCCTTGAATTTTCCTTGAAACAGTCTATTCCATGTCTTTTGGTACGTCTAACATGTGTGTATGTTCCACCAGCAGCAGGCAGTGTCTTTCTCTTAGTGTAGTGGGACAGTTTCTCCTAGGTATAGAAAGTATAGAGACTATAATGTGGCTAGTTGATCACAGAATTCTTTTTGTGCACAGGAGTCTCACTGCCCTTCTCTGCATCACTCCAGACAGATGCCTTTGCCCAAACAACATAGGTGATTAATCATAAAACTTAACTTGAAATTCTGTCCCTAATTCATCCTAACAGAATGAGTTTTGAAAAAAGCCCTCTGGGTTCTGGAAGAATTGAGACAAGTGTTTTACTATAAATCTCCCCTATTCAGAATTGTTTCTGATTTGGAGTCTCTTTTGGTGAAATATTGACAATAATTGAAATTTAACTTTTTTTTTTTAATATTTAGGGTGCCAAACTATTTTATCTTTCTGGAATGGTACATGGAGAATATCAAAATCAAGAAATTCACAATTTGGGCCGTTTTATTACAGTTATGAAGTTTAGGCCTCTCACATGGCAAACTTCTCACCCTTATATCCTGGCAGACAGGTAAAAGTGAATTGTGAGCTATTTTTTCTTGGACTGTATAATGTAAAGCTAAAAACTATAGAAACAGTGGATGGTATAAAATATGAAAATAAAAAACTTATAAATTATCAAGGTTTCACAAGGGTGGGATGGTGGAGGAGAGAAGGGAAAACGGGAGCTGAAATCAATGGCTCAAGTAGAAAGAAAAAATTTTGGAAATAATGATGGCAACATTTCTACCAATGCACTTGAAGCATTGATGTATGGATTGTTTTAGGCTGTAAGAGCTCGCAATAAAATGATTTATTAAAATAAAACATGAGTCGTGCAAATAGGAAAAAAATTTAGAAAGAGTTATGGAGTTTATTTTTTGCTTATTTTATTAGTGGGGAGAGAAAATATCTAATTTTTTTTGAACCAACAGTCCATTTAAGAATGAGTATGAAATGTTTTTGTGAGAATTTTGAAATGTTTAAAAGGCTGTAGGATCTGGTGCCATCTTGCCTTTTCAACTTACATGTGTCTTGCATTTTCCTTCCTTCAGACTTTTACTCACTTTGTTTTCATCCTGAAAATTACCCCTTCTCTATTCAGAAATCCAAGTTATACTTTAAAATCTCAAATAGAAGATCAAACCTTCCTTCTTTCCATAATGGTTTTTCTGGGATATGTTCTATACCCTGGTTCCTGGTGGAAGTAATTTTCTGTTTCTAGGATCTTATGTAAGGGTTGCATGTCATATACATCATAAGAGGAAGCAGAGACATGTACCTGTTCGTTTTCCTTCAGTAAACTGAACTTGCTTCTATGTTTTCTCTAAATGCTTACAAATGAGTGAGCGTAATGAGACGTTGACATATTGGGAAGATACAATGAGTTTTTGACATTTATTATTGTTTAAAAATTTTCTTCCAGAATGGAAGATTTGACAAATCCAGAAGATACTCGAACAAATATCAAGTGTGACCGAAAGGTGTCTCTTTATGGTTATTTACGAGGAGCACACTTGAAAAATAAAAGCCAAATTCACATACCAGGTATCCTTTTGTAAAATTACTATGCTTTTACAACTTTGGGGGTAGCTTCATGAAAAATTGAGAAATGGCCAAAATGGAGCCTTCCTTTTGGAGGTATAAAATGTAAATCTCCCCTCCCCCAAAACAAAACAAAAAAATTGTAACCCATCTGTGTATCTGTCAGCAAAGATGCTGAGTTGACAAATCCCCTCTGATTTGATGATGGTGTAGTTCAGATGTCATGTTGGACTTTGAGACACTCACCAACAGTTTTACTTGTTAACTGTAGCCCATTTTGTGTGTTCTGTCTTTCAGGTTTAGGGGATTTTGCTGTGAGTAATATCAGTTTTCTTCAAGACCCCTGTGCCCTTCCTGAACAGCAAAAGAAGCGCTGTTTAACTGAGAAAGAGAAATTGATTTATGCACCTTTCTCAGGTGTTGGTGGTGTGTTGTATGACAAAGATGCGGTCTATGTTGATCTTGGTGGCAGCCATGTTTTTCAGGAACCGGTAAGATGGGGGAAAACTTTGATCTGAACTCTATCATTCTTTAATCCATTATTTATGATAGAAAGTAGTATTCTGCTTTTAAACTTATTGAAACTTTTCATCTTTATGTTTATTGTGTGAAGCATAATACTTGAATAAGGGGAATATTTAAAAAACAAAAAACATAACTAAGCAGAAAGTAAGTCACATCCTCTGCGCTTCTCTCCTGTTAAGCACAAACATGATGCTTCATCTCACACTGAGACTCTGAGCAGTTTCTATCAATGTTTTTAGCTCTCTTTGGTGTTTTTCTTTTTTGGTCTATCTTTCTTTCTTTGCTTCTATATACAGAGTCCCTGGGTGGCAATGTTAAGCATTGTACAATTTCATAGGCAATACAGTGTCCAATGATACTGATCTTGTGGGTTTTATATCAAACAGTAGAGGACTTAGGTGTGCCCTTGTTTCTTGGACTGGGGTCTTAGGGAACTTAAAGCCAAGAGAGGCTGCCTGGGTTACATGTATGTGTCCATAGGTTAGTCACCATTTTACCTCTGAGAATGAAGCTGAAAACGAAGTTTACCCATGAGGGGTAGAGAGTTGGGTCCAGCTAAGGAACCTTAGGCCTTTATTCTGGAACATTTCTAGAAGATAGTTCAAACCTAATAAAAAATACTTCAGAATAAAAGCCTGTTGATCTGCTTCAGAAAGGACATAGGCCTGAAGACACTTCGAAGTGCACTTTTACTCTGAAACACGTGGCATAGCCAAGAGTTGGAATCAACTTGATGGCAGCTATTCTTAAAATGTGTGATTAACCAAGGGCTTTGAGTGCACAGATATTAAGTATATGTTTTGTAAAAATCATATCGTACCCTGTATTGCCTGTAAATAAATTGTTGTACAGTGTTTAACAGTGTCGCCTATGGACTCTGTATATAGAAGTAGACAAAAATAGACAAGACAAAAGAGCTAAAAACATAGATTGGTTTTGGAGAGAAAACAAAATAATCATTTCTTGCATGTGCAGCTTCTAAATCGTCCAAGACTTAGAATCTTTTGCACTAAGAAAACAAAACACACAAAAACCCTAAACCTGTGCTGTTGAGTTGGTAAGGACAGGATCTAATGCATTAACAACTTCCCTACAAATGCAACTTAAAGATATACTTAAGTTCGCTGCCTGCATGCCAAGCTGCAGACTCGCCCCACAGAGCCCTGGCTGCTAAGCCCCCAGGCCTGTGCTTTTCTTCTCATTCAACTCTTTACTACCATACCACTGTATGAGGGCCTCGGGTGCAGTGGAGAGAAAATGGCAGTCGTGATGGATCTGGGAGAAGCTTTTTACCAAGTGTGAATTTGCTGAAGACTCTAGTCTAAAATGTATAATTCTAATAAAATAAAAAGCCGGTCTGCCTAAGCCTATGTCAGTACAGAAGAATGATATTCCTACTGGACGGAATTTATCCACATCCTGTCTTTCAGACATCTGTTGGTGAGTCTCAGGGACTGCCAGGTTATGGTTATCAGGTCAGTGTTACATTGCTCCCACTTCAGAAAGACACTCACTTGTGTTCTCTTCAAATGTTTTGAGGTTCCATCTGTCTTACTTGCTCCAAGCCATTTTTTGCCTCTTCTGACTTTTAGGATTAACTCTGCTATGGTCCTGGATTATGGATACAGGGATAGCCTGATGCTCCTATCTATGGAGGAATCCCAGTATTGAATTGGTTGGGAGCACTTACCCTAGGAGGAAAAGCTCTTCACAAGGAATTGGAAGTTTAACTGTTAGAACAATGTACTGTTTACACAAGTGTTGCTAAAGAACAGAGCCTTCCCTCAGGGATGGGCACTACTCCAGAAGGTGTCCTAGAGGACATTAAAGTTGATACTTGCTTTGTAATTGATCTGAAACATGGTCTAAATACCCAAGCAACAAAATTTACCAGTAACATTGATAGGAAAACTGAGTGCGCCCCACACCAACCCCGGATGTTGATTACACATTAGATGAGATTTTATATGTCCTTGGATCAGTCAGGGATTCGGTTGTGGAAATTCTTTTTGAACAAGATAATGAAGAAAAGTAATTTGCCACTTTAATACTGGACTCAACGTATGCAAATCTCTGAAGCAGCTAGCAGAGAACTTGGTCATCATTAGTGTCACATCTAGGTTACCAAGATTTCTCTGCAGATTGCTTGCAGAAATAAGATATTTGTGGAAAAACCAAAATATACAAAAGCACTTGGCAGCAAGATATTTCAGATTCTACAGCAAAGACTGTGTGGCCTGATTGAGAGGAGATATGTTTTGGAGGACTGCAAGAAATACTTGGAAGCCATATTCCATCACAAAAGAATATTATTATCAGACAGGTCATATACCAGGTTGGCTTTTCTCAATAACCACCTTTGGAAATGATGTTTGATGCTGGCAAAACCCATCCACCTCAGATGAACAGAGCATATGCCATTGAGAAAAACTTGACTAAAATTTAACTTTGCTTTATTTCAAATATTCAGTTTTTAAAATTTTATGAAGTATATAAAATGTTTTGTTATAAGCAGCTTTTGTAGAGATGCTTTTTCTGTTCTTCTGCATTAAAATTCTTTTGACATTGTTTCTCATGCAGTAGTACAATGAAAGCTGATGCTTATGAGATTTTACTATATATCAATAAATTATAGTAAAATAGTATAATTTGGCAAGCTTGTTACATAGTTCACTTTTTTTTAAACAATTTATTGGGGCTCATACAATTCTTATCACAGTTCATACATATACATACATCAATTGTATAAAGCACATCTGTACAGTCTTTGCCCTAATCATTTTTTTCTCCTCTTTTCTTTTTTTACATTTTATTAGGGACTCATACAACTCTTATCACCATCCATACATATACATACATCATAGTTCACTTTTCAAAAAGAGTAAAATTGTTCCTTTCTCTTGGGTATTATGGTATTTAGGAATTATTTAAAGAATAAATAATGTTACCATTACCAATTAAAAAAAGGAGGAGAGAGATTTACTTGGGAACAGATCTCACTGCTAGCCCAGGATGCTTTCTTCCGCACCCCCCCCCTCCCCAAGATACCTTATTAATACCAAAATTCAAACACATTGCTGTTGAGTAGATTCTGACTCATGGGAGCCCAGTGTATTTATTGAACTGCTCCATAGGGTTTTCATTGCTGTAGTATTACTGAGAGGAACCCTTGTGGCATAGTGGCTAAAGGGTTTGGCTGTGATCTAATAGATGACAGTTTTAAGCCCAACAGCTGCTCTGTGGAAGAAAGGTGTGGTATCCTGCGTCTGTGAAGTTGTACAGCCTTGGAATTATGGAACTTTCCACTGTCCTATAGGTCAACTCCATGGCAGTAGTTCTTTTTGAACACGTTAATTTTAACAGAAGGAGCTCTGCTTGCCTAATGGTTAAGCATTTTACTACTAACTAAAAGGTTGGTATTGGGACTTGACAGCTGCTCTATGGGACAAAAGACAGCAATCTGCTTCCATAAAGACTATTAAAAGTCTAAATGAAACTCATAACCATGGAATCTGTTTCATTGCAATCCTATGTGTATATAACAAGGAAACATTGCTTGTGACATTTCTCACAATTATTCCAATCATTGTGTCAGTTTATCTTCTATTTCAATTACCCTTTACTTTATCAAGCATGCTGTCTTCAAGAAACTGATCTGTATTGATAGCATGTCCAAAGTACATGAGACAAGTCTGCTGTTTTTGCTTCTAGGGAGCAAGTTCTTCTGACTGGTCCTGGCAGTCCCTGGTGTTGTCATTCTTTGCTATCACCATAATTCAAATGTGTGAATTCTTTTTTGGCCTTCCTTGTTCATTGTCCAGCTTTTGCATGTATATGAGGTGATTGAAGATACTGTGTGGATCAGGTGTACCCTGGTCTTCAAAATGACATATTTGCCTTTTCAGTTTGAAGGTTTTTGGTAGCGAGTTTACCCAATACAATAAGTCATTTGATTTGATTTTTTGACTTATATGAGCTTTGATTGTGAACCTAAGTAAAATGCAGTCCTTGAAAATGTTAATATTTTCTGTTTATCATGAAGTTGAGTAGTCCAGTTGTGAAGGGTTTTATTTCCTATAGGATGACAATTAGTTAAGAGTATAGCCTGGAAAATACTATGGGATAGTTTTACTTTGACCTATAGAATGCTTATGAGTTTGAGGCAACTTGATGGTACACATTAACAATCTCTATGGAATCAATTCACCAGGCCTTTCTTCAGTGGTGCTGATGAATAGGTATGAATGTGAACCGCCAAACTTTAGATTCATAGTTAAACAGAAACCTCTTGTGTCAGGAATCTTGTCTCTCTTGATCTATCAATTGATCTAGATATCTATGTATATGAGAGGGAATCTAGTGTCAGAATGGTTAAGTACTCTTACTAGCTAAGTAAGCTAATTAGATAATAATAAGATAGCTAAATAAGCTAGTTAGATAGCTCAGATAAGCTCAGCTGTTCCATGGGAGAAATAACTTTGTTTTTGTGAAATTATAACCTAGAAAAAACTAGGACAGGTCTACGCTGTTCCATGGAGCTCCTCTGAATTAGAATCAGCTTGACAGCCTATCTTATCTAGATAGATATGCAGAGACATTAATAAGCGCAAAAACCCTGCAAAGCCAGATGAAACAACAAAGGAAGTCAAGACCAACAAAACAATAACAACAACAAAAAGAAAGCCACTTACACAAAATGGAAAGGCCTGTAAATAGTTCAAGGTCTCTTTATTGGTCTTTAGGAGTGTTTTCCAATCTAGTCTGATGGGGTGCCACACTCTGTCTCCAAAGTCTACTTTTAGTATTCCCAGGGATTTCATCAGTTTGCTCCCTTTGCTGCTATGTTGTATGCCATGAATGTTTCACTCCAGCATGATGGGGTCAGATTATACACAATTCCTGCCCTGTGTCTCCAGTGTTGTCCCCCGCAGCATATGGTTATGTGTCTTGTGGTGGGGCCAGCCCATATAGTTGATTTTTAAAGAAGCACAGTACTTTATGATGATGGGTATTTTTTTTTTGAGTGACCTTGGGTTGATGTTGCTTTAAAATTTGAAATGTACATAGTGCAATAACCTCAGATTAAGCCCTCAAGTCTCAACCAGTCCAGTAATTTTTTTTAAAGAAATTGAGGTTCTGTTACACATTTTTCTGATATGAACATTCAGTAATGGTAAACTAGTACCATCTAGTTCTGTTGCCAGGCCAAAATGTATGTAAACTGCCAATTTTTTTTGAGTCTTTGATTTTTCTCCTTTCTCTTAGTTTGGATAGGTAAAGACCAATAGTTGTATCTTTGATGACTGCTCATAAGATTTTAAGAACCGTGGCACTACTCATCAAACTAGGATATTGAACTTAACATAATGAACTGTATTATGCCAATTGATCATAGTCCTGATCCTTCAAATCCAGAGTCTAAATCCAGGAGGAACTTGATTATGTCTAAGAAGTATCCATAACTAGGCCCTTTGTCTGCTTTATTATGTATGTGACTATATATATATATATATATATGAACATACAGTCATGTAAAACAACAAAGCAAATAAACCTACTATCATCAAGTCAGTCCAACTCATAGTGACCCTGAGTAGGATTCTTGAGGCTATGTACTTTTATAAGAAAAGATAGTCTCATCTTTACTCCTTTGAGCAGCTGATAGGTTTGAACCACTGAACTTGAGGTCAACTTACTTAGGAGTGCCATCAGGGTTCCTTATAGTCATATAAAAACCAAACTCACTGCCATTGAGTCATTTATGAAGCATAGTGACCTTATGCTTTTATGCAAACATATATGTCATATAGGCCCATATTTTGAACTAATGTGAAGTGTAGATCTTCATATTCTTAATGTAGAGATGCATTTTGTTGCAGAGACTGCCTTCTTTCTGAGTGGATTTGGCACTCACATGGGAAATCGGTTTACCATAAATGTTTGGGTATTCATTTCTATTCTATTTGTCAATGTGTCTGTCATTAAACCAGTTCCAGGCTATTTTGATCACTACAGCTGTGTAGTATGTTTTGAAGTCATTATGCTTTATCTGTTTTGGACTTCTTATCTTTCTATATAAAATGGAGAATTAATTTTCCTGTTTCTGTAAAGAATGCTGTTGTAGTTTTTATTGACATTATGTTGTATCTATAGGCCACTTTGATAGTATTGACATCTTGAATCTATTAAGTCTTCTAACTTATGAACATGGAATCTTTGTCCATTTAGGCCATCTTTACTGTCGTTTAGCCCTGATGTGATCATGGATAATTACAGAGTTGTCATTTCAAACCCACTAGCCTCCCAATGGGAGAAAGATGAGATTGTCTGCTACCACAGAGACTAAGTCTTTGAAACCACAGGGAGCAGTTCTACTCTGTTCTATAAGGTTGCAATGAGTTGCAATAAAATTGAAAGTAGTTGGGTGGTGTAGTCTCTCTTAGCAGTGTTTATAATTTTCATTGTATAAGTCTTTTATATCCTTGAGTGATTTATGCCTAGAAAGTTTATTCTCTTGTAGTTGTATGTGGAGTTTCTTTCTTACTCTCCTTTTCAGCTCTCTGATGCATAGAAACCTGATTTTTGTTTGTTGACATTGAATCCTGTAACTTTCTGCCAATCTAGAAGCTTTTTAGATTATTTGTTTTTATTTTATTTTAATGTGTAGGATCTTGTAATCTATAAATACAGTTTTAGATTTTTCTTTTCAGTTGGATGATTATTTTTCCTTATCCTTTGACTAAGGAGAATTACTTTAACCTTTTTGATGGTTGTAGTACATCATTTTATAGGTAAACCAGATTTACAGAACTACTTGTAAAGGTCCGTGGAGTTTACTCTAGGGTTCCCCCTAGTGTGGAGAGTGCTCCAGTGATCACGTTTATGCTCATTCCTGGGGAGTCATTCTATATTATAGGTTCTATGAAGTGAAAAATTTCTACCAAAGGTTAGCAAACATAAAAAACTAAACAAAAAGTTCCAGTTTTGATTTCTTTGACTTCCTCGATGTAATTTCAAAAATAGTTTATTGACATAATTTTCATATCATACATTTAAATAGTTTGGGCATATCAAAAAATTTGTACTTGAAAGGTACATAATTTTATTTGGGTGATACTTTTTCTATAGTATAGAACCAAAAACATGCTTAGCTAAGTATTGCGGCTACCAATTTATTTTGTTTATGAACTTGGAAATGATTTGATGAAGGTAGGTATCAATGACAATTTTATGTTCTTCATGAGGCAATAAGAAAGATTCTCAAAATTAGGTTTAAGATTTTTTAGAAACTGATCGAAACTAGTTTGAATCTATCAGAATCCTTTGTACTTTCCTCATTTTTACTCTTTTGATAGGATGAAGTGAAGCCTCCTCATGAACTGGTCCAGAGTCTTATTTCCACTCATTCCACTATCGATGCCAAAATGGCTTCAAGTAGAGTGACACTATTTTCTGATTCCAAGCCATTAGGGTCAGAAGATATAGATAATCAACAGTAAGTCTACTTAAAACATTTTTTTAATTTAAAAATAATGTTAACAGAAGATTCTGTCTCCTATATAATTCTGCTGCATAACAGGCATTTATTCTTGTTTTTTAAATGTGCGTGCTTATTAGAATTCTTTCCATGTAGGCAAAAATATATAGAAATATTTTCTCGAAATAAGATGCAAAGTTCATTTTGAATAGATGCATAATAGTACTTAGGAAATAAAAAGCCTTTCTATAGGTTGCTTTTTGTTTCTTAGGAAACCTGAAACCATTGGATATTTTGGTGGTCAAAATGCTAGAACAAGACAGTTCTGAACTTATTTACATGTCTGTCCAGAAGCCATGTATTGTGTCTCTAAAAAGTTCCTTTAGATTGTGTTATAATAGTATCATGTATGGGTCAGTTTCCACTATATATGGCTTACATGAATTGTTTTTCAGTCTTGGTTGAACATTTATATCGATTGTGTGTAGTGGATATTTGTTAAACATTGATTTGATTGTATTGATATGTAACTTCCAATAAAACTAATCTCAACAGTAATTATGATTATATAGCATGTAATTTTTATAAATAGTTAACCTATAGCTGTAAATAAGATCTATTTCTAAGTGTGTCAATGTGTCTAATTTGTAGGTAAATGGGAATAAAGGATTTGTTATGGACAGGGGTTGAGTAAGAGGGCTTAATTGTTTTAAACTGAGCACAAAATTAGATAACTTTAAAGAGCAAGTATGATTTATCCAAAAGTTGGACATTTGTAACCCTGGGGATTGCCTGCATACAAACATGAAGGAAAATTTGAGGACTGTCATTTACTCTCACCCTACCTAGCAAGTAGTATAGTGTGTTAGTTAAGAGGAAAAGATACATTCATTTGGGAAAATCAAACCATAAATCTCAATTTTCAAGTATCTCTAAGTGCCATAGTGATGAAATAACAGTGATCATAAAATTAGTTATGTAACTTAAATCTGGGGCAAATAAAATGTGTTCACTGAAAGGTTACCATGATTATTTTCTGTGTTTGGAATTATGTACCGTATATACTCGTGTATAAGCCGAGCCTTTCAGCATGTTTTTTATGTTGATAAAGCCCACCTCGGCTTATATTCAAGTGAGGGTTCCACTTACCTATTCTCTGATGCAGTGACAGTGTTTTCCAGTCTCTCCCTCATCTGCGGGTGCCTGCAGCCTCTGTGGGTGGTCCAATGCCTGCTGATATCACCGCTCTTCTTTTCTCCTGCATGCCGACAGCCTCTGTGTTAGTCTGTGCCATACTGGGCAAGAACCTACCTGCTTCTGTGTGCTGGTACTTTGGTCACACTGCATCCTTGTTAGATGAATGTCGGATACTGTTGCTCTTCTTCTCCCGCTCTTCTCTAGACTTGTGACCAATGCCGTAGCCTTTACAGTCTTAACCTGTCCTTGGTCACACCCCCGTGGCTCGACCCAAGCTTTGCTGAATACAACTACTGGTATATCTCTGGTGTTGGATATATAGTATGTTTATTTACAGTACTTAGTCTGCTATATTTTATTTTTATTCTCGTATTAACCCCTATCTGGACCTTGTGTTGTTTATGCTTGCCTAGAGCAACCTGTGTTAGGGTTCATAATACATACGCTGGGTTGTGTATATGTGGTAAGGCAGCATATGTAGTAATGGAGCACATTGAGTACATAGCGTGTATAGTTATTGTTGATACCATATTGTTTTTGTTGACCCCTTTTTCCACTTACCGAACTAGTTTACTATTTTTCTTTGAAATATTCAAAAACGTTTAACCTACTGATGTCTCAATTAATGTAATTTTATTGGTATCTATTTTTATTTTGAAATTTACCAGTAGCTGCTATATTTCCCACCCTAGGTTTATACTCAAGTCAGTAAGTTTTCCCAGTTGTTTGTGGTAAAATTAGGTGCCTTAGCTTATATTCAGGTCAGCTACTACTCGAGTGTATACAGTACTTTCATTATTAAGTGCTCCCCTAGTTAACTTTGTGTAATTGATACTTTTTTCACAGTGTGGTTAATAGTCATGATACAAGGGAAATTTTCTTTTCCCCCCTTTCAATTCTTTTTCTAATTAGTCTTTTACCACTTTGTTTCTAATGTATTCTAATTTACCAACACAAAATTAGGGTTAATGGTGATGGTTGTACAACTCTTGTTAAAATGATCGAACCATTGAATTGTGTGATTTGTGCATTATATGCCAATAAAACTAGAAAAATATCACTATAAAATTTTGGTTCAACTGTCAGTATTTCTTTAATTACTTATTTTAATATACACTCTTAAATAGTTTCATGCATATAATTTTTTATTTCATCACAATTTTTAGCATCTTTGTTGCTTATCATAGTATCTTATCCTGGTTGAGATGACCTTTTTTTTTTACATTTTATTAGGGGCTCATACAACTCATCACAATCCACACATATATGTGCATCAATTGTATAAAGCACCTCTGTACATTTTTTGCCCTAATCATTTTCAAAGCATTTGCGCTCCACTTAAGCCCTTTGCATCAGTTCCTATTTTTTTTCCCTCTCCCTCCCCGCTCCCCGCTCCCTCACGAGCCCTTTATAATTTGTAGATTGTTATTTTGTCATATCTTGCCCTATCCGGTGTCTCCCTTCCCCCACTTCTCTGCCATCCATCTCCCAGGGAGGAGGTCACATGTAGACCCTTGTAATCAGTTCCCCCTTTCCAACCCACTCACCCTCCACTCTCTCAGCATCGCCCCTCACACCCCTGGTCCTGAAGGTATCATCCACCCTGGATTCCCTGTGCCTCCAGCTCCCATATGCACCAGTGTACAACCTCTGCCCTATCCCGTCCTGCAAGGTAGAATTTGGATCATGGTAGTTGGGGGGAGGGAGCATCCAGGATCTGGGGGAAAGCTCTGTACTTCATCGGTACTACCTCGCACCCTGACTGACCCATCTCCTCTCCTAAACCCCTCTATGAGGGGATCTCAAGTGGCCGACAAATGGGCCTTGGGTCTCCACTCTTTACTTTCCCCTTCATTCACTATGGTGTATATATTCTTTTTTTTTGCATGATGCCTTATACCTGGTCTCTTTGGCATCTCGTGATCGCACAGGCTGGTGTGTTTCTTCCATGTGGGCTTTATTGCTTCTCAGCTAGATGGCGCTTGTTCACCTTCAAGCCTTTAAGATCCCAGATGCTATATCTTTTGATAGCTGGGCACCATCAGCTTTCTTTGCCACATTTGCTTATGCACCCATTTGTCTTTCGTGATCATATCAGAGAGATGACCACACAATGATACGATTTTTTTGGTCTTTGATGCCTGATAACTGATCCCTTCAGCACCTCATGATCATGCAGGCTGGTGTACTTCTTACATGTGGGCTTTGTTGCTTCTGAGCTAGATGGTTGCTTGTTTACCTTTAAGCCTATAAGACCCCAGACACTATCTCTTTTGATAGCCGGGCACCATCACCTTTCTTAACAACATTTGCTTATGCGCCCGCTTTGTCTTCATCGATCGTATCATGGAGGTGTGCAGCCAGTGATATGATTTTTTGTTATTTGATGCCTGATAACTGATACCTTCGGGACCACGCGATCACACAGGCTGGTGTGTTCTTCCATGTGGGCTTTGTTGCTTCTGAGCTAGATAGCCGCTTGTTTATCTTCAAACCTTTAAGACCCCAGACACTATCTCTTTTGATAGCTGGACACCATCAGCTTTCTTCACCACATTTACTTGTTCACCCGCTTTGGCTTCAGCAGTTGTGTCGGGAGGGTGAGCATCGCAGAGTGCAAATTTAATAAAAGAAAGTATTCATGCACTGAGGGAGTGCTTGAGTAGAGGCCCAAGGTCCTTCCACCACCTTAATAATAAACCTATAAATATAGACACAGATCTATTTCCCCATCCATATATATATATATATATATTTGCATGTACATGTCATTGGAGATGACTTTTATAAATTAAATTATTTTGCGTTTTCTTGGTATAATACAGATTTGGTATGCCAAAAGAGGAAAAGCAAATGGATTTGAAAACTGGCCGTGTGCGGCGTAAAGCCATTTTTGAAGATAAAGATGAAGAGTCTAGTGAAAGTGATGATGAAGATGATGAAGAAATGTCTGAATGTGATGAAACACAGGAGGAGGGGGAGGAGGATGAAATAACTGACAGAGAGACTGTTAAAGTTATCAAGCGGCAGAAACTTGAGGAAGTGGAAGAAGACATTGCAGTAGATTTGCCAGCATTTGCTGATAGTGATGATGACCTTCATAGGAGCTCTGAGGATGAAGAGGAAAGCAGTGAAAGTAGTGAAGAGGCATACACCACTATGGAAACAGAGAGTGATGTAGAATCAAAAGCTGTTGGAGAAAGTAGTAAATCAGGACTATTAGGAGCTAATGGCTTGAGTGACCATTTAAATCCAGAGAAATCTTTGATGTTGAAAAAAGCATTCTTCACCACTTCAGATTCAGGTCATTACACAGCTGAAGAGGCATTTGCATCTGAAGATGAATCTGAAGAAAACTCTTTTCTCAATTTAAAGGAAGGAGGTACAGAGGATGAAGATTTTATTGGGAAAAAACTTATAAAGCCTTCTCAAAAGGGCAGTGGTCAGAAACTTGGGCCAGAGAACTTAATTGATGAGACCAGTGAGGTAGAATATTTATTCAAAGAGGAAGAATACAAGGAAGAGATTAACTCTCCCACAGAAACGTCAGGTATGCTTAAATTGAATTGGTTTCTTTTATAAACTTGGTACTGAGGACATTGATATAAATATGTCTCTCTATTTGAGATGTGTTGTTCCAGAGATTGTGTTAACTTTTCAAATATTGTGTCTCATAAAAAGGTAGATGAACAGTAATTTTGATTGGAGGGGGGAATAAATAAATAAATATATATATATATATATATATATATAGGTTTATTGGGGATAATATATATATTAACTGGGATGTTGGCATTGGTCCTTTAGGTACTCTAAAGTGGAAGGAAGATCTTTCTAGGAAGGCAGCTGAAGCCTTTCTGAGACAGCAACAAGCAACTCCAAACCTTCAAAAGTTTATTTATGGGACAGGTAAAGAACTGTGGTTCAGAGCTTGAAAGAAATTTCTTACATTATTTTCTGAGAAAAATAAATTGGTCCGAAAATTTGGATAGCACAAGTTATTCCTGTCACATTTTATATTTGACAGATTTAAAAGTAATTAGTTCATAAACACCAAAAATCAGTTATATGAAGCAGTTTAATGCTATAAAACTTCTGGTAGCACACTGATTATGTTTCATAATATCTCCTACATAAAATTCTTCGTGGGAATTTTATCGTAGAATTTAGTGCCATAAAAAAGCCTATTAAATGTTTGTTTTTTTTCCTTATAAAAATAAGATGCCCTTATTCTTTGATTTTATATTTTATTGAACTTGGTGATAGCTTCTTTGGAAAGAGCATGCGTGTGTAATAGAAAATATAACGTGGTTCCCACTTTGAGAGCATATGTGGGCTAGAAGCATCAGATCACACAGTTAGTATGGACTTACGCACATGTGATCTAGTTCTTTGCCAGTTTTAGTCAGATTTTGCTAAAATACTTATAACTTAAGCACTTAAACCATTTAAGAGAAACTAATGATTTGAAGGTGTTCTTCTAAATATCTTCCTCTCCTTCCTTCCAAAATTCTCACTCTAAGTGAATTCTCTGCTGCTGCTTTTCAGGAAGGTAAGAGTACTCTAGAGATGTTGAACAGCAGCTTCCTGGCTTTGTGACTCTTTCTGCTTGACTTGGTTGGAACCACCATCATAGCTACCACAAACCCCAACATTGGCCTAACTACTTAATGAATTTTGGAGGATTATAGTTTTTTGGTTTTTTTCTCTCTTTTCATCATGATGGTCTCTTTAGTGACAGAAGATAATGAAGATAATGGTGACTTCAGAGAACTTGGAGGCTTGTTTCATGTTAGCCATCCTGACAGAGAGTGTAAGCACAAGGGTGACTCTTTGGACTGCTCTAAATTTTTTGTGGAATCACCCCACCATTGGGATTTGGAGGAGGTACGGCTAAATAGTATGTTTTGATTTATAGAAGGCCTGTGGATTTTATACTTTTTAAATGATTTAAATAATAATTAATACTTTTAAATCTGTATCAAATTTCAGTGTTGTTTACCTGAGATAAGGGAGCTTGCTCAGATAGTGGAGTCTTTTCTTCCCTTTCCCCCAAACTTGTTTTATATATTACTCAAAGATCCAACATTAGAGTTTTTCTTGCTCTGGATTTAGTGAATTATATCCCTATCCTTCCTATAAATTGTTTGAGCATCATCAGTAGAACTTTCTGTCACGATGAAAATGAACTAATAACACCTAAGCTGTCCAGTATGGCAGCTGTGGTAATTAAGGCCTTTAATGGCAAATGAGACTAGAGAGCACAATTATAAAATTTTTTAAATGTACTTATAATTTGCCATTCAGTATATTCTCTGGGCATAGAATAGGTGTTCAGTAAACATTTAGGAAGTGATGGGAGTCATGAATAAATAACACTTTGGGATTTGTTGTAATCACGTTAGCTTTTAAGGCCACTCTGAGTGAAGTTATATATAAAAAACGTGTAGTGAATCAGGGCCTATGTGAAGATTTCTATGAAAGATGTACTTTTTATGGGCTTCGGAATGAATGACTAAGTCTTAGGTTCCCCTGGAAACAGACTCTGAGATGGAAATTTGTATTTGAGGTTTTATTACATAGATAGGTGGTATAGCCATCATCAATTAAATAAATGTGTGTACCAATGTTCTTTTCATTGTAATGTGCTCAGATAGGACATTTGTGTTTGTCAGAATAGAATATTTTATTAGTAGTCCTAGGAATTACATTTCAAACAACTGATAAATTTGGATTAACTTTTTAAATTGCTGTCTAACTGCATTGGTGTTCAGATATTAATGAACTTTGAAATCAGTTGAAGCAGTAAATATTTGTTTAGTTACTAGGTCTATGATTAATAATCCTTTTATCAAATGGTTTTTCCCACAATAATTGTGATTTTTTACATATATCTCTCTCAAAGTTAAAATTGTATTTGTGGTTCCCACTATTCATAAAAGTATTTAAAGGCAAGTTACAACTTACTACAAGCTTCTTAATATCAGTAGTTTCGTTGAGTGATTGGAGCACGCTATCTAAGGGCTGACTTTTCTGTGTAAGGTTATGAGCAGTATCAGAGATTGCTTCGTGACTGGGAAGTGGGAAGAGGATAAAGATGCTGCTAAGATCTTAGCAGAAGATGGTAAGTAAAGAGCTGCATTCTTCTAACTAACTTCTCAATACATTGTTTTATTTTTAAAGTATCTTAAAATTGCCATCGAGTTACTTCTGAATTATGACAACACCCTGTTTTTCAAGATTGTGGCCTTTTGTAAGCAGATCACTAGACTTGTCTTCCAAGGCACCTCTAATTGGGTTTGAACCACTGTAAACCTGACAGGGCAGTGGTTGCAGCATCTGACTTCCTCTAACTTCACAAAAGGATGGTGAATTAAGATGAGGAGCTCTAGGCTGGTTCCTCTGAGGTGCATAGACGTGCCTCCACCTTCCTACTTTTTTCCTAATTCTCACACCAACCCAGGGGATTTTGCTTCTTTGTTGGCAGAGAATTTTTGCAATAGTCACACAGAACTCAAAGACATTACTCATGATTTGGGGAGTTATTAGGGAAGTCTTTAATGAAGACAACCTCTTGTTTCTCCTTTCAGTTGTGGTTTTATTTTCACTTCTTTTTAATCAGCTAACTTACTAGATTTTGATTTTTCTAGCAAGTAAAAAACTTTCTGTAACTTTTATAATGCATTTGTTATAATTTCAAACTAAAAATAAGAGCAGCACAGGTTATTCAAGCAAAAAAGTTTAATATTGCAATGTAACATTCAAATGTAGAATTACTGAGATTGTGGAAGAATATGGTCTAGCCAGTATTAAATGTGTGATACTATTTTTGTTTGAGCAGAAATGGTATTTTTAAAATAATCATTTTATTGGGAACTCTTACAACGCTTGTTAAAATCCATGCATCAATTTTATCCAACATATTTGTACATATATTCCATCATTCTTTTCTAGACATTTACTTTCCATTGAGCCCTTGAGATCAGCTCCTCTTTTTTCTCTCCCCTTCTTCCTCCCCGCCCCTCTCCCTTGTGACCCCTTGATAGTAGATTGTTAAATATTTTCAAAGCTCATACTGACCGCAGTCTCCCTTCCCCTCTGGTTTCTGTTGTTTTTCCCCCTGGATGGGAATGTGTGGCTGTTGCCATTCATTGCGATTGGTGCCCCTCTCTCCACCTCTTCACCCTCTTTACCTCTACCTTTTGGTATCTCTATTCCCATTCCTGTTCCTGGGTTCGACGTGTTGTGAGTTTTATCTCTTGCCTATACCTATGTACATGTTCCCGTCTAGTCTAGATTGGGAAGCAGCAATGGGGTCATGACAGCAGGGGGTGAGAAAGCCTCAAGGAATCAGAGGTATATTCCATGACCCATTAGTGCTCTACTGCACCCTGATTGATGCATCCCCTCCCTGCTACCCCTCTGTTGGGGGAAGTTCCATTGCCCATAGATGGGCTTTGAGTCTCCACTCCAATCCCCCTCCATGATCACCAATGCATTTTTGTTTGTTTGTTTGTTTACTGTTTGTTGTGAGTCTTCTAGTGCCCATTTCCTGGTCTGAACGACACCTCATAATCGCACTGGCTGGTGTGCTTCTTCCATGTGGACTTGTTGCTTGACTGTTGGGTGGCCGCTTGTTTAACTTTAAGACAGTAAGACCCCAGACACTATATCTTTTAATAGCCGGGCACCATCCTCTGTCTTCACCATATCTGCTTATGTACCCATTTTGTCTTCAGCAATTGTGTAGGCAGGGGTCAGGGGTGGGGGGGTGGGGGAGTGTGAGCATCACAGAATGCCAATTTGTTAAAACAAAGTGTTCTTGTATTGAGGGAAGGTTTGAGCCAAGGCCTAAGGCCCCTCTGGAGCTTCAGTGTATTGTCTTATAAATATGTGTACATAGTTCAGTACCACTATGGTTATGGGTTAATGTATTTACATAAGTGGACACCTCTGTTAATCTCCCTATCTATGCCTTTGCTTTCTACAGCTTGCCTCTGTTTCCTTTTTGCTTCCTCCTGTGCCGCCGTTACTTTCTCCCTTCTTCCCCCTCTTAGTGCTTCCTCTCCACTAGCTTGGTATTGCTTTAATACTCACAGGATCTCTATCCTCTCTTAAATGCTGGATCCGCTTTCCTAGTTGTTCACTCACCACACCCTTCTCCCTACCTCCTTCTTCCCCCTTTACCTTCTGGGGCCATTAGACCCATTGCCATCTCACCGGACTTCCCTCCCATGGTCCAACCCATATAATTAGGCAACCCATCCATGTCCTAGTCTGAGCAATAAGCCTATGGTTGAAGAAAGAAAAGGGAAAATAGACAAGAGAAAAAAGGAGAAAACATAGGTCCAGGTCTTTGTGCTGGTCCTAAGGGAGATCCGGGGGCTGCCCCTCCTAGCCTGAAATCCATTCTTGGGGCTCCTCAGGGGCTCTATGGCTGAGCTATACTCCCAATTGCTGATCTGTTATACTTATTCCCATACTGTCCCTGTCGTGGGTCCCCATTAGTCCCCTGTTAGGGGACTTCAGTTAGGGGATAATATGTCTTGCGCTGTTGGTAGTCCACAGTCCTCTCTCTGCCTTAGCAGCTCCATGCAGGGACCTCATTTTCTGGGCCTGGTGTGCTTATATGGAGTCTAGGCCGACTGCCTCTCTCTTTTTCCTTCTTGGTTTGCTTCCATCTGGGTATGATAAGTTGGTTCCTTTCCCCCACCAGAAGGTCTAGTGTTGTTCTCTGCAGCACACACGTCCAGGGTGGGGTCAGGCTGGTTCTGGAGAAGTGGCCCTGTAGTCCGGTCTTTTCATGCATTCCTCCATGTATTACTTTGCCCTCTTGGTTTGGTGCACCATGGTGGGTTCTGTATGCACATTCCAATTCTGTGGGGACAACCAGTACCCACCCCTGGGTGGGTTAGTGCCCTGTTTCCCTATGTCATCATCTCAGTTTCTTCCCACACCCATTTTCTTTACTCCACCCCCCTTTCCCCTTCATGTTGGATTCACATGTACCTCCCTGGGTTTGGTCTGACCTCCCCGCAACGACCTATGCTTCCACCCGTATATTGTGAGATACATGTCTTTTCTTCTATTCCCACTGTGCTGATTATACTTACCTCCTTTTGAGATTGACTCACCTCACTTAACATAATTCCATTCAACTCTTCCTATGAAACGACATGTTTTGTATGGTCATCTGTGCTTTTAAGTGCTGCATAGTACTGTATTGTGTGTATGTGCCAGAGTATAGCAATCTGTTCTATCGATAGAAATTTAGGTTGTTTCCAACTCTTTGCGATTGTGCATTGTGCCACAATAAACGTTAGAACACAGATGACTGGTTGTATTTTATTTCTTACCTCCTCTGGTAATAAATATGTAAGGTGGCTGGGTCATAAGGTAAATTAATTTCCATTTTCTTTAAATATCGCTAGATTGCTTTCCATAGTGGCTGTACAAATCTACACAACCACTAGCAGTGAAGGAGGGTTCCTTTTTCACCACATCCCCTCTAATATTTGTTGCTCTCTGATTTTCTGATTTGAGCTAACCTCAGGGGTGTTAGATGGTATTTCATGGTTGTTTGATGAATGGGAACACTTTCTTATGTTTTTGTTGGCCATACGGGTTTCCTCCCTTGTGAAAGTTCTTTTCACTTCTTTCACGCACTTCCTTAGGGGGTTAACTGTTTTCTTAATTTTGCAGGCCATAAGAGTGTCATAGATTTTAGTAATAAGCCCTTTGTCTGATGTGTCATTACTAAAAATCCTCTCCTTGTCTGTGGGTTGCCTTGTCACCCTCTTGCTGAAATCATTTGAGGTACACAGGTGTTTAATTCCTATTAAATCCCATTTGTCGATTTCCAGATCACCGGTATGTGTACCCTTATTGCAGTTAGCCTATGATTCCCCTGGGCTAATAATCTTAAACTAGTCCTGATTCCTTCCTTGATGGTCCTAATGGTTTGGGGTTTTTCTCCTAGGTCTGTGATCCAGTTTGAGTTTGTTCTTGTGCATGGGGTGAGGTAAACACCTTGTTTCATTTTTCTACATGTGGATATCCGTTGTTTCCAGCACCAATTGTTAAAAAGGGCATCTGCTTCCTACTTGATGTTTTTGGGAGCTTTATTGAAGATCAGTTGTGTATATGCTGATGATTTTACTTCTGGACTTTCTGTTCTTTTCCCCTGGTCTTAGTATCTGTCATTATGCCAGTACCAGGATGTTTTGACCACTGTGGCTGTGTAGTATGTGTTAAAAAAATCAGGTAAGGCGAGTCCTCTGACTTGTCCTTGATAAGTTCTCTGCTACTTCTGGGCCTCTTCCCTCTCTATATGAAATTGATGGTTGGTTTTTCCAATTCTTTGAAGAAGGTTGTTGGTATTTAAATCGGAATGGCGTTAAACTTATAAAGTGCTTTGAGTAAGATTGACATCTTAACTATGTTGAGTCTTCCAATCCACCAGCATGGGATGTTCTTCTGTTTGTGGAGGTCGCTTTTGATTTCCTGTATTAGGGTCTTGCAGTTTTCCTTGTATAGGTCTTTAGGGGTTGTTTTTTTTATGGTTAAATATGTTCCTAGGTATATTTCAGGGTTTTTGTTGGGTTTTTTTTTGGCTACTGTGAAGGGTACTGCCTTCTTGATATCCTCTTACATGGTCCTGTCCAATATATATAGCAAACCTATCCACGTCTGTTTGTTGATCTTGTATCCTTCCATTCTTCCATATTCCTCTATCGCTGTAAGTACTTTGGGGGTTTTCAATGTACAGGATCATGTTGCCTGCAAATAACAATAGTTTCACCTCTTCCTCTCCCATTTGGATATCTTTAATATCCTTCTGCTGTCTTATGTTGTGAGCTAGGACCTCCAGTATGATACTGAGTAGAAGTGGGGACAAGTGGCATCGTTGTCTTATACCCTTTTTCAGTGGGGTTGTTTTTGTCTTTTCTCCATTGACCAGGGATCCTCAAACTTTGTAAACAGGGGCCCAGTTCACTGGCCCTCAGACCCGTTGGAAGGCCAGACTATAGTTTAAAAAAAAAAATCTATGAACAAATTCCTATACATGCTGTACATAATTCATTTTGAAGTGAAAAAAATGGACAAAAACACCTGGCAGGCCGGAAAATGCCCTCGGTGGGCTGCATGTGGCCCATGGGCCATAGTTTGAGGGCTCCTACCATTGATTATGGTGTTGGCTGTTGGCTTTTGTAGATAGCTTGTATTAGCTTGAGGAATTTACCTTCCATTCCTATCTTCGTGAGTGTCTTAAGTAGGAATGGGTGTTGGATGTTGTCAAATACTTTTTCTGCGTCTGGATATTATGTGCTTCTTACACTTTTTCTTATCGATGTGTTATATAATATTGATGGATTGTTGGATGTTAAACCATCCCATCATTTCATCCCTGGGATGAATCCTACCTGGTCATGGTGAATGATATGCTTTATATACCTCTGTGTTCTGTTGGCCAATATTTTGTTAAGGATTTTGCATCTAGGTTCATTAGAGATATCAGTGTATAGTTCTCTATACCTATGGGGTCTTTGCCCTGTTTCAGTATCAGAGTAATGCTGGCTTCGTAGAATGAGTTTGGGAGTTTGCCATCCTTTTTTATGCTCTGGAATACGTTGTGGAAAATTGGTGTCAACTCTTCCCTGAATGCTTGGTAGAATTCCACTGTGAAGCCATCTGGCCTGAGGACTTTTTATGTTGGTAGATTCTTGATAATCCTCTGTCTGAGATAATCTAGGGAGGGACTGTTTTTCCAAGTATTTATCCACGTCTTCCACCTTTCTGAATTCATTAGAATATACTCCTTCATAGTACTTTATGATTATCCTTTTAATCTCATTGGGGTCTGTTGTAATTACCCCTGTTCATCCCTCATCCTGACTATTGATGTTTGCTCCTTCCTTTCCTTGGTTCGTTTCTCCAGTGGTCTGTCAATTCTGTTCATCCTTTCATAGAACCAGCTTTTTGCTGCATTTATCGTTTGCATCATTCTCTTCCCACTGGTTTAACTCTTCCCTGATTTTTATTATTTCTTTTCTTTTCCTATTGGAAGGGTTGTTCTATTAACTCTTTTCTAGTTGTTGGAGGTTTTTTGATAATATATCAGTCATGAGCGTCCCTTTTTTCATATATGCATTTATTGATAACAAGCTATCTCTGATAACTGCCTTCGCAGTATCCCGTATGTTTTGAAACGTTGTATTCTCGTTCTCTTTAATTTCTAGAAGCTTCCTAACCTCCTCTCTAATCTTGGCCTGTACTCATTCATGTCTCAGAAGATTGTTGTTCATTTGTTTGCCTTTGCTTTTCTGGTCATCCTTTTATTAATCTCCAGCTTTATGACATGTGATCCAAAAAAGACATCTGAATATTCTAAGGTGACCAGATTTTAGCATTGGTAAAGCGGTACACCATTGATAAAACGCACCCTGGCGAAATAGCCACATGGCAGCCGAAAACCGTATACCCTAGATTGTCATGCATTCTTTCCCAAAACTGAGACTTTTTTAAAACGCTGCAGAACGCGGGGAAAATGTTAAAAACCGGGACTGTCCCGCTAAAAGTAGGACATTTGGTCACTTTAGAATAATCTCTATGTGTTTGAGTTTACTCAGGCTTGACTTGTGTCCCAGCATGTGGTCTATTCTTGAAAATGTGCCAAATGGACTTGAGAAGAATGTGAATTTCTTTGCATTTGAATGGAAAGCTTTATAGATGTCTATCAGGCCCAGTTGCCTAATTACTTTGTTTAGCTCAATAGCCTCCCTGTGAGCTCTCTTTTTCTGATAGCAGAGTATTAAAGTCACCTACTATGATTATTGAATCTGTGATTTCTTTTTCATCTTTTTAATAGTTTGACAAAAATTTGCCACTCCAGTATTGAATGACTAAATATTCTATATGCTAACTGGTTCCTGGTTTACTGATCCTTTGAACATTATATAGTGTCCTTCCATGTCTCTTTTTATGGCTTGATCCTTGAGGTCCATTTTGTTGGAGATTAGGATTGCCATCCCTGCTTTTTTAAAGTTGCCATTTGTCTGGTGTACTTTCTACCAGCCTTTTATTCTTAGTTTATTTTTGTCTATGTGCTTAAGTTGTGTCTCTTGCAGGCAACAGATTGTTGGGTTATGTTTTCTGAGCCACTCCTCAAGCCTTTTTCTTTTAATGTATGAATTGAGGCCATTGGAATTCAGAGTTATTATCACAATCGGTGGATTCATTGCTGCCATATCATGTCTTGCATTTTGGGTCATTTGCTATCTCCCTTTGTATCAGTTTATCAGTGTTTGTGTCTGCGGCTTATTTCTTGTCTTTTCCATCAGGTCCTGTTATCTTGGTAATTGTTGTTGACACATTGGCTTCTGGATGGAGATGGGCTATATGGTGGTCTTCTGCTTGTGCTTGGTGGAGGTTGATCCTCTGGCCATAGTGAGTCAGCCTGTATCTTCCACAGGGTCGAGTGTCTTACAGCATATTCTTCGAGCCTTTCCTTGTCCTGAAGCACCCTTATCTCCCCATCTATCTTAATGGATACCTTGGCAGGATAAAGGATTCTTAGGCAGGGATTTTTTTCTTTCAGCATTTGGAAGATGTTGCTCCACTCTCTCCTCCTCTTTGTGGTGTCTGATGGTAGGTCTGAGCATATTCTTACCTGAGCTATATTGTATGTGATTGTCTTCCTTTCTCTTGCTGCTCCTAAAATGTTCTCTTTTTCCTCCAAGTTGGATATTTTTACTTTTATGTGTCACGGTGAGTTCTTAAGGTTTATTTTATTCTAGCTGGTGTCTTCTCTGCTTCCTATATGAGTGCCTGATTTTCACTCATTAAGGTGGGCAAGTTTTGTTCCAGCAATTCCTTTGCTATCTTGGTTGTCAACTTGTGTGTTGTGTCCTGCTCCGGTAGACCAATTATTGTATTATTATTATTCCTCTTCATAGCATCTGTCATTGACTGTTTTTCTTGCTTGCTGAGGTCTGTTTGAGTGTCTTCGAGATCACTGATACGGTTGTCTGCCTCTTCAAGTCAAATAGTAAATTCTGTGACCTTGTGTGTGGCTTCTGCTATCTCATCCATTAGCACATGTATTTCCTTTTGGTGCATGGACTTCATCTCTTCTATCATTGTATCCTTATTCTACATTGCTTACCTCAGCTTCTGTATTGCTCCAAGCAGACTTCTGAAGATATCTTTCTGTGATAGATCTGTGTCTGATTGTTCTACGAGTGTCATTAACTCTGCTACTGTGTTTTGTTTCTCTGTTTTTTATTGTGGAAAGTGGTGTGGTCTGTTGATTTTTTTCCTTGATCCTTTTGTAGGGCCCGTATATCTGAGAAGAGAGGGGGCCCTTGGGTCTTTCTCTGTGTTACTGTTAAGGATGCTTTCAGAGGGCTGCCTGTGAACCTCAATAGGAGCTGGGTCAGACTGCCATGTAGACAGAGTTCCTTGATGGTTCAGTGGCCAACAGTGATGAGGAGTTTCAGTAACGGGAGTTGGGGCTGGAGTCAATATGTATGCCCCTTGGCTGCTTTGACCTGGTTGTCAGGCCATGCTTAGCAGCCATTTTTACTGTTAAAAAAAAAATTTCCCCCCTTTAGTTTTCAAAGATGCCTAATAGAAGGCAAAAGGAGGCCTCGCTGCCACGGGTGGTGGTACTGATCTAGGGCTCTGAAGCCAGGCTATGGGGAATGTATGCTCTTCAGATCAAGCATGCACTACCCCCTGCTTCCTGCGGCCGTGGAGTGCTGAGCAGGTAGGCAGAAGCGGTGCCGGCGAGATGTGCAACACATTGGTAGGCCTCCTGCAGTGGTTGGAACAGTCTGGGGCCACAAGGCTGGAGCACGCAGGACCACTGTTGCTGGGAGCATGTTACAGTGTAGTGCAGTGGTTTGGGCTGGCGTGGGAGCAGGCAGAAGTGGCTGTGGGCTCAGACGGAGATATGTCCGCTGGCAGGGGAGTGCCCAGGTCTGCTGGCTAAGAGACTGTGCTGCCACCTCGTAAGAGTGCACTGCCACGGAAGTCTCCTAGGCGGGAGCAGGAGCTGTGATGGTGATGGCAAACCAGGCGGGCAGATGGGGGCGCCAGTGGAGGGGTCCCAGGCAACAATGGGGGTGGATCACCTAACCAGCTACAGATAGACTGCAGGTTTCCCAGGGCCCTGAGTGAATGGAAAGAGACCCAAGTCTGGGGGCGAATCACTGTCAGATGGGGAGAGGGGAGCTGCCAGAAAGGGAAACCTCTTAGTGGGGCACCTTGAGTGTGCAGCTGCTGCAGGGGTTGTGTCAAGCAACTCCTGGCATGTAGACCAGGCCTGGGGGTAGGGTGGGGCATCTCAGCCTGATGAGCCATGTCTCAAGATTCAGATTTTAGGGGCTCTGGCTCAGGACAGATGTATGGAAGCCTATGGGGTGGGGAGGTTGTCCCAGGGGGTTCCCCCACTCACCAGAATCCTTCCACTAGGCCACCTGGACACTAGACTCGCAGTGCACTGAAGAGCCCTCAGTGTGTGCTGCTTGCTTCTTTCTTTTTGCAGCATGCTTGTTTTACTCAAGTAGGATAAGTTAAAAAAATTTCTAGAAAAATCACAGAAATCCTCATTAAACAAAAACTAATGGGAAGCTGTTATTAACATATTTCTTAACTATCTGGGTGTTTCCATCTCTCTTTTACCCCAAGAATTCTGCAGCCTTTGCTTTATACTATGTCAAAAGAGCAGTTTTAGCATCCTGTCGATCTCAGATTGTGCTCTTCAAATGTTTTTTGACTTTGGGGCACAAAAAAAGTCTGAAGGGGTAAGATCGGGGCTATATAATAGATGTAATAAGGTTTTCCAACAAAATTCTCACAGGACAGCCCTTGAAACCTTCAAATGAACAGGTTTATCTTGTGATGGCAAAAAATTCCTCCATGTAACGTTGCTGACCTTTTCTCACCAATACAGTTTTCAGTTTTTTTAAACTTCATAATCAACCTTCATAATTTATGAAAATTACCCTTTATGATCCTACAAAAAAGTTACCAAAACGTGAGTTAACTTCTCTGCCTTAAATTTAACTGACCAAAAAGATCTCCTTTGAAGCCACTGTTTTAATCCGACAGTATTTATGAAAGCACAGCAAGGAGATTAAGACAATGATACTGAGAGAACTTATCTGTAACAATTTACTGATCTCAGAGACACGGTTAGACATATTTTGCATGTATGAACTAGAAAGACCTGTGGTGGTGGTTGTAGATTAAGTCTTAGATTGCTAACAGAAGATCAGCAGATCAAGCCCACTAGCAGCTGCTTGGGAAAAGATGAGACTCTGCTCTTGTAAAGCTTGTGTTCTTGGAACCGTGCGGAAGCAATTTAACTCTGTCCTGTAGGGCTAACAGTCATAACTGACTCAGTGGCCATGGGTTTTGTATGAACTGGAACCATAGTAGCAGTATTTTTTGACATGCTGCACTTTTTCATCTCACACATGAAGCCACTTCCCTGTTTTTAATGACCTGTATGTGCATATCCAATTGTCTACAGATGGGCATTGGGTCTCCATCCCTTTGGGTATGATTTTCTTCTGGGTCTTAGATGCCTAGTACCTGATCCATTGATCGGTGGTGTGCTTCTTCCTTTTGGGTTTATTTACTTCCCTGCTGGATGGCTGCTTGTTTAGCTTCAGACCTTTAAGGCACCAGATAATACATCTTTTGTTAGCCAGACATCACCCACTGTCTTCACATTTGCTCATGCACCCATTTTGTCTTCAGCATTTATGTCAGGAAGGTGAGTATCAAAGAGTGCCAGGTTATTAGAACAAAGTGTTACTGTGTTTAGGAAGGCCTTGAGTAGAGGTCATCTGCTATCTTAATACTTAACATATAAGTATATATATTGGTCTTGATAGTCATCATCTTTAATAATTTTTATTTAAAATTTTAAATTTTATTAATAAATCTTTTTATTGGGGCTCATACAACTCTTATCACAATTCATACATACATCAATTGAGTAAAGCACCCTTGTACATACATTGCCCTCATCATTCTCAAAATTTGCCTTCCACTTGGGTTCCTGGAATCAGCTCGGTTTCCCTTTTTTCCCCTCCCCCCCCTCCCCGCTCCACCCTTCCCCGTGCACCCTTAATAGTTTATAAATAATTATTTTATCTTATCTTACACTGCCCAGTGTATCCCCTCACCCACCTTCCCATTGCCCATCTCCCAGAGAGGAGGTTATACATAGATCTCCAAGATCGGTTCTCCCTTTCTACACCCCCTTCCCTCCCGATGTATCCACTCCCACCGCTGGTCCTGAGGGGTTCATCCGTCCTAGATTCCCTGTGTTTCCAGATCCCTATTGCACCGCTGTACAACCTCTGGTCTAACCAGTTCCGCAAGGTAGAATTTGTTTTATATTTAATCGTTTTATTAGGGACTCATACAACTCTTATCACAATCCATACATCAATTGTGTAAAGCATATTTGCACATTCATTGCCCTCATCATTCTCAAAACAGCCACTCTCCACCCAAGCCCCTGGCATCAGCTCCTCATTTTCCCCCTCCCTCCCTGCCTCCCCCTCCCCCATGAACCCTTGATAATTAACAAATTATTATTTTGTCATATCTTGCACTGTCTGACATCTCCCTTCACCCACTTTTCTGTTGTCTGTCCCCAGGGAGGAGGTCACATGTAGAGACTTGTAATCGGTTCCCTCTCTCCAACCCACCCTCCCTCCCCACTCCCAGTATCACCACTCACACCACTGGTCCTAGAGGGATCATCCACCCTGGATTCCCTGTGTTTCCGGTTTCTATCTGTACCAGTGTACATCCTGTGGTCTAACCAGATTTGTAAAGTAGAATTGGGATCATGATAGTGGGGGGGGGGGACAAAAAGCATTTAGGAACTAGAGGAAAATTGTATGTTTCATCGTTGCTACATCGCACCCTGACTGGTTCATCTCCTCTCTGAGATGTCTAGTAGCTTACAAATGGGCTTTGGTTCTCCACAGCGTACTTCCCCGTCCCTCATTCACAATGATAGGATTTTTTGATCTGATGATACCTGATACCTGATCCCTTTGACACCTCGTGATTGTACGGGCTGGTGTGCTTCATCCACGTGGGCATTGTTGCTTCTGAGCTAGATGGCCGCTTGTTTACCTTCAAGCTTTTAAGACCTCAGACGCTATATCTTTTCATTGCCTGGCACCATGTGGAAATATTTTAAAATAGGCATGTTGTTACTTTATATTCCAAGTATACCAGAAAAATGCCTCAAATTTTATATATGTCAGAATCAACTCCATGGCAGTTAGTTGACTACAGTATGTGGGAGTAGTTTGTTGTATATCTTGGCCAAAACTGGATACCACCAGTTCTTTTTTTTTTTTTACCAGTTTTGTAAGTTAACAGTGGTCCAAATTAACATTGAAAATATTTTTATTAATTATATATAATATATTTAAAATAGTATATTCAGAAATTAATTTGAGAATACTTGAAGCTATTTGACAGTATTCATGTCTTCTCATATATCTCTACCTAGTTCTGTGATTAAGTTTTGTTTGCCACCAGAAGTTTATATTCTGGTTACTCCTAGAAATTTCACATTTTTGATTACTTTTTAGATGTCTTTTTTGAGTGTGTGGTAAAATACGTATATAAAATCCTTGCCATTTCAACCACTCTAAATGAAGTTGAGTGACAGTAACCACAGTCACTCATCTGTCACCATGATTTATTTCCAAATATTTTTCATTGTCTTAGAAAACTGCTTAATAATTGGCCATTTCCTTGTTTCCCCTTCACCTGGTAACCACTGATAAACCTTTGTCTCTATGCATTTGTTAAATTCTAGATACGTTATGTGAGTGAAATCTGTATTCTTTGTCCTTGTGAGCTTTGTTTCGTTTAACATAATGTCTTCAGGTTTCTTTATTATAGATATCAAAGTTTATTAGTGGTTATCAGGGTCAGTATACAGAAAGTGGGGGATGGAGGGTAGGAGTGATGGAAAAACTACATGGATCATGGAATGTTAGCTTGCAAACAAATTCTTGTAATTGCTGTCAATAAGGCTTAGACCTGTATATAACTGAATAGGCAAAAGTTGTGTGATAGACAAGGGAGCTTCAAAAAGTTTGTGGGAAACTTCCATTATTTCCTTACTCATTTGCCGTCATCGCTGGGGCTATATCTTGCTCCTGGTTTCTTTGCTGGCCTGCTCTTCCACCTGCATGACCAGGACAGGGCCTTCTTGAAAGCTTGCATGACTGAGAGGTAATTGGGATGCATGGCTACGGTGGGTCTTGCTTTGTTTTCAGTTTTCTCCAGGTCGTAGTCTGGCTGCTTGGTCATATTGGGAGAGCTTAAGTCAGGTTTGCCCTTAATTTGAGCTGATGATGTTGAAGGAGTCTTAGGGAGAAAACACCACTGGGTGCGCCAACTACATACTGCTCAGGCTGCTGGCGCTTGTCTGGCACCACACCCCGTGCACAGCAAGTAGAACCCCAGGTTTCATCTTTGTAGGAGTGAAAAACCTCATTTTTCTCACATGGAGCAGCTACTTGTGGTTTCAAACTGCTGACTTTATGATTAGCAACGTATAACCACTCTGCCACCAGGGGTCGCTATATTTTTCCGTATCTTCTTATATGATATCATATAAGATTTTTCCTTTTGTGATTAGCCTATTTCACTCTTCATAATGTTTACAAGTTTCATTCATGTAGCATATATCAAGATTTCATTTCACTTACTGCCTAAGTAATAGCTCGTTTTTCTGTGTGTTCTACATTTTGCTTATCCATTCATCTGTAAACCGGGATTTAGTCTGTTTCCATCTTTTGGCTACTGCAAGTGGTGCAAGAATGAACACTGGTGTCCGGTCTCTTTTAAATCTCCATTTTTAAGTCTTCTGGGTACCCGGAGGAGCTTTTATAGGATTGTTACCTACTAGGTGAACATTAAGCAACTTGCTCTGAGTTAATGCACCCAGTGGTGTTGCCTGGGAAGGTTCTCTTTGGTCACAGTGAATTTTTTCATGAAGCACTTTCACTCGAACCTCTGTTTTTGTGATGGCTGATTTAAGAGGAGGACAGTGTGCGGCTATGAAATTTTATTTTCTGCTTGGGAACCATGCTGAAGAAACTGTTGTGATATTGAACACAGCTTACTAGGACAGCACTATAGAGAAGTTCCGGTGTATGAGTAGTTTTCCCATTTCACAGAAAGTAAAATATTGATTGATGATAAACCTTGTCTGGATGTCCATCAACTTCCTGAACGGACAAAAGTGTTGGCTCGTAGCGCATTTGGAGTTCATTCCTCCAGGTCAGACTGTTAATCAAGCTTTTTATTTAGAGTTTCTAAAAAGAGTATAGCAGTGTGTGGCAAAAAAGGCCTGATTTGTGACAGACGGACCTGGTTTTGCCACCGGGGCAGTGCAACTGTTCACACAGCCATCTCAGTGCGCCAGTTTTTGGAAAAGACAGCATGCCTCTCTTGTCCCATACATCTTATTCACCTGACCTTACTGTGGTAACTTCTTTTTGTTTCTGTGAATGAAGAGGGATGTGAAAGGACCAGTGATTTGACAACCTAGAAGAGGTGAAGAGAAAAACAAGGTAGGAACTGTTGGCCATCCAAACAGATGAGTTTGAAACATGTTTCCAAGAATGGAATTACAAATTTGACAAATGTATCGTGTGATGGAGAGTATTTTGAAGGTGATTATGGTTGTTTTATTAAAAAAAGAAGAAAAATAGCTTTGAAAAAATTTTACATTTTGGGGGGTACCCCTTCATATACCAATGATTGAAGCTACTGGGTCTTATGCACTATACCAACACGAACTAGTCAATATTCAGCCATTTCAGAAGTTAGCATATGAGCAAGAACCAGTGGTACTGAAGGAAGAAGGTCAAGCTGTACTGAAAGCATTAGTCAAAACTAGGCTCCAGGAACTGATAGAATACTAATTGAAATTCTTCAGCAAACTGTTGAAACACTGGAAGCACTCCTGGATTTTTGTTAGCAATTTTGGAAGACTGGAAGAAATCCAAATTTGTACCCATTCCAAACAAACAGAACCCAAAAGAATTTTCAAATTATAGAACAATATCATATTTTTAACACATAGAAGGAAAATTTTTGCTGTAGAACACCAAAAGACACGTCAAAATACTCATTGCTGTGGGTAAATTTGCTGCACAAGACCTCTTTAGAATATTGAAGGGCAAAGACATTACTTTGAGGACTAAGTTGCGTCTGACCCAAGTATTTTTAGTTGCCTCATATACATGTAACAGTTGGATATTGAATAAAGAAAATGGGAAAAAATTGAATTGTGTTTGAATTGTGGTGTCGGCAAAGAATATTGAAAGTACCATGAGCATCCCAAAAAAATGAGCCAATCTGTCTTCAAATGAGCCAGGATGTTTCTTAGAGGCAAGGATGGCAGGACTTAACCGAGAAACTATTACTTGGAGAAGAACAAGCTTGATAAAGTTAGAGGGACAGCAAGCAAGAGGAAGGCAAAATGAATTGACAGTGCCTGCAACAATGGGCTGAAGCATAGAAACAATTGTGAGGATGGTGGAGGACTGGGCAGTGTTTCATTCTGTTGTACACAGGGTCGCTGTGAGTCAGAACCAATTTAATGGCACCAAAGAACAACATGCTAGTTCTATCACTCTTTTTTTAAGTTACAGCCACTGTTTTCTTTCTTTCTTTTTTTTTTTGTAGAGGGGAATGGAGAGACTATGTTTTATAAGATTTAATGGTTTTAAGTTCACTCAATGGACTATAAAATGAAATATCAAAAGTCAATCAACACACAACTGTGCCATAAGAGAACTGGTGCTTTTAAAACTCATGTTCTGGGTAGGAACTCATTCACGTGGACAAAAGCATGTGCTATAGTAAAGCTGAACCACAGGACTATTAATAGAGTTTTGCTATTTCATTCCTAGCCTAGTTGGGTTTTGATTTATAAATGTTTTTGGCCATCTAGTCATAATTTTACTTTGAAACGGGTAGCAGAAAATACAAGTGTGGGTCAATATAAATAGAATAAACGCCACATACTAGAATGCCTCTTAATTTTTTGATCACTTGGTTTCCTGTCTTCCATTTCTGAATCATGACTAGGTAGCCACTTGAAGGGGGCTGGCAATAGGTGGGCCATGGAAGAAGTGTCGGCAAACATGAAAAATAAAATCCAGCCATGAATATGTAAACAGTCCATCCAACCTGTGCAGTCACGTACCCATAGAAAAATACAACTATTGCAGGGGGAAAAGATCTGTTCAGCTAACTTCTGTTTCCCTTTAATTCCTCTGAGTAGGAGGGTGGGTAGTGGAGCACAGATGGTACATAGGGTTATGAGAACAGCAATGAATCTTGAGATTTTGAGGGTAGGGCACAGCTGCTATTTTCTATAAGCAGCATTACTATTTTGCATTCCCATCAGTGATGGATAAGTGTTCCATATATCCTACAACTTTGTCCACATTTGTAATTTTGGTTTTTTATCTTGCCTATTGTTAGGTGCCATCTACTCAGTTCTGACTCAGAGGGACCCAAGCGAAACAGAATGGAAGTCATCTCACAATTGTTATACTTGAGCCCATTATTGTAGATAATGTATCAGCCTATCTCACCAGGGTCTATTTTTTGCTATCCCTCTACTTTAATAAGCATGATGCCCTTCAGAGACTGTTCTCTCCTGATACATTTCCATAGTGCATGAGGTGATATCTGGCCTTTTTTGCTTCTAAAGCACATATGGCTATACTTCCTCCAAATGGATTTGTTTGTTCATCTGACAGTCCAAGGTACTTTTTTATTCTTCAGGAACACTTTACCTCAAATACATCCATTCTATTCTTCTCTGGTCTTCCTTATTGACGTTTTGTTTTCTTTCTTTCTTTTTCAATTCCTATTGTATTTTTGGCTCTTGGGGCATTGTCATCTTTTCAATATGAAAAAAGCAGCAAGTTCAACACAAACAAATCTCAAGTGGCGAATGGGGCTGGGGGAGGATGGGAGAAAACAAGGATAGAAATTTTAAAAGGCAATAAGAGCAAATGGAATAGAGATGTTTCCAGGCCCTGTTCCCAACTTTAGGGAATCAGCTACTCACACCTGTAGGTTACAAATGTTAAAAGTTGTGGGATTTTGAACAGTGAAGGCCCTTAGCACTTTGTTACTTTCAGATAAGGTGAGGATGGAGACAGCCTTTCTGAGAACTTGGAGGCTTGTCTGTGTCCCTCGTTCCTAAGCCAAAATGGTAGAGGAAAGTATTACGCCAGGCACGAGGAGCAGACCCCTCAAAGGAAACTGGCAGCTCAGGACTGCTTGCAGTAAAAATGGAAAGAATACTGTCAGTTCCTCCCCTGAGAGGAACCGGGCATGCTTGACGACCGCTGAAGGAACTGGATTCCCCTCCTTAAAAAGTACATCACCCTTCACTTATAGTGACTTGCATTATGAGTTAACTTGGTTCCTTTTACCCTTGGACAGAGAGGCTTAGAGCACATGTTTCTAAATGGGATTTGGGTGAGACCCAGCTTTCTGGAAAATTGCCTTGAAAACAGATGAAAGGTTTTTGTTTGTTTGTTTGTTTTGGCAAGGACGGGGGCTAAGAACATTGTTGATGGTACCTGAAGAGGGATAGTGTTAAAACTCAATCTCTTGGTTGAGAGTAAAAAGGGGGGGGGCTTAAAATCAAGTGAAGATATATTTAGGACTCTTATCCTTCTGGATTCACACTTCCTTCAGGGTCTTCATCATTAAAATATTCTCTGCCATCTGTGCATGATGTTATCTTCTGATACAGAACAAATCACTCAAGATGGGTGATTGGGATTCCAAAAGTCAGATATGTTAGCAGTGTGACTACCATGAATACACAAGTCTGGCGGTCTATCTCCTGCATCTTCTGGGAATTACTGCTCTCCAAATTTTACTTAAATCCTAGACTTTCAGTCTGATCAGAGAAGCCAAAATAGTTTCATTATAAGGCAACCACTGAGCCTGATTTATTTTATCCTTAAGTGATTCAAAGGAATGCAATTTGAGTTTCAGATTTCTCAGATCCCACAAAGCAACAACAGTCTTGCCAGCTGATCCTTTGGCAAGAATAAATTCACTCTAAAGATTGAGAGAAAGGCAGTTCACTTCAGCAGTGTGAGCATCAACTGCATGGCTTGGTTTGGAAGTATTGACTGTTTGAATATCCCAGATCATGAGCTTCTGATCATCAGCAACCGGCCCAAACAGAGATTCATGAAGTAGATGCCAACAAAACATCTTCATCTACTGTAGTATATCCAGTAAAGGTGGTCTCTGCATCCACCACTTTTCCTACCTTTGGAATAGCACTGAGGTCCCATAGTTAGATGGTAGAGACATCTGAAGCACTAAGCAAGTGCCTGCTGACATTCTGGTTCCACGAAAGTCCATACCCTGCCTTCTGATATCTCCAGAGATGCAAGCCTGGCTTATACTCTCCAGAAGGGTCTAGTTTGAAGGGTATTTCATGTAGACAAAAATGAAGTCTTGGTTGCAATGATGTAAGGGGCATGTAACAGGCCCAGTTTACTTCTCCTTCATGGTTGATCTTGATTTGTATTTCAATCTTTCCAATGACAAGAGCTAACATCTCCAAATGCTTCTTTCTCACTGTTATAATGTGAGGCATCAAACTGAGCATTCTCAGGTAGCTTCACACTGGTTATCACAAGGTGGTTTTGCTCATCCAATATATGTGTGCCCAAGACAAGTTGAGGAATGCTGGTCTTTCCCTTCTGCTCTGGTTACATCTGGAAGCCACTACAGTTAGGCAGGGCCACTCCAGAGCATGGGTCATTACCAAATTGTAAAGCAAAGAGGTGTATTCCCCCATATTTTGCACTTGTTAATGACATGTTCTTCCACGGTGTCATCAAAGGCTGCTTTCTTGTCAGCCATGGCAGACGGGCAGACTGGCAAGCTGGTAAGGAGCTCAGTGCCATGTGTTTAGGGGAGGCTGCAACACTCGCTGCACATGGTCTCTCTTGTGCAGACAGAAGTTGTTAACTGGACAGAGGGGAGTAATAGGTGCCAGAATGAAACTGGGTTGCTCAGAGTGGCAGAAATCTAATGGTTCTCAGAGTAAGAAAAGAGAGGAGACATTTAACAAACAACAGGTATATACTAAGTACCAGGCACTGCTCTAGAACTCCCTCAAGGGGAGAAGGGGAAATGAATGAGAAGTAGAAAGTACAAATTCTTGAGGGAAGGGAAAGGAAAGGGACAGGTGAGGAAGAAGGCTGGGGGAACTGAGAAGCCTGAGGTGCTGGAACTGCCTTAGGCCTATACCCTGAAATGATCCTCTTCTTCGGTGATGGCATCCTGGTACTCAGAGACAAGGATGAGGACGTTCATGTTGTTCTCAGCTGCAGTGAACTCCATCTTGTACATACCCTCACCTGTGTACCAGTTGAGGAAGGCCTCCCGGGAACATGGTAGTAAACCACACTGAGTTGCACTTAAACAGCTCGTGGATGGCCGTGTTGTTGCCAATGAATGTGATTACCCTCTTTAGGCTACAGGTAGCCTTCTTGACATTGTTGGGGATCTATTCCACAAAGTAGCTCTTATTCTTACTCTGCTATTGAGCATCTGCGCATCCACCTGTTTCATGTACTTCTGCCCGAGGAGGATGGCAGCCATGGTGAAGTACTAGGGTTGCAGGCAGCCATCATGTTCTTAGCATTGAAGACTTGTATGAGCTCAGGCATGGTCAGAGACTGGTATTGCTGGCTACCATGGCTGATGAGGGGTTTAAAGGTGGGCATGAAGTGGAGAAGCAGGAAGGGCACCATGTTGACGGCCAGTTTACATAGGTCAGCATTGAGCTGGCTGGGGAAAAGGAGCAGGTGGTGACCTACTCCTGGTGGCTGAGTGAAGGTTTTTCAGATCTCCTTAGGTGAGCATGCTCAGTTTGAGAGTATGGAAGCAGATAATCTATCACAGAGAGGGCCTGGTTATCAATGCAAATAGGTCTTGCCAGTGCTCTATACCAACTCACCAGAGAGGATGGTGTTCTAGTGTTTGACCACTGTGTCAGAGACTTTGGGGGAGGGCACCACACTGAAGGTGTTTATGATGCCTTCAGGATACTCTTCGCAGATCTTGCTGTTGAGCAAGTTTCCCATTACAGAGTCGGTGCCTCCGCCCTGCAAATGGGTCAGTTGGAAGTCCTGCAGGCAGTCATAGCTCTTTGCCTCCTTCCACACCACATCCATGACGGACTCAACCAGCTCAGCATCCTCTGTGTAGTGGCCCAGTTGTTGTCTGTTCCAGACTGACTCTCCCCCCCCCCCAAAAAAAAAAAAGTTGTTTGGTATGAAGATCCAGCCGAAAAATCTAGGTAGAGTCCATGATTCCAGGTTCTAGATCCACCAAGATGGCACGAGGAACATATTTGCCACCTTTGGCTTCATTGTAGTACACCAAAGTGCGGTCCAACTGCAGATCATTGCCCTGGTGGTGGGTACTGGTGGGGAAGGTGCCGTGTTCATCACTGATCACCTCCCAGAACTTGGCGCCAATCTGGTTGCCACACGACCAGCCTGGATGTGCACAATTTCTTTCCCTCGTGATGAAAATTTATTTTAGTTTTTTTGTTGTTTTGCCCACCTCCGGTATGTGCAGGACAAAAACACAAGCTCTAATTTTGGATTTTGCAGATCGCAGGCTGCGAGGATGGCATGTGCCCCAGAGGGTGGAACAGCTAAGTCCAAACCTCATTAATGAGTTCTCACATGCATAAGAGGTTACTGAAATTTTTAAAGGATTGGGTCAGGTGCACCTTCATCCTCAAAATGACACTTTAAAGAGGTCTTTTGCAATAGATTGTTTTTGCTCTAATGTTTACAGAAACAGATTACTAAGTTTACTTTTATGCATTTGTTCTTTAAATAATTTAAGTATAGTCAAAATATTAAAATACTGTAAAACTGACCGTTATTCATTAAATTATCTTTACTACAGTTCTTTTCTCATCACATGTGCTTGAGTTTTTTTCTTTTCTCTACTTGATGGGCATTATGGTAACAAGCACATTCTGCTTTGTTTTATTCGGAAATGTCTTCACTTCATCCTAGATTTTAGAGAACCCTTCTTCCCAAGTGCAGGGATTTTTAGATGACTTTTCCTGGTAACTGTGAATATAATATATTACACTGTCTGTGGCCTCCATAGGTTTTTAGGAGAAATCAGCATTTAATCTTTTTGGAGTGCTCTTGTGATGTGGTGGCTTACACACACACACACAAACACACACACACACACACACACATACACAATGTGGTGGCGCACACCACCGCCGCCACCACCAACCCCCTCTTGCCGCCTTCAAGATTCTCTATGGATACCAGATGGGAAAAGAAGTGGGGAGAGGAGTGGAAGACAAGGAACAGACCACACACAATGACCAGCACACAACCCTTCCAGGGAAAGAACAGAAACCTTAGGGGAAGTGATACAGTGGTCGGTGTGAGATATGAAAACAATAATAATTTGTAATGTATCGGGGTCACAAGGGTGGGGGTGGAGGGAGGAGCTGATACCAAAGGCTCAATAGAAATTAACTGTAAAATAATTATGGCAACATATGTACAAATATACCTGATACAATGGATGTATGGATTGTAATAAACATTGTAAGAACCCTCAATAAAGTGATCAAAAAAAGATTCTCTTTGGTTTTTGATACTTGGTTTTAATGGTGAGTGTGTCATGGTGAGTGTGTTTCCTCTGGCATTTAGAGTTTGTTATGCTTCTTATGTATGTAAATCATATTTAATTAAAAATTGGAAAGCTTCAGCTGTATTTTCTTCAGATACTCATTCTTTACCTGTTTCTTTCTCCCATGTTCACATACTAAGCCCCTTAATAGTATTCCATTGTTCTCTTTTCTTCATCCTTAAGACATTTTTTCAGCTGTGCTATCTTTAGGTTTTCTAAATCATTTGTTTTCTTTAATATACTGAATTGGTGAATTTTTAATTTTAGCTGATTTGGGTTTTTTTATTGCCTGTTTGCCTGATAGTTTTAATAACACATCATTGTTAACACTCTCATTTAGTACATTCATTGTTTTCTGATTTTCTTTCCTTTTTTTAGATCTTTGAGCATATATAATAATTAGTTTGTATGTCAGTTGCTGTTGTGTTTACTCTGACTCATGTTGGCCATATGTGTCAGTAGAAAGGACTGTGCTCACTAGAAGTTTCAGTTTCTGGAAGTGACCACCAGGCCTTTGTTTTGAGGTGTGTTTGGGTGGACTTTAACCTCCAGCCTTTCTACGAGTTGATGCACAGTAACCATTTGTACAACCCTAGTACTATTGATTCTTTGAATATATAGTAAGTCCTTTGAATTATCTGTTCTTTTCCTCTTGTGTTGTAGACATTGTGACTTTTTATGTTGTTAAAGCTGGGACTCTGGAAACCATCTTTCTCAACTTCCCCATGGTTTTCTCTTACCGTTTTTAACTATTAAAGGCTTTAGTTTGGTGATTACCTGTCTTCCTCTCTCAGTTTGTCATCTGTCAGCGCTCTAAGATCAGACATGCAGCATGGGAGTGCATACTGTCACTGCTTCAAGACTTAGCTCGCTGGGTAGAAGTGCCAACTGTCAGTATTTTAACACCAAACACTCTTGTCTGGTTGGGTTTGTTGTTTCACCATTGTACCAGGCTTGCTGTTTGAGGGAATGCTCACTATTTCAGAAGGCCAGCTGCGTTAGGTACCCCAAGATAGCTATGCCTTGCCAGTGAGATGTTGATGGGTAGAAAAACAAAGTGGGGAAGCACGTGACTGCTAACTGAAAGGTCAGCAGTTTGAAGCCATCACCTGATCCACAGAAGAAAAATATCTAGCCTTTGAAACGTAATAGAACAGTTCTACACTCTCCTCTAGGGTTGCTATGAATTGGAATTAACTTGATGGCGATGAGTTTAATTTTCTCTTTATTCATTATCGACTTATAGTGACTGTTTCCAGAGTTCTGAGACCACTGCTTCCACCAATTTATATAGGGGAAGGGGCGATGTTTGTTATTTTAAATTTATTTGTTTTTCTAACTGAAATTGTGAGGGAATGGGAGTGTTCAGCTGCTTACACTGCCATCTTGCAATGCCCTTTTTTGTTTTGTTTTAATTAAACTTTAATTTGAGATGACTAGGTTCACTAGCTAGCAATTGTAAGAAATAATATAAAGCCTGTGCACCCTTTACCCAGTTTTTCCCATGTTGATAGCTTATAAAACTATAGTATAGGATCATAATCTGGTTGTTAACATTTACACAAATCACTGGTCTTAATGTAAATTTATTCAGTTTTATGTCTGTGTATAATTTTGTTTATGTACCAACAGTGACTATAGGACACTTCCATCACCACAAAGATCTCTTATGTTTTATAAATACACTCACCCTACCCCTTCCTCCCATTATTAACCTCTGTAAAACACAATTCTGTTCTCTGTAATTTTGTAATGTAATTTCTGTAATGTTGTTATTTCTACCTATATAAAAGAAAAACAATACTATATAAAAGGAAAACTCAAAAAATACCCACTGCTGTGGAGTCAAATACCCTATAACACAGAGTAGAACTGCCCCTTTGGGTTCCTAAGACTATTATCTTTACAGGAGCAGATAGTGTGTCTTCCATAGAGAAACTAGTGGATTCAAGCTGCTTACCTTGCAATTAGCTGATCAATGAGTAGCCCAATGACACCAGGGAAAGGGGCATCAAAAGTTTATGGAAGAATGGAAATGAAAGATAATGGAATTTTTCCATGGGCTTTTTGAAGCCCCTTGTATGTATATATATGTATGATTTTATGATTTTCTTTTTCACTGAACGTAATTCCTTAGGGGTCTGTATGAATTTTCATATCAGTATTGCTCCTTTTAAATTGTGGAGTAGTAAATAGTCTATGGTATAATATGCCGTGGTATGGAAGGACCATTGAAGGACATCTAGGTTGTTTCTAGTGTTGGACTATTATGAATTAACTGCAATGAACATTCATGTACAGGTTTTTTGTATACATGAAAACTTTACTTTCTATGGCACAAATGCCTAAGAATTCACTTGGTAGGTCAGATAGTAATCCATATTTATTTTTATACATACCAAGATGGAATAGCTGTCATTTTTACATTTACACCAGCACTATGAATGATGATTTATATATTGAGTTGTGTGGTGAGAAAACACTGGATAATTAGCTCTTGGTTAAGTGATATTTTTAAGTGAAGTATGGAAATACAGATTATGTTATTTTATTTAACCTAGAAACAAAATGACATTGACCATTTTAAAAGGAAGGAAAGTAGGATTGTTTTATGTATATGTGACAGTGGAAACGAGAAAAAAGGAGACTTAGAAGGAAGAATGTACAGGAATGATGGTGATAAAATGTCCTACTCATAGAGTCATCATTTGGATGTTCTTTTCCCAGAGGAACTCTATGGTGACTTTGAAGACCTTGAAACAGGGGACATGCAGAAGGGAAAATCAGGTCCAGAAACTCAGGTATGATTTTTTTTAAGAGGGCCATTTTCTCCTGCCTCTGATAGGGCTCATGTTGAGGCAAATCTTATCTCTGTAGATTATAAACTCCTTAAGGTGGGAATAGAAAAAGATTGTTCAATTGTTATTCAGCATTTAAAGAAACTTTCCTTCCTGTTCTCTCTGATATTTCTTTAAAATAGAGACTGAGAGCCACGTGAGCTGGGGAAACTTACTGTTATTTTTATTCATGGTTGTCCATCTTAGATTAATATTAATTAAAATTCATATGTTGAAATAGTTCCTGTAGTCATACCATTATTATTTAGAAATAAAGGCTGTGTTTTGTGTTTCCCGATGACCATAATTACAGGATTTTGTTGTTCAAATGGAACTTTCTTATCTGTTTCAATATTTTACAAATATATCCATAAATTTTACAAGTGTTCTCCTTTGGTTTAAAGATTAAAGGTATAGTTGAAGAAGAAATTGAGCCCAAACCAGAAGAAAGTGCCAATAAAAAGCATATGGATAAGAAGAGAAAACTGAAGGAGTTGTTTGATGCAGAATATGATAACGGAGAAAGCACATACTTTGATGAACTTAAAGGAGAAATGCATAAACAAGCACAGGTAAGAAAACCCAAGTCTGTTCTATCAGTCTCATTTAAAGGCTATAGACTTATTTGATCCCTAACTTAATTTTATTCAGGACTCTGTACCATGACCCCATGCCTCTCCTTTGGACTCCTAAGTTAGGGTACATGTGAGAATGTTTACTTGCACATTTTCCTTTTTATCTAAGTCAGAAGTTGGTTTAAAAAAAAAACAAACAAACCAGATCCTAGAATTGAACCAAGCAGTAGTTTTTGAAGGAATATAAATGACTGGTACTTGGTCATCACTTTGGAGGATCTCACTGTGATGTTAGTTTTATTTAAATACAACAATTGATTGCTCATTCAGATGATTGCTTCCCAGACCCAAAAGTGCGAATGGGTAGGTGATTTGGAGGTTATGTGGCTTGTGCTGTCCAGAGAATTTTTTTTTCTGAAAAATCATTTTGGTTAAAATTCAAATGAATATTGTGAATATAAGGCTAGATATAGAATGTTGTAAGGTCCCGCCCCCCCTCCCCCCCCCCAACTATCATGATCCGAATTCTAGCTTGCCAGGCTGGATAGAGCAGAGGTTGTACACTCGTGCAGATAGGAGCTGAAGTCTCAGGGAATCTAGGGCGGATGATACCTTCAGAACCAGGGGTGTGAGTGGCGATACTGGGAGGGTAGAGGGAGAGTGGGTTGGAAAGAGGGAACCGATTACAAGGATCTACATGTGACCTGCTCCCTGGGGGAGGGACAACAGAAAAGGGGGTGAAGGGAGACCTCGGACAGGGCAAGATATAACAAAATAATAATTTATAAATTATCAAGGGCTCATGAGGGAGGGGGGAGTAGGGAGGGAGGGGAAAAAAAGACCTGATGGAAAGGGCTTAAGTGGAGAGCAAATGCCTTGAAAATGAAGAGGGTAAAGAATGTACAGATGTGCTTTACACGATTGATGTATGTATGGATTGTGATAAGAGTTGTTGTATGAGTTCCTTATAAAATGTTTTTTAAAAAAGAATGTTGTAAGGAATATAGTTCACCCCACCACCTGTGAATTGAGCCATCCTGTTTGAGTTGTTGATTTCACTATGAGGAGGCATGGAGATGTCATCATAGTCGACAATAAGGTTTAGATCACGTATTTGAGTTGCACTGTGAAGAGGGTGGACAGCAAGAGATGGGGAGGGAAGACACCAAGAATCTATAGCAGTGGTTCTCAACCTTCCTAATGCCTTGACCCTTTAATATAGTTCATGTTGTGGTGACTTAGCATTAAATTCTTTTTTCATTGCTAATTCATAACTGTAATCTTGCTATTGTTGTGAATCGGGCAACCTTTGTAAAAGGGTTGTTATACTCCCAAGGGGGTCACGACCCACAGGTTGAGAACCGCTGATCTATAGACTAGGGGGGAAGATAAAGCGAAGTCCATTGCCATTGAGTCAATTCAGACTTATAATAGCCTTGTGGGACAGAATAATGTTTTTAAGGTGGCGATTCTACATGGCAGAAAGCTGCCTGCCACATATTTCTCCCATGGAGCAAGTTCAAATTGCAGATTCTTTTGTTATCAGCTTAGTGCTATATCCATTGTGCTACCATGGTTCCCTTTAAAGACTGTAATATGTCTTAATATATCTTAAGCAAACTAAGTATACAGTGTGTGGAGATGCTATATGCAGAAGTTACTCAAGTGAGGCTTCATCTAATCCTAGAAGAATGTCTCATTTAGCCTTTAACATAGTAGTTACAAATTTTTGCTGGTCTTTGTTCATGTGGATTTAAGAGGAATGTGGATTTAAGATGAAGTTGAGCCTGGAACTGTGGAAGCTCAACTTCTGTTGCAAAGAAGCAGAATATTGGAAAAGTGGAGTCAAAAGGGTCTTGAGAGGAGAACAGGGAATATTTGTTGGAATAAACTGCAACTAGATTGTATGTAGTCCGTAAAGAAGGTCTCCAGTGGAGCTGTTGGTAGTTTCAAGCTGTAGACCATGAGGATCATAGCCCAGTGCGTAACCACTTAGGCTACTTAGACAAATTCACTATTCCACAAAGATGTTTGTCAAGTTTCTAAAAGCCTTCATATTTCTAATGTAGTCCCTCATCATGTACAGATATTAACCGCTTGAAATGTGGCTAGTGCAAGTGAGGAACTTCATTAAAATTTTAATTTCTATTTAAATAACTTGTGGCTATCCTATTGGACACTGTAGAGCTATAACAATAGGATGGCTATGGATGAGTGTTAGTTGTAGAAATTCTAGAAGATGGTTCAGTTTTAGTGGTTGGAAGATAGGGAGGACAGAAGAAAAGGTGTATTGTAATTACTAGAAAAGTTAGAAAGTGTGGGCTGTCGGAATTGAGAGCATTTACTGTGCAGCATTAAGAGTTTGTTGCTAAGTTGTTTTTATGTGCTGTTACCATCAAGCAACAGAGAAGAAAAGAGGGACATTCTGAACTAAAATTAAAATGTATATTATTTTAAATTAGGATAAAACCAGAATCATTCTGTTTATGGTTCCTTTACTTAGAAATTGCTCAGTGTTTAAATGTTAACATTATTAAGAATAACGATATTGTGAATGAGGTAGTTAGTTTATAGTGCCAGCCTGCCCGATAAACACAAGTGAGATTAATTGAAGGGCTGAGAGATAAATGCCTCCGTGAATCTTGCCATTCTTGCCTCTCGCTCTTTGATCATCGGACCAGTGTGCAGCTGCCTTGCTTTCTCTGTGCCTCAATTTACAGGCTACACTACCTGTGGGACGCCCAGCCTGTAGACAGTGTCGCTGTAAGTTGAGGTTCCTTTAAGACCATACAATTGGAATTTACATGTCTTGAGCTGGGGACTAACTGTTGGTGACCTGGCTGACAGTTGATGACCTGCCTTGCTGTTTGCTGCCTGTGCTGGGATAGCCTTGCTCTCTCTATAGAGGACTACCTGGCGGCCCTCAAGACTTGAAGAACTGTCAGTGTCTCATAACTCTCACAGGAGTGAGTTGCACTGAGCCATTTGTACTCCTTTATAATTTAACAGTTCATTTCTTGTGTTATATATCTGTCTATCTTTATAAATATATATATAACTAAGTATATATAATTATCAGCAATCTGGTTTTATCTCTAGAGAACCCTGTCTAATACATTTTGGTGCCAAGGGTACTTCTAGAGAAATAAAATCATAAATATAGGCTTCTTAAATGGGCTCTCCAGCCTGATTAGTCTTAACACTAGTGATGCTACTTCAACACCCCAAAGCATGGATAAGTCTGCCACTCTTATTAATCCATGGTATGAAATAGCAAAGATAATATCTACAGTAGCACCACCAGTACCTGAGGTGCTGGTTAAAGGAGAGGCTCTGAGTGATCGTATGTTTGATATTTTCCAGGAGTTTTGTCAGGATGACAAGTATACAGAAGCTGGTTGGCTGGTCCTTAATCACAATGGAAAGTGTGATTAAGGAGAGGGATGGTCTCAGAGCCTCAAAAGTGCGCCTCAGGTGCAGACTAACGGATTTGAAAACTTCCTTCTGTGCCACAAAGGAGAGCCTTCTCTCCTCCAGTAAAAGAGTTAACATTGCTGATAACCAGGTCCAGAGTCTCATACGAGTGGCTGAATTACAACAGCAGCTGAATTGCAGATCTAGAGTAGTGTCTGAAACCAAAGTAAAGGTATTAATTGGGAAAAGTTGGGAACCTGAAACATGGGATGGGAACATATGGGCTGATGATCCAGAAGAGGATATTGAGCCTTTAGAAACAATTGACCCACCCCAGTCAATAGATCCACCCCTCCCAGGTGAAAGTATTAATTCACAGTCCACACCTGAGCAGATTACCCAAACTATTCAAGTTGATAGGCCAGGTGGGGCTGCATCACTAGCATTGCCTGAGGGAGATGGCTTAGAAGATATTGTGGACAGCACCCAGGAAATACCCTCACCACCCATTATTTCTGCTAGACCTGCCTAAAGGTGAGATTGGGATGATTACCCAAAAAGAAGCATGCTGTACTAGTAAACTTCTGCTTGAGTTTCAAATACGTAGGAACAGAAGCCTGGGGAATATCCCTGGAATGGTTACTAAGGGTGTGGGATATTGGTGCAACAAATGTAATATTAGACTGAGTTTCTGGATATGGGACCCCTAAGCACAGTCTGAGTTTCTGGATATGGGACCCCTAAGCACAGACTCTTCTTTCAGTGCCTCTGCGAGAGAGGCTAAGAGAGGATCTAATTCTTTATTTGGTTGGTTCCATAAAGCATGGATTGCCAGATAGCCTAGGTTAGACCAATTTGAAGTACCTGACCTACCTTGGTACACTGTAGAGGAAGGCATCTAAAAGCTTAGAGAAATTGGTATGTTGGAATGGATCTATCAGGTTGTTCCCATAGACCCCAAAAGGGGGTGTCCTGAGGACATCCCCTTTACCACAACCATAAGGAACAAGTTTGTGAAGTGGGCCCAGCATCTCTTCAGACTCCTGTAATTGCTATTTTATGTGCACCAGGATTAACAGTGGGCACTGCCCTAAGTGAACTCCAACATTTGCCCACAATGGGGCGGATTGGTTCCCGTGATGGTAGAGGGCAGGTGTCAGCACTGAATCAACAGAGACAGAGTGGGCATGGTTATAATAGACAACAAGGTTTCCATAGTAATCAAAGCAACTTGTCTTGTGTGGAATGATGGCATTGGCTACTTAACAACGGTGTCCCTTGGAATGAAATAGATGTGAAACCTGCTAAATATTTACGTGATCTGTACAGGCGAAAGAATGGTAGATCAGGTGAACAACAGAATAGACCATCATGATTGCTCAATCAATTCCCAGACCTGAGTCAGTTTACAGACCCACAACCCTTTGAATGAGGGGAAGGCCGAGTCCCTTTGAAGAAGGACCCTGCTACATCACCGAAGGTTTATACTGTTAGTCTTTCTTCTAGCCTTCCCCAAAGGGACCTGCGGCCTTTCACAAGAGTCACTGTTCATTGGGGGAAAGGAAATAATCAAACTTTTCGGGGATTACTTGACACGGGCTCGTGACTGTCACTAGTTCAGGAGACCCAAAGTGTTTCGGAGGCCCACCAGTCGGGAGTTTATGGAGGTCAAGTTGTCAGTGGAGTTTTAGCTCAGGCATGCCTCACTGTGAGTCCAGTGGGCCCCCGGACCCTTTCTGTGGTTATTTCCCTGGTTCCAGAATGCATCATTGGAATAGACATACTTAGTAACTGGCAGAACTCCCATATCGGATCCCTAAAATGTGGAATAAGGGGACAATATTAGAACTGCCATTACTTAAAGAAAATAGTAAACCAAAAGCAGTACCGCGTTCCTGGAGGGATTGCAGAGGTCAGTGCCACCATCAAAGACTTGAAAGATGCAGGGGTGGTGATTCTTACTACATCCCCATTTAACTCACCTATTTGGCATGTAAAAAAGACAGATGGATCCTGGAGAATGACATTGGATTATTGTAAACGTAACCAGGAGGTGACTCCAATTGCAGCTGCTGTTCCAGATGTAATTACATTGCTTGAGCAAATTAATACTTCTCCTGGTACTTGGTATGCAGCTATTGATCTGGCTAATGCCTTCTTCTCAATACCAGTCTGAAAGGACCACCAGAAGCAGTTTGCCTTCACCTGGCAAGGGCAACAATATACTTACAACTCTTCCCCAAGGAGTTCATCAAGTATTCTGCCCTGTGCCATAATTTAGTCCAAAGGGACCTTGATCACCTGTCTATTCCACAAAATGTCATACTGTTCCATTATATTGATGACATTATGCTGATGGTGGCCCTCTAAGGAGGTTGCATCAAAGTCTCTAGATTCATTGGTACAATATCTGCTTACCAGTGGTTGGGAAATTAACCCAACGAAGCTTCAGGCACCCTCCACCTCAGTAAAATTTCTAGGAGTCCAGTGGTGTGGGGCATGTTGAGATATTCCTACTAAAGGATAAGCTGTTGAATTTAGCACCCCCTACCCCACAAGGAATAAAAAAGAGGCAAAACGCCTAGTGGGCTTCTTCGGATTTTGGAGGCAACATATCCCTCACTTGGAGTTGTACTTTGACCTAGTTTTCCACTCCAGTTTTGAGTGGGGCCCAGAAAAAGAAAAGACTTCAACATGTTCAGGCTCCCATGCAAACTGCTTTGCCACTGGGACCATATGATCCAGCTGACCCAATGGTGCTAGAGGTGTAGATTAAGATGCAGTGTAGTTGTAGATTAAGATGCAGTGTGGACCTCCATGATAGGATCGCTGAAGACAAATGGGTGCATAAGCAAATGTGGTGAAGAAAGCTGATGGTGCCCGGCTATCAAAAGAGATAGTGTCTGGGGTCTCAAAGGCTTGAAGGTGAACAAGCGGCCATCTAGCTCAGAAGCAAATAAGCCCACATGGAAGAAGCACACCGGCCAGTGCGATCACGAGGTGCCCAAGGGACCAGGTATAAGGCATCATGCAAAAAAAAAAAGATATAAGTGTGTGTATGTATGTGTATATATGTGTATATGTATATATGTATGTGTATATATGTATATATATATATCATATTAAATGAAGGGGGAAGTGCAGAGTGGAGACCCAAGGCCCAAGTGTCGGCCAATGGAGATCCCCTCATAGAGGGGTTTAGGAGAGGAGATGGGTTAATTAGGGTGTGAGGTAGTATCGATGAAGAACACAGCTTTCCCCCAGATCCTGGATGCTTCCTCCCCCCAACTACCATGATCCGAATTCTACCTTGCAGGGTTGGATAGGACAGAGGCTGTACACTGGTACATATGAGGGTTGGAGGTACAGGGAATCCAGGGTGGATGATACCTTCAGGACCAAGGGTGTGAGGGACGATGCTGGGAGAGTGGAGGGTGAGTGGGTTGGAAAGGGGGAACTGATTACAAGGATCCACATGTGACCTCTTCCCTGGGAGAGGGACAGCAGAGAAGGGGGGAAGGGAGACTCCGGATAGGGCAAGATATGACAAAATAACGATGTATAAATTACCAAGGGCATATGAGGGAGGGGGGAATGGGGAGGGAGGGGGGAATAAAAGAGGACCTGATGCAAGGGGCTTAAGTGGAGAGCAAATACCTTGAGAATGATTGGGGCAGGGAATGTATGGATGTGCTTTATACAATTGATGTATGTATATGTATGGATTGTGGTAAGAGTTGTTTGAGTCCCTAATAAAATGTAAAAGAAGAAAAGAGGAAAAAATGATTATGGCAAAGACTGTACATATGTGCTTTATACAATTGATGTATGTATATGTATGAACTGTGAAAAGAATTGTATCAGCCCCAATAAATTGTTAAAAAAAAAAAGATGCAGTGTGGAGTCTTTGACAGACCCCTATTGGTGAATCACAGCGTAGACCATCCTCTGCAGACAACTACTCCCCCTTTGAAAAACAGCTGTTGGCATTTTACTGGGCCTTGGTGGAGACTGAATGCCTTACCAGGGACCACCAAGTCACTATGAGACCTGAACTATCTATCATGAACTGGGTATTGTCTGACCCACGGAAGCATAAAATTGGACGTGCACAGCAACGCTCCATTGGTAAATGGAAGTGGTATATATGAGATCGGGCCAAAGCAGGACCCGAAGGAACAAGTAAGCTGCATGAAGAAGTGGCCCAAATGCCCACAGTCTCCACTCCTGTCATATTGCCTCTTTTCTCCCAGTCTGCACCAATGGCCTCCTGGGGAGTTCCTTACCATACTTTAAGTGAAGAACAAAAAAGTCATGCTTGGATTATGGATGGCTCTGCACGATATGCAGGTGCCACTCGTAAGTGGACAGCAGCAGCACTACAGCCGCTTTCTGGGGTCTCCCTAAAGGACAGTGGTGAAGGGAAATCTTCCCAGTGGTTAGAACTTCGAGCAGTGCACCTGGCCGTTCAGTTTGCATATAAGGAAAAATCGCCAGATATGGGACTACATACTGATTCATGGGTTGTGGCTAATGGTTTGGCTTGTTGGTCAGGGAATTAGAAGGACTATGGTTGGATAATTGGTGACAAGGAACTGTGGGGAAGAGGTATGTGGATGGACCTCTCTGAATGGACCAAGAAAGCAAAGGTAATTATATCCCACATGAACGCTCACCAAAGGATTACCTCTGAAGAAGAGGACTTTAATAATCAAGTGGATGAGATGACACGCGCTGTGGAGACTGCTCGTCCTCTTTCCTCTGCCACTCCTGTTTTCGCCCAATGGGCACATGAACAAAGTGGACATGGCAGGGATGGAGGTTATGCATGGGCACAGCAACATGGACTTCCACTCACCAAGGCTGACTTGGGCAATGCCACTGCTGAGTGTCCCATTGGCCAGCAGCAGAAACCACAATTAAGTCCAAGAAACGGGACCTATCCTGGGGGAGATCAGCCAGCAACTTGGTGGCCTGTTGATTACATAAGACCTACTTCCATCATAGAGGGACAAGTGTTTTATTCTTACTGGAATAGACACCTATTATGGATATGGATTTTCCTTCCCTGGATGCAGTTCTTCTGCCAAAACTACTATTCATGGACTTACCGAATGCCTCATCCACCGGCATGGCATCCCACATAGCATTGCTTCAGATCAAGGAACTCACTTCACAGCAAATACAGTGCGGCAATGGGCCCATTCCCATGGAATCCACTGGTCGTATCATGTTCCTCATCATCCTGAAGCTGCCTGCTTGATAGAATGATGGAATGGGCTCCTAAAGACACAATTACGGTGCCAATTAGGTGTCAATAACTTGCAGGGCTGGGGCAGTGTTCTCCAGGAAGCTGTATACGCTCTAAACCAGCGGCCAATATATGGTGCTGGTTCTCCAATAGCCAGAATTCATGGGTCCAGGAACCAAGGGGTGGAAGCTGGAGTGGCACCACTCACTGTTACTCCTAGTGATCCACTTGCAGCATTTTTGCTTCCTGTCCCAGCAACCCTGTGTTCCTCGGACCTGGAGGTTCTGGTCCCGAAGGAAGGAACTCTCCCACCTGGAAACACAGCACGGATTCCACTGAACTGGCAGCTGAGAATGCCCCCTGGCTATTTTTGGCTTCGATCAACAGTTCAGGAATGGTGTCACTGTACTAAGTGGTGTGATTGATCCTGATTACCAAGGAGAAATTGGACTGGTACTATATAATGGAGGTAAAGAAGAGCATGTCTGGAGTCCAGGAGATCCCATAGGCTGACTCTTAGTGCTACCATGCCCTAAGATGAAAGTAAATGGTAAATTACAGCAACCCAAACCTGACAGGACTTATCATTATAGACCCAGACCCCCCCAGGAATGAAGGTCTGGGTCACCCCACTCGACAAAAAAACCACAGCCAGCAGAGGTGCTTGCTGAGGGCAAAGGTAATACAGAATGAGTAATAGTAGAAGGTAGTTCTACCTATCAATTATGACTACGTAATCAATTGCAAAAGCAAGGTTTTTAATTTTCAATGTATTTTCTTTTTATGAGCCTATTGCACATCTTTCCTTTGTTCTTGTGTGATATATCATACAATTGGAATCAGCGTGTTTTCATTTATATGTATGATAGATGATTGATTATAAATATAAGTGATATTTCCTCAATGTCCGTAAATGATATAATTATATATGACTGAAGAATTGTGTACAGGTTGGCAAGGGGTGGATTGAGATAGTTTATTGTGCCAGCCTTGCTGATAAACACGTGGGATTAATTGAAGGGCGTAGAGAAAAATGGCTCAGTTAGCCTTGCCTTTCTTGTCTCTCTTTCCTTGACCATCGGAGCAGTGTGTGGCTGCCTTGCTTGTTCTGTGGGACGCCCAGCCTTTGGGCTGTGTCTGTAAGTTCAGGTCCGTTTAAGACCACACGATTAGAATTTACATCTCTTGAGCTGGGGACTGACTGTTGGTGACCTGGCTGACAGTTGATGTCCTGCCTTGCTGTTTGCTGCCCGTGCTGGGATAGCCTTGCTTTCTCTACAGAGGACTACCTGGCAGCCCTCAAGACATGAAGAACTGCCAGTGTCTCATAACTCTCACGGGAGTGAGTTGCACTGAGCCATTTGTACTCCTTTATAATTTATCTGTTCATTTCTTGTATTATATAACTATCTGTATGTAATATAACAGTTCATTTCTTGTGTTATATATCTATCTTTATAAATATATATATGAAATTATCAGCAATCTTGTTTTATCTCTCTAGAGACCCCTGTCTAACACAGTGAATGTCCCCCACCTTTTTTAAACTTTATTTTATTATTATTTTTAATCATTTTATTGAGGACTTTTACAGATCTTCTAACATTCCATACATCAGTTGTATCACGTATACTTGTACGTATGTTACCATCATTTCCTAAACATTTTCTACATGAGCCCTTGGTATAAACTCTTTTTTCTCCTCCCTCTCTACCCTCCCAACCCTCTTGAATCCAAGATCAATTATACATTGTTATTACTAATTTTTTGTTATTATTATTATTCCCCTCTCTTATACAGCTTAACCATGCAGAATTTGAAGATCAAGATGATGAAACCAGAGTTCATTATGAGGGCTTTCGACCTGGAATGTATGTCCGGATTGAGATAGAAAATGTCCCCAGTGAATTTGTACTTCACTTTGACCCACACCACCCAGTTATTCTGGGTGGTTTGGGCACTAGTGAAGGCAATGTTGGATATGTACAGGTGTGTACCCCTTGCTATATGTTTGGTAAATTAGGTGCTTTGGACTTATTCTCCATCAATGATTGTATTGAATAGAACAACGTCTCTCTATACCTCAGATGCGTCTGAAGAAACATCGTTGGTATAAGAAAATCCTGAAGTCTCGAGACCCGGTCATTCTTTCTGTAGGTTGGAGGCGGTTTCAGACCATTCCACTCTATTATATTGAAGACCACAATGGAAGACAAAGGCTTCTAAAATATACCCCACAGCATATGCATTGTGGTGCAACCTTTTGGGGTGGGTAAAATGATCATGAGAATTACTTGTTACACGAATTTAGATCTTTTAGTCTTATTCATTTCATTAATTTCTTACATCTTTCTTTAGTTAGATTGGCATATATATATATATATATATATATATATATATATTCCAAATTCAAAATGTGTGATTTATTGTTTTTCTTTTGTCTGTTTTCTTTAAGGTCCTGTCACGCCACAGGGGACTGGGTTTTTGGCACTACAATCTGTTAGTGACATGATGGTAAGCACCTTAGATGTTTTCTTTTACAGGTAGTATTTCAGAAATATAAGCTATTATGTACATGAAATTTTAAGCTGAAAATGGGTCATTTTCAACTTGAAGTGTAAGTTTCTCTTGGCTTTTAATTTTCCCAACTTGTTTTAAACTAGATTGTAGGAATAGAGGGAGATAGAAAAAGAATTGTAATACTGTTGATGACATTTAATATATTAATACATATTTTGGACTTGCATTTAAGCAGTGCCTCTCAGATGCCCTGCCTCCACTTGTCTGTCTGTCAGTTTGTCATACTGTGGTGGCATGTGTGTTGCTGTGATGCTGGAAGCTATGTCATTGATATTTCAAACACCAGCAGGGTCACTCAAAGTGAACAGGTTTCATCGGAGCTTCCAGACAAAGAACAGAAAACAAAGAAAGACTTAGCTGTCTGTGTTGGAGGAGGCACTTGGCTGAAAAATCTTATGTATAGTTTCAAAACATTGTGAGATATTGAAGACTCAACAAATGGAAACAGATACTTGTCAGAGATAGTGCTCCTCAGGTAGGAGGGCAATCAACATGACTGAAGAGGAACTTTTTCTTCAGTGACATGAATGGAGTAAAGCCTAAGGGAGTGGAACCTTTGGGATCTTCATCTCCTGGTGGGGCATGACTCCAGATAAGAAGAAACAGCTGTAAAAATCTGCTAATGAATGGAACTTAGCATATGTGAAGTACTGGAAAATTGAAAATGGTCAGAATGAAATAGAATGTTCAAAAATTGATAGCCTAGGCATTAATGAGCTCAAGTAGACTGGTATTGACTATTTTAAATCAGAAAGTCATATAACTTTAATTTACTGTGCTGCGAATAGCACACCTAAGAGAAATGGTGTTGCATTCATTATCCAAAAGGACATTTCAAAATCAATCTTGAATTATAATGCCGTCTATGATAGGATTATATCTACCTTCAAGAAACTCCAAAAAATACAACTATTATTCCAGTTTATACACTAACCACAAAAGCTAGTGATGACATTAAAAAATTGAACCAACAATTTCAATCAGGAATTGAGCAAACATGTTATCAAGATAGATTGATAATTATTGGTGATTGGAAACAAAGAGAAAGAAACAGTAGCTGGAAAATATGGACTTGGTGATAGAAATGAAGCTGAAGATGTTACGAGAGAATTTTGCAAGATCAACGACTTGTTCATAGCAAAGACATTTTTTTCAGCAACACAGAAAGCTACTATACATGTGGACTTCCCAAATGGAATACATAGAAATCAAATTGACTACATCTGTGAGAAGACAAGATAGGAGAAGCTCAATATCAGCAGCTGAAACCAGACCAGGGTCTGCATGTGGAACAGATATCAATTGCTCATATGTAAGCTCAGTATAAAGCTGAAGAAAATGAAAACAAATCCACAGGAACCAAAATATGACCTTGAGTCTTACCCACCTGCATTTTGAGACCATCTCAAGAACACATTTGATGCAGTGAACAGTAATGACAGAAGACCTGATTACCTGTGGAAAGACATCAAGAATATCATTCACGAAGCAAGCAAAATGTCATTGAACAGAAAGAAAAGATCAAAGTGGTATCAGAACAAACTCTGAAACTTGCTATTAATCATAGAGTAGCTAAAGCAAATGGAAGAAAGAAAAGAAGTCATGGAGCTGGATAGAAATTTTTGCAAAGGGTAGCTTGAGAAGACAAAGCCAAGTAGTATAAGGAAATGTGCAGAGATCTAGTCTAGAATTACAAAACAAATAGATAAGAACATGCTTAACATATCTGAAACTAAAAGAACTCAAGAAAAAATTCAATCCTTGAGTTGTAATTTTGAAACATTTTATAGGCAAAATATTGATGGAGTCAAGAAGCATCAAGAGAAGATGGAAAGAATTCACAGTCACTATACCTGAAAGAACTAGTCCATAGTCTACCATTTCAGGAAGTAGCATATGAACAAGAACCAATGGTGCTGAAGAAAGAAGTTCAAATTACCGAATGCATTAGCCAAAATCAAGGCCCTAGGAATTGATGTAATACCCATTGAAATATTTAAGAAAGCTAAAGAACCACTACACACATTTACTCATTTATGTCAGGACATTTGGAGGAGGATTACATGTCCAAGTGACAGAAAGAGATTCATATTTGTGCCCAGTCCAAAGAAAGGTGGCCCAACAAAATGTGCAAATTATAGACCAATAGCATTGATATCACATGCAAGTAAAATTTCATTGAAGAGTAAGAAATAACTTGGCTGAGGTGCAGGCCAGATTCAGAAGGGAAAGTGGAACAAGGCTGATGTCAGGTGGATCTTGGCTCAAAGCAGAGAGTACCAAAAAGATGTTTACTTGTGTTTTATTGACAGTGCCAAGGCATCTGTGGATCATAACAAATTATGTATAACCCGAGATTGGGAATTCCTGAGCACTTTATTGTGTTCCTGCAGTAAACTTGTAGATGGATCAAGAGACAATGTGGAAACAGAATAAGGGAATACTGGGTTGTTTAAAATTGTGCTTCAAGGTTCTATTCTCTCACCATATTTATTCAATCTGTATGCTGAGCAAATAAGCAAAGAAAATGGATTTTATGAAGAAGAATGTAGCGTCAGGATTGGAAGAAGACTTAACCTGCAATATGCAAATGATACAACCTTGCTGGCTGAAACTGAGGAGGACCTGAACCACTGTCAGCCCACCTCATTGAGGGTCTTCCTCTTTTCTTTTTTTTTAAAGGTCATTTTATTGGGAACTCTTACAGCTCTTAGAACAATCCATACATCAGTTGAATCAAACATATTTGTACATATGTGGCCATCATTATTTTCTAAACATTTACATTCTATTTGAGCCTTTGGTATCAGCTCCTCATTTTACCCTGCCTCCCCTCCTCCCATGGTCATGACTCCTTGATAAATTATAAATTATTATTAACTTCGTATCTTACACCAACTGATGTCTCTCTTCCCCCATGTTTTCTTACCCTCTCCTTGACCCACCTTCCCCCTACCCTCCTGGTATCGCTAGTCCCATTTCTGTACCTGACGGGTTTATTTGAATGGAATGGTGTGTGACTTGAGCTCTTTATCTGTACCTGTGTACATGCTTTGGCCTAGCCCACAGTGAAAGATAAGGGGTCATGATAAGGGGTGGGGAGTGAGGAAGCCTTAAGGAACCAGAGGAATATTGTGTGTTTCATCAGTACTGTACTTAAATTTCATCCTGGTTGACTCATCTCTTCCTTGTGACACTTCTGTGAGGAGATGTCCCATTGGAGGGACTTCCTCTTTTTCTCTGCCCCTCCACTTTACCAATCATGATGTCCTTCTCCAGAGACTAGTCTCTCCTGACATGTCCAAAGTATGTAATATGAAGTCTTGCCATACTTGCCTCTAAGGAGTACTCTGTACTTCTTCTAAGATGGATGGGTTTGTCCTTTTGGCTGTCCATGGTACTTTCAGTATTCTTTGCCAGCACCGCAATTCAAACACATTAGTTTTTCTTCAGTCTTCCTTATTCAATGTCCAACTTTCACATGCAATTGACAGTACCATAGCTTGGGTCAGGTACACCTTAATCCTTCAAGGAACATACTTGCTTTTCAATACTCTAATGACATTTCTGAGCTTTAATTTACCTAATGCTACTAATCCTGGTTTCTTGTCTGCTGCTTCCATAAACATTGATTGTAGATCCAAGCAAGACAAAATCCTGGACAATTTGAACCTTTTCTCTATATATTGTTACTTGTTGATCCATTTGTGAGGGTTTGGGTCGTCTTTACACTGATTCATAATCCACCCTGAAGGCTTTAGATCCTCACTGTCAGCAAGCAAGGTTGTGTCATTTGCATATCCCAGGTTATTATAAGCCTTCTTCTAATCCTGAGTGTTGCATTCTTCATATATACTATTTTGCTTGTGCAAATGTTATTCTTTATTAGCTGAGTATAGGTGAAATGCACTTTGGCCATTGCAAAAATATTATTGGGGTCATCTGACTTCTTGTCCTCAACTAAGGTGAATGACCATCAACATCATCCAGTCCAAGGCTAATTGCTAGGAAACAGAGGTCAGATACATCTACCCTATTTAATATTTTTTACCAGTTCTGACATCAAACCATACCTCCCCCAAATTATACTTCTCTCCTGGACACACAGAACTCACAGAGAGTACAATTATGGGGTTTACTAAGGATGTAACAAGTTATAATACAGGATTAGAAATGACTCAGGATATATTGTTCTTTGATCAGGACAGCCTCTTTGCCAGGCATATAGGCTGGCCTCTTTGTTCCTTGAGCCTTTAGATGTACCCAGCCTCTGTCCTGTCTGGGCAAGTGCTAGAAAAATACCAGAAAACCTCCTGCTTTAAGGTGCTAATTGTTCTGCTCTGTAGTGTAGAAAACGTACTGTATCATCTCTTACCAATATCCTAGGTGTGCTGCCTCTAATATTGTCATCTCTCTGCCACTACTTCTCTTCACCTCTGATGTTTGGAGTCTCTTCTTCCTGGATCTAGGAGGTTCCCAGCACAGGGGTTCTGGGTCCAAAGGACAGAGTCTATTCTTGTCTCTGCTTCTTGCTGGCAGTCAGATTCTCTGCCAGTTTCATCCCTAGTGTTCTGGCATTGGCTGTCTTTTAAGCCTAGCATAATGGCAAAACTGATGAATCCCTTCATTAGGGTTACATACATTTCATTTGCATGGTCCCTCCCACCCATATGGCCATGTAATATGTATACATTTTTAGCAAACTAATCCCTTTGATGAACAGCACACACACCTCATTAGCTTTGACTGACTAAACTAAACCCTCTGCCATCATGGCATTTCCCTATAGGAAAAAGTAGAGCTACCATAGAAGGTTTTCAAGACTGTAAATCTTTATGGAAGCACACTACGATATATTTTCTCTCATTCAGTAGCTGTTGGGCTCACCCTGCCAACTTTTTGAACATCTTAGTGCTTAACCACTGTATCACCAGGCCCCCTATAAACTATGGTTGAAGGACCATATTTATTGTGATTCACTATACTATATTACTGTATTGCATTCACAGAGAAGTATAATTTTCCTTTACTAATATTATTTTTATATTCCTATGGGTTCCTTTTAGCCTGATTTCCGGATAGCTGCAACAGGAATTGTCCTTGATCTGGAAAAATCTATAACAATTGTGAAGAAATTAAAACTAACTGGATTTCCATATAAAATTTTCAAGAATACTTCATTTATTAAGGTTTGTTTATATAATTATGCATATTTCTTTGAATCGGAAGACTTCATACCGTTCATAGTAAAATGGAATTGAAAGAAAAAGGAATATTTCCACATACTTTTTGAAGCCTCCTTGTACATAATTACATGTCAATAAAGCAAGAATAAAATACTTATAAAATGTAGTCTAATGTTTTCTGAAGGTTTTTTGATATTTTAAAATCTTGATTTGTAGTATTTTTAATTTTGTTTTTTATTGATCTCTTAATACATACACAGCCTCAGAAATGTTAAGGTGAAGTAAAATGGATTTTACTGTTTGAGACCTTGACTTAGTAATTCCATGTGAGACTACTAAATTGGGGGGGGGGCAGGATAGAAGGAGGGGGTGTTTTTTAACTAAAAAATGTTTTTATGGGGAGACATCGGACAGTGTAATGTGTGACGAAATAATAATTTATGAATTATGAATGGTTCATGAGGTAGGGGGCAGTGGGAAGGGAGGGGGGAAATGAGCAGCAGATATTAAGGGCTCAAGTAGAAGGCAAATGTTTTGAGAATGATGATGGCAACAAATGTACATATGTTATTGACACAATGGTATGTATGGATTGTGATAAGAATTGTATGAACCCCCAATAAAATGATTTTTTTTAATGTTTTAATGAACTAACAGTTGATATATATGGTTTTTCCTCAAAATATAATTTTCTAGGGAATGTTTAATTCTGCCTTGGAAGTGGCCAAATTTGAAGGTGCTGTGATTCGAACTGTCAGTGGAATAAGAGGACAAATAAAGAAAGCTCTCCGTACTCCAGAAGGAGCATTCCGGGCCACATTTGAGGATAAGTTGATAATGAGTGGTAAATCTTCCTTGTGGTGTTTTGATTACAATAACCATTATTGATTTCTAGCCAACAGTGGTTCGATAAGTACATTTAATTAGATTTTTTAATCATTTGATTGGGGTTGCTTACAACTCTTAGCACAATGCATACATCCATCCATTGTGTCAAGCACATTTATACATACATTGCCATCATTATTTTTAAAACATTTTCTTTCTACTTGAGCCCTTGATATCACCTCTTCATTTTCTCCCCTCTCTCACCCTCATGAACCCTTGATAATTTATAGTAGTTTTTCATGTCTAGACCCACCGCTGTTTCCCTTCACTCACTTTTCTGTTGTCTGTTCCACTAGGGAGGGGTTATATGTAGGTAATTGTGATCAGTACCCCCTTCCTCCCCCCACATTTTGTTTACCCGCTACTCTCATTATTGGTCCAGAGGGCTTTATCTGTCCTGGAACCCTTTGTTGCAAGCTCTAATCTGTACCAATGTACATGCTCTGGTCTAGCTGGATTTGTAAGGTAGAATTGGTATCATGATACTGTTGGGGCAGAAGTATTTTAAAGAACTAGAGGAAAGTTGTAATTTCATTGGTGCTATACTGTACCCTGACTGGCTCATCTCTTCCATGTAAGCCTTCTGTAATGGGATATACAATTGTCTACAGATGGACTTTGTGTCTCCACTCCACCTTCCCCTTTATTCACATTGATACAATTTTTTCTGGGTCTTTGATGCCTGATACCTTATGCCATCAACACCTCATAATCACACAGGCTGGTGTGCTTCTTGTGGCCTTTGTTGCTTTTGAGTAGATGCCCGTTTGTTTCCTTCAAGCCTTTAAGACCCCAGACACTATATCTTTTGATAGCTGGGCACCATCAGCTTTCTTCACCACATTTGCTTATGCACTCATTTTGTCTTCAGCGATCATGTCTGGAAGATGAGAATCACAGAATGCCAGATTATTAGAACAAATTGTTCTTGTATTGATGGAGTACTTTAGTAGAGATCCAATGTCGGTCTGCTACCTTAGTACTTAACACATTTAGACCTTTTAAGTATCCCTTGCCTCCTAGTTCTTTCCTCTTATTTCATTTTACTTTTCTCTTGATCCACTGTCATGTTCAGCCTTAATTCTGGTTTCAGTAATTCCTCTTAGCTTAAGCCCCACCAGGCATCCTATGTATACCCTCCTTGCCATCAGTTTTAGATCACTTGTTCCCTTGTCTCTTTGTTTGTTAACACCCACTTCCTTTCCCCTGCCTTCCCTCTCCTATGTTCCTCCAGAACCATTGGTCCCATTGTTTTCTCCAAATTGTTTATCCCGCCTCTTATCTAGACAGACATGCAGAGATAGTAATAAGCACAAAAACAAGGCAAAGTAAAACAAAACACATACCAGCCTGCCCCAACAGGATCGCTGAAGACAAAGCAGGTGCATAAGCAAATGTGGTGAAGATAGCTGATGGTGCCTGGCTGTCAAAAGATACAGAATCTGGAGTCCTATAGGCCGAAAGATAAACAAGGGACCATCTAACTGAGAAACAACAAAGCCCACATGGAGAAGCACACCAGCTTGTGAGATCACAAGTCGTCTAAGGGACCAGGTATCAGGCATCAAAGACCAAAAAAATAAAAATAAATCATAGTACTGTGAATGAGGGAGAATGAAGAGTGGGGACCCAGGGTCCATCTGTGGGAAATTGGACTCCCCTTGCAGAAGGGCTTTGGGGAGGAGACGAGCCAGTCAGGGTGCAGTGTAGCAATGATGCAGTACTACAATTTTCCTCTAGTTCTTGAATGCTTCCTCTCCCCACTATCATGAAACCAATTCTACCTTACAAATCCGGCTGGACCGGAGGATGTACATGGGCACGGATAGGAACTGGAAACACAGGGAACCCTTAGGACCAGTGGTGAGAGTGGCGATACTGGGAGGGTAGACAGAAGGTGAAGGAGAAAGGGGGAACAGATTACAAGGATCTACATGTAACCTCCTCCCTGGGGGACGGACAGTGGAGAAGTGGGTGAAGGGAGATGTCAGATGGTGTAAGATATAACAAAATAATAATTTATAAATTACCAAGGGTTCATGGGGGAGGGAGGTGTGGGAAGAGGGGGCGAAAATGGGCTCAAGTAGAAAGCAAATGTTTTGAGAATGATTATGACAACATATGTACAAATATGCTTGACACAATGGATGTATGTATGGATTGTGATGAGTTGTACGAGCCCCCAATAAAATGACTAAAAAGAAAGAAAGAAAACAAAATAACGACCAAAAAGAGAAAAGCCTATAAACAGGTCCAGGTCTGTTCGTTGACCTTTAGGTGTGTTTTCCGGTGGAATTTGATGAGGTGCCACGCCCTGATCCCGAAGTCTATTTTTGGCATTTCCTGATGACTTCATTGCTTTGCAGCCATTACTGATCTGTTGCACACCCTTGGTGTTTCACCCAGTGTGATGGGGTCAGATTGGGCACAATTCCCGCACTGTCTCCATTGTTGACCCAGTGCTATGGGTGAGTGAGGTACATCATGTGTATATGTATCGTGGAAGGGCCAGCCCTATGGTCCTCTCTGCATTTGCTGCTATAAGCAGGAAGATCATCATCAGGGCTTATTGGGCCATGATGTGTTCCACTTTTTTTCCTTCCCTCTTCGTTTGCTTCCGTATGCTCTGATCAGATGTGCCCTCTCCTTGAGCTGTAGCTTCAGTGCTGTCCTCTGAAGTACATTCTTCTGGTGGGGTTGGAGGTGGGAGGTCGTGCCCATATAGTTGGGATTGGGGCCAGGCCCGCAGACATTTCTTGGTTCCCTGCTTCATGCTGGTATATTGTATTCATGTCTTGGCCCACTGGCTTGAAGTCTGGTCCCTCTCCCTCTCCTGTGGAGATGTAAACAATACCCTACCCTTGGGTGGGTTACTGCCCTGTTCTCTACTACCCCTCTTCCCCCCTCCCCTCATTTTTAGTTGGCTGCTATGTATATGTCCGTGGATTAGGTCTGGCCCCTGCCATAGTACCTGGACCTAACCCCAGAAATGTATGTATATATTGGCTTTACCCCTTTTCCCTTTTGTATTTTAAAGCTTACTTTAGAGGACTCAGGTTGTGCATGTCCTTTTGTGCTTGGTTTACTTTGCTTAGCATAATTTCCTCCACTTCATCCCATGCATCGATGTGCTTCATGTGTTCATCACTGCTTTTTAGGGATAGGCAGTACTCCATTGTATGTATATACCACATTTTTTTAATCCATTCATCGAAATGTGGGTTGTTTCCAACCCCTTGCAATTGTGAACTGCAAAGTTGGATAGTTCACCTATTATATGTCTTGGTGACTTCTTGGGATACAGTCTAGCTGATGTTCTGAACACTTGCCAGGTTTTCATTCATTAAGCTGGGGAACTTTTCCTTTAAGAATTTCCTCTCTATTTTTGCTGTTGACTTCATTGTTTCTTGTTCCAGTAGCCCAATTATTCTAATGTTCTTCCTCTTCATAGCATCAGACATGGCTTTCAAGTTTCCTTTTGCTTCTTGATTGTCTTATTTGATTGCCTTTCCCGTTTGTTGAAGTTTTCCTGGTCATCTTCTAGATTGCCGGTGCAATTCTCTGCCTCCTCAACTCTTTTGGCAAAGTCTGTGAATTTGCTACTGACTTGTGTTATCTCATCCCTTAGGTCTTATATTTCCCTTTGGTGCATGACCTTTATCTCCTCGCTTGGTTCAGGACTTCTTCCAACATTGCCTTTGTTTCTCTTTTGTTTTGTTGAGGTTGTTTGGTCTGCTTGGTGTTTCCATGTCATTTTAGAGGAGCCCAGCACCATTATCCAGAGAGTCAAAGAGAACTGGACTCTGCAGAGACTCGTATGATGCAGGTGCTTAGACCAGCTATCCCGTATCAAGCTGCATCTGAAATGAGGCGTGCGGATGAAAGGAAAAGAAAGAGACATGTACAAAGCATGAATTGGGAGGACAACAGTCTGATGGACTGAAGTCCCAAGTATATTCGAAGCTTGGTTTTTATACTCTTTACAAGGGAATGGTTACAAAACAAACATCAAAGCTCTAAAAAACATTGGGAACCTCTTATTTATGTAGAACTACTTAACTAGGCCCCCATCCAAATACTTGAATACTAAAAGCACTGTATTCTAAGATAAGCACAATGACATGCTGGGTTTAAAAGAATCTAAAAGAGGTCATAAGCAACTGAGTTATCTCACAATGCTTTTAGCTGCAAGGTAAACAGAGGCACAGGGGACTAATTAGTCATCCACCAATTAACATCTTGACCAGCAAACGGCCTCCTACAGTATGAATATTTCTTTGAACTGCCTATAGCTAACTACACTGGGGCATCGGTCTTTATTTTTCCGTGGTTTCACTGTTTCCCTAGCCAACCAGTATTCTGTTATTTGGAGGGCAAGTTTGATGATCCTCTCAGGGGATGCTACTTGGGTCGTTGTGGGCCCACAAGGGTGACACGCCAGTGGATGATCTCCCAGGAAGCCGTGGTGGTATGGCCCATAATGGCTTGGAACACTTCAGAGCGTGTGTGGGGGTGCCTGCTGCAATGGGAGTGCCATGGAAGGCGTTTGGGTGGATGTTCCCACTTTGGTGTTGAACACCATGGTTGGTTTGTGGAATTGCCTTAGTTTGCAAGATCGCTGCAGAGGCCGGGCAGAGGTTCTCACAGCAGTATGGAGTGCTGGAGAGGGTCAATGTAGCTCTCATGGCACTTGAAGCACTGCAGCAGGCAGACGTTCCCTCACCTACATGTAGGGCTGCGGAGGACAGGCAAGTCTCCCAGAGTCACGTGGATCACCACAAAGGGCAGGTGGGAGGTCCCCCAGCCACTTAGAGGGCCTTGGAGGGTAGATGGGAGTTCCCTCAGCAGTTTGCTGAGCACCAGAAGATGGGCAGGATTTATCCAGCTGCCTGTAGGCCACAGGATGGACGAAAGCTTCCCCATCTGCGTGGGTAGAGTTGGCCTAGGTGGAAGGGAGTGGCCTGGAGGCTGGCAGTGGTATGTGAAAAGAAAGGTGGGGCAGGGGAGGAAATGAGCCTTTTAAGACTGGTAGGCGAGAGAAGAGAGAGAAAAAAAAGTAAAGAGATAGCTGAGCCCTGATTACCTGACAGTGGTTTAAATCCTACCCAAAGGTGGCAACAAGCTGAGGTTGTGTTGAAGTAAAGCCCTGGGGCCAGCCAAAGCAGCCTAGCACAGGTTGAGCAGTAGTGAGGCTAAAGCTAAGCACCAGTCGGCCTACACAGTGGTAAGCCAAAGGCCCACTAAAATCTAGTAGATCTGTGTCTACTTAGCTTTATGCTATTTCTCCTGTGTCCTATAAGAGTGGAGTTTCCCTCAGTGGCTCTCCTGTGCTGATTTCTGCAGTTTCACTGGTGTGTGTCACTTGGTAGCCATCTTGCCAGAACTCCTAATCAGATTTCTTAAGGACTGTTCTCAGTTAAGGCATTTTGAGCAGTGTACTAGTTCATTGTGGGCCCACCCCCCTTTTTAAAATTAGTTTTATTGATACATAATTAATGAACCACATCCTTCCAATAGTTTATATTAAGAGTTGGGAGGACATCCTTCCAATAGTTTATATTAAGTCATTACCACAGTCAGCTTCAGAATATTTTCTTCATTCTTATATCCATTGTTATTAGCTCCAAATTCTTGTGCCATAACCCTATGGAACTGTTAATCTAGTTTCTGTGTCTATAAATTAAATTTTATTTCATCTCGTTTTAAGCCACACAGAACACTATTTAGGTTTGAGTGATAAAAAACCTGCAAGACTTTTTGTTCTTTGAGGAGGGTGTTTTTAAAGCAACAGACTATATATATTTGCATAGCCCTTCTCAAGAAGTGAAATCAACAACAGTATCTCATTAAACCCTCCATATATGTGATTCTTTTTCTCACCCTCCCCAACCTTCCACCTTCTTTCCTTAATAACATAGTCCTCCCATCTTCTTGTACCTAGCCCTGTCTCTGCCCTCATAGTCATCAAATTCTTATCTATCAGTATATAAGCCATGTTTCTTTTTCTTAATTTTTCCTAATGAAATGGTGTTAAGTATTTATCTTTATAAGATTGACTGAGTTTGCTAAGCATAATACTCTCTACCTTTGCCTGTGTCTTGTGGTGTTTGAAAGAGTTGTCATTGTATTTTATTGATGCATAGTATGAATATAGCAGAGCTTGTTTATCTGTTCTGTATAATTGGGGGTTTTGCTATTAAGGAATAGTTCATTGTAACTTGAGCCCTTTGGTGTCCATGCAGTATAAGTTTTGTGACATACAAAACATTTCACTTATTGAGACTTTAAAATATTTTCCACCAAGTAAAGAGGTATAGAGTGTACTGTTTGCTTAGTTGAATATAAATCATCTTTTCAAAATATTAAAGGAAATGTTTTCTTTTTTCAGATATTGTCTTCATGCGAACTTGGTATCCTGTGTCCATTCCAGCCTTCTATAATCCAGTCACATCTTTATTGAAACCAGTGGGTGAGAAAGACAGCTGGTCAGGAATGAGGACAACAGGTCAACTCAGACTTGAGCATGGCATCAGACTAAAGCCAAGCAAGGATTCTTTGTATAAGGTATAAGTTATGTATGTATTAGTTAAGAGAACAGCATGCACTTGATACACATAATCATACCAATATTTTTGTACATAATTGTTAAATGAAAAAGGCTAGGTAGTGTCAGAGGTCCTCTAAGCTCACAAGGGAAAAAGATCAATACCAGGTAACGGCTGATTTTTATGAGGAAGGTCAAACATACCTTCATCTCAACTTTATCAGTTCTTAACACAAGCATTTCTACTCATGGCACTCTCCACTTCTCTGTTGGTTTCATAAACAATGACTACACAGAACTCATAAACTGTACTCATAGTTACAGCGTCTATTAGAGAACCAGGTTACAATTCAAGATTAGGAATGACTCAGGATGTGGTTCCTTTGTCAGCTTTTCAACTGTACCTGCAGTCACGCTTCTCTCTTTCTCTCAGTTTTCAACCCTTTGCCAAGACTCTGTTTGAGCAAATATTAAATGCTCTTTAGCTCTACTATTGAGTATCCAGAGGCACCCCCACTCTACCAGGAGCATTTTTCTGTTGCTGCTGCTTGCCTTCTTGCAATATATCCAGTGTAATACTCTGTTTCCTGGGTCTGGGTGTATCTCAGAGCAGGGACCTTGGATCCAAAGGATCATTCCCACTCCTAACTCTTCTTTCTTGTGGGTAGTGAGGTGTACCCCTCTTCCTATCTTTTGATAACTCCATCTTAAGCTTAGTGGTGTGCAGAACTGACTCATACTTTTGTTAGGGTTTCATATACCTTTTTTTATATGATTCCACCCCCACAAAGGATCTAAGCACCTCATTTGCAATATTAAAAACTTTGTACTACTCTTCTGATTTATTTCATTTAGAATCATCAAATTCATGTTCTATATAATAGATATTCCATTTTACTGCAAAGTAGAATTCTATTATATGAGTATGTCACCGTTTATTCCTTTTGTTCATTTTAAATGATGATTGATCTATGTGAGTTGTTTCGTGTGTATGTTTGTGCTTACATTTCTGCTGAATAGATTACCTAACATGTAATTGTAGGGTATGATGTTTGCATGTATTCAGGTTTCTCAAAGTCATACCAAGTTAAACTCCTACAAACAGCGTATCAGAGTGCTGCTAATTGGTCCACATCCATGCCAGCAGTAGTTTTCTTCATTTTTTTTCTTTTAGGGTTTGGGTTAGTGTCTACATTCCCATTTTTATTTAGATTTTTATCTCTTTAAGAGTATCCTCTATTTTCGGGGCAGCCTAATTAATACATTTTAAGAGGCTTTTTTGCTTTTTTAATCCAGGATATTTAGTTAAGTTGTAAGAGGGTAGTTCAAGGCCATCAAACTGTCATTCTACTGCAAGTAGAAGTCTCCCCCAGGCATGATTTATACTATAAAATAGTAAACTTTGGGGTTATCTTATTATATCTGCATTCTTTAATTCTAGAGCATAGATTCCTAAACACATGGTTGGATATTGTTCTCTATGTAGTGAATACTGACCTTGTTTCTAATAGGGGCCTAAGGGCAGAGCTTTCAACATATTAACAGTATTTTGGCCATCTCATTTAATTTAAGCATAGGATTTAGAGTATGGTGAAGTTGGGATCCACTTGATGGCAGACAGTTTTGGAAAATTTAATTTAGAATGTTTTTCCTTTGTGCTAGGCCAGGGTGACTAAAGAAACAAATCCAGTGACACTCATATATGTATAAGGAAGAACTTAATATCAAAAAACAATCTTATATCAAGAAGGTAACTCAAATCCTTAAGTCTGATACTAGCAGGGGCTCTCTTCAGACTCATGTAGATGCAGGCCAATGAAGCAGAAAGTTGAAGCATGATGTGGAAGGATCACAGACTAGTGGGTACATAGTCAAGTGGTTCCCAGGTCAGTGGGAATATGGCAGATCGCCAGTAGCTCTCAAGATCTGACCCATATGGAGCCACCACTGGAGGCAGGTAAGAGTCCCAGAAGCAGGAAGGCAAAGGACAGATAGAGGGGGAGGCTCCCAGTTTCTTCCTTATAAGAAGGCCACACCTCCAAGGAGACACCATCAGGTTGTGACCTGATTGACAGGTTGGATTCCACACTTTCATACAAATTCAGATTGTTATAAAATCACTCAGCTACCACAGCCTTCATCTATTCTTTAAATCTCCCTCAGCTGACCATCCACTAGAAATACTTAAAATATAGTAGATTAAAACTAAACTTTTAATGAGATCAGAGGTGATCACTTTGCTGATTGGAAGAGCTATGTTCTCAGATTCAGAAAAGTATATATTCACTGCCATAATGACCCTAATGAACAGAGTAGAACTGCCCTTAGAGGATACCAAGACTATAAATATTTATAGGAGTAGAAAGCCTCATCTTTCTGCTGAATGGCTGGTGGTTTTGAACTGCTGACCTTATTGCAGCTCAATGTGTAACATACTACTACACTACTATACCTGACTCCAGAGAGAATTATAGTCAAGATTAAAATATATGTGTGTGTGAGATAATACTACCACAGTGTCCAAAGCTATGCATTTTCCATTAAAATAAATATGATGTGGAAATATGAGATCAGAACAAACAGGAATAAACTGGTACAGTAAATCTTATGAAATGATTATCAATAAAATATACAACGGGGGTTCAAAAGGTTTATAGATATGTAGAATGAAAAGGGCCTAGAATTTTTCCATGAACTTATTGAAGTCCCCCATATTTGTTCCTTTGTTTTACTATTATGTTTGTCCATTGAAACAGTCTGCATTAGATTGATGATTGAATTCTCATTTCTGATGGTCAACAAAGTCTTGATGTTATTGATCTTGTGGGAAAGTCAAGTGTTTTAAGATAATATGCAAAACTTTTTAAATATGTTACACTCTTTGATTTATTTTTCTTTTCAGCCTATAGTGAGGCAAAGGAAACATTTTAATTCACTGCACATACCAAAAGCCTTGCAGAAAGCCCTGCCATTTAAGAACAAGCCCAAGACCCAAGCACAGGCAGGCAAAGTGCCAAAGGACAGACAGAGACCAGTCGTCATACGGGAACCTCATGAACGGAAGGTATTATGGATGCTTTATTCATTTACATGTTAAAACTGTTTTTCATAGTACATGTGGAAAAGATGAGGACCAGACTTTTGGGCGCACTCGACCCAGAAGTTCGGGGAGAATCTGTGATCCAGTCCCCTCTTTCATTTAGTCATGTTCTGTCTTACGCATTTTAATGAGGAAGACCATGATAGAACCTACCCAATAGATGAATCACTTTGCACCCTGTATATAACTGATGGGATTTAAGACAGAAACAAGCAAAACCAACATTTTTATAAATTGTTGTGAGTGTTGACAATACTTATTTCCTTATATATTATTTTTATTAAAAATTGCAGGGGATAGATTTATTTAACTGTACTTTTTTTAACCTTCTACTATGTTTTTTACTTTGGAGGAAAATATTTATCTTTTTTCGTACCCGAATACCAGAATCGTGGGTGCTCACCTTTCTTATGTAGAATGGTATAGTATTTGCATATGACATACACATATCCTTCTTTATATTTTTAAATCATGTCTAGATAACTTGTAATACCTAATATAATGCAATTGCTATATAAATAGCACTTTGTATGCTCCCTCTTAGCCTTTAATGGATAGCTTTGACTACTTAATTATTTTTTGCATTCCAATTATTTTCAATTTGTTGTTGGTTAATTCTATAGATAGGAAACATTGGATACAGAGAGCCGACTTTAGTTTGCTAACTAAATATGTTTTTACTTTGATCTTTAAGTAATTTGTGATTTACCAGTTAGGATATATGTTTACTATGTACTTATTTCAGATTACACATTAAATCTAGTCTTAAAAAAAACAATTGTTGTCATGCCCCTGAGACTTAGATTTAAGCAAGTAATAGCTATAAGAATGTTCTGATGCTCATTGGTTTTTCAGATCCTTGCCGTGCTGGATGCTCTGAGTACAGTGCACAGTCATAAGTTGAAGAAGGCCAAAGAGCAGCAGCATCTGCAAAATAAAGAGCACTTCAAAGTGAAACAAAAGGAAGAAGAAGCGAAACGGACACAGCAGAAAGAACTCAGAAAGAAGATATTCCGAATTCAGGGTCAGAAGGAAAGGAGAAATAAAAAGTCCAGCCTGAAAGGGTATGAGGAGCAATGAAGTGAGTCTCCAAGTTGGGTAGGATGTCATTGGGATCTTTTTTTAAAGGATTGTTTTAAACCTTAATAATACTTGTAAATAACAAGTCAGGTCACTTGAGCCCAAGAAAGACTGTCTTTGCAGGAAAAATTGAGAAAGACTCCTAATATGACACATCTTTTCTTTAAATTATATAGAGATATAAAACAATGATCTCATTTATCATTTTGCTCTAGCTGCTTAAATGATTTTTTGATGTATGCTCCAAAATTACTATTAAAACTTATTTCTTTATAAAATTGGCCTAGTGGTTTCCATTAGGGATGAAGCCTAAAGAACTTGGTTATGGATAATCGCATTCTCTACAACTACATTGTAGGTCTTGCAGAAGAAAGAAAAATATTAACTCAAATCCTCAACTCCAGAGTAAATTTAATAGAGAAGAGTGTATGGTCATTTTGGGGTTTTGCCTAATACATACATTTGATTGCTGATAGTAGTGTACATTTTATCTTGTATTTGTTTTGTTTTGTTTTTATCGCCTCCCTGCCCATGCTCACCCACTATCTTATGTTTTTTATGTTAGTATAAGATGATGATGTCATCGTCATCAGTAGGTGCCACGGAGTTAATTCCAGTTCACAGCAACACTATGTGCAACAGAATGAAACACACTTAATCTTGTGCTGTTCTCACAACTGTTACATTTGAGCCCATTGTTGTAGGCACTGTGTCAATCCATTTTTATTAAGATCTTCCTCTTTTTCATTGTTTTGTTAGACAAGGTTCTGTAGAAAAACAGAACCGGGACGCTTATGATTATATAACTTCCATGAAACAGTTAATATTCTGGAAGCCTGTCAATTAAGAAGGGCTTCTGGGTCCAAGGTGAATGAAGCAGACAGCTGAATCTTCTCTAGGACAATTCAGGCAGTCCGGATACAGGCAGCAAACAGCAGGGCAGGTCACCAATAGTCATTCAGCAGTTCAGGAGCTTAGCAAAACAGGCCCAGATGGGATATTGAACTCAAGCAATGCAAGACCACAGTCCCAAGGTCAAGCGATGTGTATACCAGCAGCATGGCGAAGCAAGTCTCGAAGGAACCTCAAGCTCTAGCAACACAATCTACAGGTTGGCTGTCACACAAGTAGTGTAGCTCACTAGTTGAGACAGAACTAGCTAAAGCAGCTACACGCTGGTCCCATTACCAGAGATCAGGAGATAGAGATGGGCGGTCTTTTCAAGCCCTTTTTCTCTTTGCCCTCCAATCAAACTGTTACCTAATTAATCCCACATGTTCCTATTGGCCAGGTTGGCACAATAAATCTACCTATCATAGTATTCTACTCCAAGGACTGTTCCCCACTGAAAATATGTCGAAAGTATGTAAGACAGTTTCCTGGCATCTATGCCTTATAGGAACACTCTGGACTTATTTCTTTTAATGCAAATCGGTTTGTCCTTTTAACAGTTCATGGTACTTTCAATATTCTTTAGCACTACAATTCAAAGTATAGTGAGAGGAAACAACCCTGATGCACATCTTTCCTGACTCTAAATCATGTTCTATTCACACAACTGCCTATTAATCCATGACACGTTCTGAGTGAGAATGATAAAGTATCCTAGGATTCCCTTTCTTCTCAAAATTATGCATAGGTATGAGCCACACAGTTGAATGCCCTGGCATTGTTAATAAAATGCAAGTAAATAATCTTTCTGGTAAGCTCTGCTGTGAGCCAAACTCCATCTGACATTAGCAATGATGTCCCTTGTTCCACACCCTCTTTTGAATCCATCCTGATTTCTGTCAGCTCCCTGTCAAAGTACTGTTCCAATCCTTGTTGGATGATCTTTGGGAAAATTTTACTGGCATGTGATATCAGTGATACTGTTTTATAGTTTGAGTATTCTGTTGAGTCACTTTTCTTTGGAATGGGAAAAATTGTGGATCTCTTCTAGTCAGTTGGCCAGGTAGTTGCCTTCCACATTTCCTGGCATAGATAGATGATCAAGTATTGAGTATTTCAATAGTCAAATATTCCATCAATCTTGGAGCCTTGTTATGTGTGAACTTCTTTCAGTACCATTGATTCTTGTCTCATGCTACCTCCTGAAATGGTGGACTTGTGACTCGCTCTTTCAGGTACATTGAATGTATATTCTTTCCATCTTCTTGATGCTTTAAGCCTCCTTCAATTTTGCCTATAGAATCTTTCAAAATTGCAACTCGAGGCTTGAATTTTTTCTTGAGTTCTTTCAGTTTCAGATATGCTGAGCATGTTCTCCCTTTTTGACTTTCTAATTCTAGATCCTTTTACATTTCTTTATAATATTTGGCTTTTTCTTCTCAAGCTGCCCCTTGAAAATTTCTACTCAATTCCTTGACTTCCTTTCTTCCACTTGCCTTAGCGGCTCTATGATTAATAGCAAATTTCAGAGTTTACTTGATATCTACTTTGATCTTTTCTGTGTCTTTTTAATGACCCTTTACTTTCTCCATGAGTGCTGTTCTTGATGTCCTCCCACCGCCCATCTGGTCTTCTGTCATTTGTGTTCAATGCGTCAAATGTGTTTTTTGAGATGTTCTCAAATTTCAGATGGGATAGACTCCCTGCCTTTTTAAATTTTATTCCGCTTTGTCCTGAACTTACATATAAGCAGTTGATTGTCTGTTCCACAGTCAGCCCCTAGTCTGTTGCTAGCTGCTGATACTGAGCTTCTCCATCATGTTAATTTGATTCTTTTGTATTCGATCTGGGGAAGTTCATGTGTACAATATACCTTTTGTGTTGTTGAAAAAAGGGTATTTGTTATGAACAAGTCTTTGGTTTTGGAAAATTCTATCATGAGATCTCCAGCTTCATTTCTGTATTTTCTTTTATTTTTTAAGTCATTTTATTAGGGGCTCATACAACTCTTTTTTTTTTTTAAGTATTTTATTAGGGAATCATACAACTCTTATCACAATCCATACACACATCAATTGTGTAAAGCACATGTGTACATTCTTTGCCCTCATCATTCTCAAAGCATTTGCTCTCCACTTAAACCCTTTGCATCAGCTCCTCTTTTTTCCCCCCTCCCTCCCCGCTCCACACTCCTTCATGAATCCTTGATAATTTATAAATTATTATTTTGTCATATCTTGCCCTGTCCGACATCTCCCTTCACCCACTTTTCTGTTGTCCATCCCCCAGGGAGGAGGTCACATGTAGATCCTTGTAATAGGTTCCCCCTTTCCAACCCACCCTCTCTCAACCCTCCCAGTATCGCCACTCACACTACTGGTCCTGAAGGGATCATCCGTCCTGGATTTCCTGTGTTTCCAGTTCCTATCTGTACCAGTGTACATCCTCGGGTCTAGCCAGATTTGTAAGGTAGAATTGGGATCATGATGGTGGAGGGGAGAAGCATTTAGGAATTAGAGGAAAGTTGTATTTTTCCTTGTTGCTACATTGCACCCTGACTGGCTCATCTCCTCCCCAAGACCCTTCTGTACGGGGATGTCCAGTGGCCTACAAATGGGCTTTGGATCTCTACTCCACACACACCCCATCATTCACAACGATATGATTTTTTTTCTGATACCTGATCCCTTTGGCACCTCTTGATTGCACAGGCTGGTGTGCTTCTTCCATGTGAGCTTTGTTGCTTTTGAGCTAGATGGCCGCTTGTTTACCCTCACTCAAGCTCTTAAGACCCCAGACACTATATCTTTTGAAAGCCGGGCACCATCAGCTTTCTTCACCACATTTGCTTATTCACCCGCTTTGTCTTCAGCAATTATGTCAGGAAGGTGAACATCACAGAATGCCAGTTTAATAGAACAAAGTATTCCTGCATTGAGGGAGGGCTTGAGTGGAGGTCCAAAGCCCATCTGCTACCTTAATACTAAACCTATAAATATATGCACATAGATCTATTTCCATATCCTCATATAAATACATTTACATATGTACTTAGATCTCTATAAATGTCCTTTGCCTCCTAGCTCATTCCTCTATTTCTCTTGACTTTCCTTTTAGCCCACTATCATGCTCAGCCTTCATTTGGGTTAAAGTAATTTCTCTCGATTACATTACTCTTGATCACGCCCTACCAGGCCTCCTACACCTTCCTCAACACCTATTTGGGTCACTTGTTCCCTGGTCCCTGTGTTTGTTAACACCACTACCTTTTCCCCCACCTACCCCTCTCCCATGTCCCCTGGAACTGTCGGTCCCGTTGTTTTCTCCTCCATATCGGTCATCCAGCCTATCTTATTTAGACAGACCTGCGGAGATAATAACATGCACAAAAACAAGACAGAGAAAAACCAAGCAACAAAAGAAAACAATAATAAACCAATGATAATCAAACAAAACACAACAACAAGAAAGAAAAGCTTGTAGTTAGTTCAAGGACTCTTTGTTGGCCTTTAGGAGTGTTTTCCACACCAGTCTGTCGGAGCGCCAAGCCCTGGCCCAAAAGCCTATTTTTGGTATTCCCTGGGTACTTTGTGAAGCAACTTTAAAATGGGTCAAATGGCAGATCAAATGATAAGATGTCACATTTTAACTTACATACATATGCCATGATTGATTTTACAATGCTCTTGGTCTGATAACAAGGCTATTCATATCTCTCAATTCTGCTCAGAGGGGTTTCACCAGTGATCCAATCCATGTGAGGACTCTGCAAATGGGTTTTGAGCTTCCACTGTCATCTGTAGCTTTCTGCAATCCAGACGCTCATAATTTAAGCCCTGATATTATTCCCTCCTTCAGATTTGAGCTTCATTATTTGCAATCTTTAGATAACACAAGCTGTTGTGTTTCTTCCATGAGGACTCAGTTGATCCCTCGCTTAGATGGCTGATTGTTTGTGAATACAAGCTTTTAAGACACCAGGTGCTATTCTTTCTGAGAGCCAGGCACCATATAGTTTCTTCACTACATTTTGCTGTAGCACGCAATTTTCAGTGATCTCTTTTTGAATTCGAGCATCAAGCTGGGCCATCTCATAAGAACTAATTCTTCTTAGATTGGGGCTAGAATCAAGTGATCCCCAAATTCATTCATATATCTATGGTTTATATATGTCTCTGGATCACTGAGAATCTGGAAGGTTTTTCAGATCCCTCGGTTTTTGGCTTTGTACAATGAAAGAATTCATGCTGAAGCCCTTTTATAATCCAAGTAAATTTTTATGAAGGACAGGACAAGTTTCAGGTTTTACGGTTTCAATAGAATACACACTATTTCAGGGAAGTATGCCAAGCTGTGCGGAAGCCACGCTGGGGTTCACAACTGGACACAAACAACCATGTGGGAAAGCACCCCTATGTGTGGAAGGCGACCAGGGAGGCTGTGGCACAAGCAGGGACCAGAGAGCAAGAAGGACAAGAGAGAGGCTGTGGGCCCAGAGTAGGCCTGGATCAGACGCATGTGGGCTCCAAGCAGACCCACAGTGGGCCTTGTGGGAGCATGCCTCCACCTTCTGACCTGCCTCTGTCCAGGAGCAGGGTTGAAAAGGACTGTCTTCCCACAGCTAGGATATTTAAAGCCTCTGGCTGGGGAGGCATGGTTGATGGTATTGGTTGACTCCATTGGCTAGGTTGAGCCCTCCTGGGTAATGTCATGACCGTGGGCCTAGTTTGGACTGCCCAGGTATACCTCCTAACTGGCTCGGGGGCTTGATTAGGAGCATGCTCAATTAGAGGTCTTCGTAGATATATAATAGTCGCCTGATTTCTTTACAACCTCCTCTGGGGGGCCATTGCAGACATGGGAGGGAGGGACAACCCTATGTCCTTAATTCTGGCTACCTAACAAATCTTTTGAGTTGCATGGATGTGAAATTTCTTACCCTGGCACTGCATTAGCATATGAGGATGCCTCTGTGCTCAGCCCCACATGAAGCACTTCCAATACATCGAGTCAGCACTAAGAAGGAAATAGTGTTTATACTGTTTTATAAGCTTAAAGAGGAGCAGTGACTATTCTGAGGTCCTCAAGCTTGGACGTGATTAATCTGGCTTCAAACATGGACTTCTCTGTACCCAACATCTATGTATATTTTTATTACCAGCTCAATTCTCAGTGCAGCTGAGAAATGGACTAGATGAAAATGAAAGGAGACTACTTTGGTTTATCAAGGAATATGCCATAACTAGAGTCACCAAGATAAGCTCCAGATAACAGTTTTATACATATCACCGGGAAGTAAATTGAGAGATAATGAATATGTAAACAAGTGTTGGTGGTGTAGTATGCTACAACTTGGGCTGCTAACTGCAAGTGGTCAACAGTTCTATCAGCTGTTTTGAGGAAGGAGGATGAGGCTTTCTGATGCCTTCAAGATTTACATCTTTGGAAACCCAGTTCTGTTTTATCCTATAGGGTCCTTATAAGTCGGAATCAACTCCAGGTCATATCAGTTTCTTGAGATGAATATATAACAGATTTCTGAGGAATGGTCATGAATATGCATTAGGACCAGAAAGTGGCTTGTAAGTCCTCTATCCTTTAAACGTTTTCTGAGTTGGTTTGGTGACATTTTCCCAGTGAGTTTTGATCCCTGTACTGAAGTTCTTTTATTTTGGGGTGACCTGAAATTTGTGATTTTCATTTTTTAGCTTGTTTGGAGGCCTAGATCTGGTCATAAACAATACTGACTTACTGTTGTGAGATATTTTGCTGGGAGGAACGGGCTTAAAAAGAGACAAGTTATCAGGAAAGGTAAAGACAAACCAAACTCACTGTCATCAAGTTGATTTCAACTCATAGTGACCCTATAAAACTGCCCAGTGAATGTTTGAATCTGTACACTTTTCCAGGAGTAGAAAGCTTCATCTTTCTCCTGTGGAACAGCTGGGGGTTTCAAACTGCTTTACCTTTCGGCTAACAGTCCAACATGTAACTCACTACACCATCAGGGATCCCTATCAGGAATGAAAGTGCAGATTATCTATGAGCAATACGCGTGGGATATATATATATATATATATATATATATATATATTTCAGCAACCGGTGAAATATATATATATATTTCAGCAACCGGTGAAAATGTTTTACATACTAAGGGTACGATCATTTGGCAGGCTGTGGAATCCATAGCATTATCCAGGGCTAAGAAAATTGGTAGTGGTCTCATTTTAACCACTGCAGATGACCTCTGTAGAGAACCAGATTATGACTATGTCTACACAAATGGAAAGACTGGGGAAGCCAAACTATTTCCATTACCTATCAGAAAGTCTTATCCCATACTCTTCCAAAAGGTCATGATTCTCTCCGAATTTTGGTTTCTTCATCTGTGAAGTGAGCCAGTGTCCCCTGCCTGGCATTCTTCGCATCTTGCATGAGACCCTTTGAACCCAGCCCTAAAACCATGTTGGGGCTCCTGGTTCCCTGCACATCTTCTAAGTCTTTGGGTCTCAGGCACAGTTCTGCACAGTTAAAATAGCCCTACTTACATATGGAACTTTCCTGCTTATTTACCAAGCACTTTTGTATCTTATGTACAATCCAGAAGGTAGACAAGGAAGGGGTTATTTTTAGACTATCCAGTGGATAATTGATAAAATAGGACCAACAGACAGTGATGTGCTACCACAAGCTTGCACCCAGATGTTAATGTTTCTGAATCTAATATGGATTCACACACAGCATAGTTATGTCAGTTTTGTAGGCAATGTTCTCAAGCTTGCTAGAATCCCATTGTCCTAGAATCCTCTAGGATGCTGGTTGTTCAGTTGGCTGTAATATCGGTCTTGATTTAGATTTGTTGCCCAAAACAGTTGACTAATGCTGACATAATAGTGTGATATAGGGAAGGAAGGGACGGTGCAGTCGAAATGGGGGTAGTACAGCAGGGAGGTACTGGAGGTGTTTTCTATTTCTGCCTCATTGTATCAAAGTCAGCTACATTTTTGGAATCCAAACAAAGTGGTTTGATATATAAAATGTAGGTAGGCATAATGGAGTATCATCATAGCCACAAAAGTAGCTACTTTTGTAGCTATGATGGATAAAAGAACAGCATGGAAACAACTGCTTATTGCATTTGGGCATGAGTTAAAACAGCAAAGGAAGATGCATCAGATAGAGTTCTTTGGTAGCAAGCAACAAAAGTGGATTGGTTAATTAAAAGAGGGAGAGGGTGGTTGAAGATAAATGGAGTAGCTCAGAGGTATCAAAGGCAAAATTGGGAAGAATCATCATCCAATGCAGTTTGGAATCTCAGAATGGGAGTTAATGGGCAAGCTTTGGGGAACTATTTTGGTGGGGTCGTACACAAAAGGAGAGTATATACTGGGCATCAGAGATCCTCTCCAGGTAGTTGATCACATCCACATCCCCCAGTGATCTCATCTGCAACTGGTAGATGAGAACCATCTGATAAAGTGTTGAGGACTAAATTTTGTTTCCAAATAATGTATTGTAAATCCTAACTTCTATGCCTGTAGTTAGAATCTCATTTGAGACTGGGTTGTCTTTTTATGCGAATGAGACAGGACTGATGCAGGGTGTATCTTGAGTCAATCTCTTTTGAGGTATAAAAGAGATTAAATGAACAAGCAGAAAAAGATGGAGGGAGAGAGAAGTCAAGTCACATGAGCATCACCCAGTAACAGAAGCTCAAAGAGACAAGGACCTTTCTCTGAGCTGACAGAGAAAAAGAGCCTTTCTCTAGAGCTGGCATGCTTAAATTGTGAGTAAATAAATTTATTTTTGTTAAAGCCACCCACTTTTATTTCTGATATAGTAGCCCCAGATAACTAAGACATCAGGAAACATTTATTCAAAGCCAAATCGAGTTTTACAGAGATAAACCTAACCTACCTATGGGTATGAGGACCTCATATAGGTTGGGGATACCTAAACTCGCAGTAAACTGTGGTTTAGACCATGGAATTGTTCTCCTAGAAATTTACTCTGCAGATAAAAGTGTACAGAAGCAAAAATACATATATGATCAAAGATACACATAGTATGTGGCATTATTTCGATATGTAGAATGTAGGAGATTGTGGAAGTCATTCAGTTGAGCTGATTACATACACTGAGCCATTAAAAATTATATGGAAGCATCTCTAAGATATGGACTGATAAATGAAGCAAGAATTAGATAGTATGTAGGGTTACCATTCATGGAAATATGAGAGTAGAGACATGTGTGCTTCCATGAACCTAGCTAATTACTCTTAAATTGTAAATTTAAGGTGGGGGGGGCTGCAGGTTTCATGGGTCAGCAAGAAAGAGAATTAACCATGAGGGAAGAGAGACAGCAATCAGTGTAAAATATGAAAATAATAATTTATAATTTTATCAAGGGGTCACCGTGGTGAAAGGGGGAGGTAGATAAAAAAGAGGAGCTGATAATAAGCGCTCAAATAGAAAGTAAATGTTTATAAAATGATGGCAAAATATGTACAAATATGCTTGATACAATTGATGTATGGATTGTTATAAGAGCTGTAAGAGCCCCCAATAAAATGTTCTTTAAAAAAAAAAACAGAAGTAGGACAATTATCTTTCACTGTTTGTCCTCTTGTGCTGTTTCAAAAATTTTATGTGTATTTTTACTTTTGTTTTAGAATTATTTTAGATTTATTTTAAAATGTTACAAAGCGGTTCTGGGAGGAGATGAGCCATTCAGGATACAATGTAGCAATGATGAACTATACAAGTTTCCTCTAGTTCCTAAATACTCCCCCAATCCCCCCACTATCATGATCCCAATTCTATCTTGCAAGTCTGGCTAGACCAGAGGATGTACACTGGTACAGATAGGAACTGGAAACACAGGGAATCCAGAGCAGATGATCCCTTCAGGACCAGTGGTGTGAGTGGCGATACTGGGAGGATAGAGGGAGGGTGGGTTGGAAAGGGAACTGATTACAAGGATCTACACATGACCTCCTCCCTGAGTGACGGACAACAGAAAAGTAGGTGAAGGGAGATGTCGGACGGGGCAAGATATGACAAAATAATAATTTATAAATTATCAAGGGTTCATGAGGGAGTGGAGCGAGGAGGGAGGGGAAAAATGAACTGATGCCAGGGGCTTAAGTGGAGAGCAGATGTTTTGAGAATGATGAGGGCAATGAATATACAAATGTGCTTTACACAATTGATGTATGTATGGATTGTGATGAGTTGTATGAGCCCCTAAAAAAATGATTTAAAAAAAAAAAACAACAAAGGATGTTATGCTCCTGGAGAGAAAAATTATGTGTCTGGCACTAGCTGTCATTCATCAGCTATGGAAAATGCTATGGAAAGTTACATCTTGTTGAGCTTGTATTCCCTTCTGCAAAATGGGTACATTACTATCTGAACAGGATTGTTTAAGAATCACAGGATTCATGCATATCAAAGAAAAAAATTAAAATAAACCTACAACATAAAAATGTTTTTTAAATGTTACAAAGAATTCCCCTATACCTTTCACTCAGTTTTCCCTGATTACTTTATACTACTATATGGTACCATTTGAAGCTATGCATAAGTTTTCAGGAGCTTCTTCCTCCAAAGTAGGGAGCTGAGTCTTCTGTTCTTTGGTTTGATGCTGGTGGAATTTGAAATACCAGTGACATAGCTTTCAGCATCACAGCAACACACAAACCACCACAGTATAACAAACTGACAGAACTAATAATCTACAATTTCAGGAGGTAGCTTATGAGCAAGACCCAGTGGTGCTGAAGGAAGTTCAAATTGTACTGAATGCATTAGCCAAAAAAAAGGCTTCAAAAACCGATGAAATACACATTGAAATGTTTCAGAAAGTTGACGTACTGGAAGTATTCCTCTGTGCTTGGAAATCTGGAAGACAAACTACCTGGCTAACTGACTGGAAGAGATCCATATTTGTGCCCATTTCAAAGAAAGAGCATGCCAACAGAATGTTCAAAATGTAGAACAATATCATTGATATCACATAAGTAAAATTTACTTAAGATCATCCAACAGTTGCAATAGCACATTTACAGGGAACTGCCAGAAATTCAGGCCTCATTCAGGAGTTTACGTGAGCAAGGGATATCACTGCTGGTGTCAGATAGATCTTGACTCAAAGCAGAGAATACCAGAAAGATATTTATTTCTGTTTCATTGTCTATGAAAAAACATTCAACTGTGTGGACCATAATAAACTGGTTAACCATAAGAATGGGGATTCTATAACACTTTATTGTGCTCATGAGGAATTTGTACATTATCCAAGAGGCAGTTATATGAACAGAACAGGGCAAATACCACATGGTTTAAAATAAGGAAAGGTATCAGACATCAAAGAACAAAAAATCATAACAGTGGGTGCCCACCTTCCTGATATGATCACTGAAGACAAATGTGTATATAAGCAAATGTGGTAAAGAAAGCTAATGGTGCCCAGCTATCAAAAGAAGCATCTGGGGTCTTAAAGGCTTGATAAACAGGCGGCCATCCAGCTCAGAAGCAACAAAGCCCACATGGAAGAAGCACACCATCCTGTGTTACCACAGGTGTCCAAGGGATCAGGTATCAGGCATCAAAGAACAAAAAAATCATTGTAAATGAGGGTGAGTGTAGAGTGGAGACCCAAAGCCCAGCTGTAGGCAACTGGACACCCCCTTAATGAAGAGTTGTGGGGAGGAGATGAGCCAGTCAGGGTGCAGGGGTGCAAGGTAGCAACGATGAAACACAACTTTCCTTTAGTTCTTAAATTCTTCTCCCCACCCTCCCAATATCATGATCCCAATTCTACCTTACAAATCTGGCTAGACCAGAGAATGTACATTGGTACAGATAGGAACTGGAAACAGGGAATCCAGGACAGATGACCCCTTCAGGACCAGTGGTAAGAATGGCAATACCTGGAGGGTGGAGGGAAGGTGGGCTACAAAGGGGAAACCGATTACAAACATCTACATATAACCTCCTCCCTGGGGGATGGACAACAGAAAAGTGGGTGAAGGGAGACATCAGAAAGTGTAAGATAAGACAAAGTAATAACATGAATTATTAAGGATTCATTAGGGAAGGTGGAGCGAGGCGGGGAGATGAACTGATATTAAGGGCTCAAGTAGAAAGCAAATGTTTTGAGAATGATGATGGCAACAAATGTACAAATGGGCTTGACACAATACATGTATGTATGGATTGTGATAAGAATTGTTTAACCCCTGTGGAAGGAAGTCAGATGCTCACAGGCATCCTCCCAGAGGGCGATAGTTGCCCTACTCCCTGCTGTACTATGAGCTTATTATCGCTGTACAATTGTGCCTACCGGACCCGTAATGATGTGTTAGGGGCTGGCTTCCCCTGACAACCCCCCCCCCAATAGAATGATTTAAAAAATAATAAGGAGATGTGTGCATCAGGATGTACCCTCGTACCATACTTGTTCAAACTATATGCTGACCAAATCAGAGAAGCTGGTTATATGAAGAGTGGCATCAGGATTGAAATCCTCACCACTGGACCAATAGGTAACATAAATGGAGAAAAGTTTGAAGTTATTAAGGATTTTGTCTTGCTTGTGTCCCCAATCAATGCTCATGGAAGCAGCACTCAAGAAATGTATTGAATTAGGTAAACCAATTGTGAAAGACCTTTAGAGTATTGAAGAGCAAGGATGTTACTTTGAGGAGTAAGGTGAACCTGACCCAAACCATGTTATTCTCCATTGCAACATATGCATGTGAAAATTGAACATTGAATAAGGAAGACTGTTGAAGAATTGATGCATTTGAATTGTGTTTCTGGAGACGAATATTCACAATACGGTGGACTGCTAAAAGGATTTTCCCAATCTGTATTGGGAAAAGTAAGGTTAGAGTGCTCCTTAAAGGCAAGGATGACAAGACTTTGTCTTACATAATTTTGGACATGTCAGAAGAGACCAGTCCCTGGAGAAGGACATATTTGACAAAGTGGAGAGGCAGTGGAAAAGGAACGCCCTCAACCAAATGGATTGGCGCAGTAGCTGCATCAGTGGTCTCAGGTATGGGAACAGTTGTGAGAATGGCATAGGATCATGTAGTACTTTATTCTGTTGTGCATAGGGTTGCTATGGGTCAGGCCAATTTGATGACACTTTACAACAACAACAACATGGAAACATTGGTACCAAAATAGGTACAGAATTTATTCCAATTTCATCAGTTTTCTCAACAATCTCCCCACCCCTACCCCATGGTTACTATTGTTATTTGCCTGCTATTGTTAATTGAGTCTATTCTGAATGATGACGACTCCCAAGTATGCAAACTAGAACTGCTCCATTGGATTTCCAAGGATGTGACCTTTCAGATGCAGAGAGCCCGACCTGTCTCTTGAGTTGCTTCGAATGTATTCAAAGAATCAACCTATTAGTCAGCACTTAACCAAGCTGCCTCTTTGGATTTAATCATGTTCCTTGTGCTCCTCTGATCTGTGGCAGTTTCTTTCACTTTCTTTCTTGTATTCATATCTCCTTTTTATTTTTGATATTGATCATTGATTTTATGAAAATGTTATCAATTTTATCATTCTGCAATGAAGAACCTGATTTTTAAATTTTTCTCAATTTTGCCTGTATTTTCTTTAAAAAAATACTAAGTGATTTTATAGCATTTATAGCTTTAGTAAGAACTGACTCCCAATAACACCCAGTGGTACCCAATAGCAATATAGTTAAACAATGCCAGAAAGAAGAAAACTGCTGACGATAAGATCATTAAAACATGTTTATGAGCTTGAAGGGAGCTTTGGAAGAAAATTATTATGTAAATTGAATAAAAGAATATTCAGTTTGCTGTTTCCTCAAAAGTATAAAATTCTGGAGCTGTCAAAGTATTAAATGAAAATTGTTTGGAAATGGGATTGATAGCCATTATTGTCAAGAATCTGGTTACCAATAAAGTAAGGAACACCCAAACTTAATAGCTAAAGAAGGAAAAGAGGTTCATGAGCAGTGGTGGGCACTGTAGTCATCTCCACAGCATTTATACCCCGTTCTCTCAAATCCAGGGGTGAGCCTTGATTAACAACAAAAAAGCCTCACTGCTATTGAGTCAATTTTGACCTATAGTGACTTTATAGAACTGCTCAATTTGGTTTCCAAAATGAAATCTTTACATCTTTTTTTCTTTTTTTTTGTTGAAATCTTTACATCTTTATGGAAGCAAACAGCCTCATCTTTCTCTATTGAAGTCCTGATCATAATGTCCAATTTAATCAATATGATTCTGCCACCCTCTCCATAGCTGACTTCAGGAATAGGGAGGTGATCCCCAAAGTAGACTCAGGATTTTAGTTTGCTGATTGGGAGAATGGCATGTGAAGCATTGACATCCATAGCCAATCTACTACCATCCAGAATACCAGATAAGGACAGTCCTGGAACACTTCTCAGGGAAAAACAGACTATGTCAACAACAAAAATGAAGCCAGAACATAAGCCCTGGCTGTTAAAACCACAGTTCTGGGAACTTTAGTTAAGACATTTGTTTCCAATGATTATTTCTTGAACATTTAAAGTGAGTTTTCTATCAACATAGTTCTAACTGATGTATTGGTTGAATGGTATACCAATAATTCCATATAGTTTCAGGTATGGCTGGGTCAAGGTGCTCAAACAATGTCAGCAGGAATCGTTTCTGTCACATCTTCCCTGCTCTGGGTTTGCTTTATTCTCAGGCTGGATTCCCTCAGTGTGGACCCTCTCTAGACATCTGTCTCATTAACACAGCAACCTGTTGGGAAGAGAAGCTTCTCTTATTCTCCTGGTTTCTTTAAAGTCCTGGAGTTAAGACTCATATTGGTTTGTCTTGAGTTAGGTACCCATTCCTGAACTGTGATCAAAGATTGTGATCTGATTGGCTCAGCCTTTTGTCCTCCTTCCCGTGTAAGCATTCTTAACTCGGTACCTTTCTACCATATGAAGCCACAGTGCTTCAATGTCTCAATTTTCATGTTCTGTGGTTTGATCCTGCCTTGAGGCTGTGTGTTAACAGTGCTGAACAGATTCAATGGAACTTTCAGATTAAGACTCACTAGGAAGAAAGGCCTGACAATTTACTTCTAAAAATATGCCACTGATGGAGTAGAGACCCATTGCCCAGTAGGCAACTGGACATCCCCTTACAGAAGGGTCGTGGGGAGGAGATGAGCCAGTCAGGGTGCAGTGTAGCAACAATGAAACATGCAACTTTCCCCTAGTTCTTTAATGCTTCCTCCCCCCACCCCTCACTATCATGATTCCAATTCCACCTTACAAACCCAGCTAGAGCAGAGGATGTACAGTGGTGCAGATAAGAACTGGAAAAATAGGGAATCCAGGACAGATAAACCTCTCAGGACGAATAATGAGTATTGCAACACCAGGAAAGGTAAGGGGAAGGTAGGGTAGAAAGGGGAAGCTGATCACAAAGATCTACATATAACTCCCTCCCTAGGGGATGGACAGCGGAAAAGTGGGTGAAGGGAAACATCGGTCGGTGTAAGACATGAAAAAATAATTTATAAGTTCTCAAGCATTCATGGGTGGTAGGGTGGTTGGGGAGGGAGAGGAAAACATGAGGCGCTTATACCAAGGGCTAAAATAGAAAGAATATGCTTTGAGAATGATGATGGCAACAAATGCACAAATGTGCTTGACACAATGTATGTATGGATTGTGATAAGAGTTGTACAAGCCCCCAATAAAATGATTTTTTTAATATGCCATTGAAAACTCTGTGTATCACAACAGTACAATACATAGTATACACAATAGTGCAATACCATTTATGGGGATGACACAGAACTGGCAGCATTTCATTCCATTATTCATGAGGTCACCATGAGCTGAGAACCAACTTCAGCAATTAACAATTAACAACTATTTTCCAAAGCTTGCTTGACTTGAGAAAGTTATTTCACTTCTCTGGTCTTCAGAAAAAGATGATACTGGTTTCTCAGGAAACATAAGGATGAATGGGACACATTCCTACTTTCATAAACCTTCTAGCTTAGGTTGAAAGTTGACATTAAAAGCTCTATTCCGTGATGACGTGGGCGGGGGGTGGAGGGGCGGGGAGAAGCTCCATTCCATTGCTGGAAAAGGCATAATTAAATGCTCAGCTGCTAACCAAAATGTCAGCAGTTTGAAACCACCGCTGCTCTGTGGGAAAAGGATATGTCAGTCTGCTTCCATAAAGATTTATAGCACTGGAAACCCTACGAGGCAGTTCTACTCTTGTAAGGTTGCTATGAATTGGAATCCCACTTGTTGATGACTAGTTTGTTTCCTAGTTGTTACATAAATCCCTCCCCTCAGCCTATTCAAATAACTAAGAATTCAGCTTTGGAATAAAGCAGGCCTGAGTTTGATTCTCAGCTTTGCCACATGTGTTACATTAGTTCTCTAGAGCCACAAAGCCAGTGGCGCTTGATTGCACTGTATATAGGGAAAATTTTTTATCAAGAAATAGTTTACACAGTTGTAGAAATAGGTAGGTCCATATTCTGGTTCAAGTCAGGCTTCTCCTGACTCATGGAAGCTGATGGACCAGAAGCAGGATGACTAAGCAAAGATAGCAGACCTGGGGCACAGGCTGGCAGATGCAGAGGTAATACGAATCCCAAGTCAGCAGGATGAATCTACAGTAATCCCATTATACCTTCTGAAATGGGCAGATGATGCAACAGGAAACTAAGGAACCAGAGATTCAACTCCATCAGAAGGCAAAGGGTCAGAGAGATTTTTTAACTCTGCTTTGTCTCTCTCTTTTTTTTTAAATCATTTTATTGGGGCTCATACAACTCGTATCACAATCCACACATACATCAATTGTGTAAAGCACACTTATACATTTGTTGCCCTCATCCTCAAAATTCGCTTTTCGCTTGGGGTCATGGAATCAGATCCTCATTTTCCCTTTTTTCCTCACCCTCCCTCCCCACTGCCCCCTCCCTCATGAACCCTTAATAATTTATAAATTATTATTTTATCTTTTCTTACACTGCCCGGAGTCTCCCTTCACCCACTTTTCTGTTGCCCATCCCCCAGAGGCTATACCCAATGAGGTATCATCAGGCTGAAACCTGATTGAGAGGTTGGGCTCTGCTCCTAACCTTGCCCAGGGCTGTCCAGTGGACATACTCCCTAACCAACACAACCCCCTTTCCTGTGTGACCTTGGGCAAGTAATATTTTAAAGTTCAATCTCACTTATAAAGTCAGGATAATTCATCTCAACCTCTTACAATTATTAAAAAGAGGAAGTAGAATAACCCATGCAAAGTAATGCTCAGAGGCTTAATCCATGTGTGGATCCTGAAAGATTTTGGACTAGCACTGTCATCCATAGCCTTATGCAAACCACATGTTCAAAATTTAAGTTCTGATACCATTCCCTCCTTTAATGTGGATTACATTATTTATAATCCTTGGATCACACAGACGGTGTGTTTATTCAGTGAGGAATACATTGATGCCTCACTTTGATGGCTGCTTGTTTAAAATCAAGCTTTTTAAAATGTATTATTAGCATTCCATCTACATATCAGACAATTCAACAGTTCAATCATATCAAGAAGAATTGCACAATTTTTTTATTTTTTTTATTTTAACAATTTATTGGGGCTCATACAATTCTTTTCACAGTTCATACATATACATACATCAATTGTATAAAGCACATCTGTACAGTCTTTGCCCTAATCATTTTTTTCTCTTTTCTTCTTTTACATTTTATTAGGGACTCATACAGCTCTTACCACAATCCATACATATACATACATCAATTGTATAAAGCACATCCATACATTCCCTGCCCCAATCATTCTCAAGGCATTTGCTCTCCACTTAAGCCCCTTGCATCAGGTCCTCTTTTTTTTTCCCCTCCCTCCCCTTTCCCCCCTCCCTCATGTGCCCTTGGTAATTTATACATCGTTATTTTGTCATATCTTACCCTATCCGGAGTCTCCCTTCCCCCCTTCTCTGCTGTCCCTCTCCCAGGGAAGAGGTCACATGTGGATCCTTGTAATCAGTTCCCCCTTTCCAACCCACTCACCCTGAATTGCACAATTTTTACAAGACATTTTAGAACATTTTCTTTTCGCCCATACACCTTACTAGTCATGTATTTTTTCCTCATTTTGCCAAAAATATACACAACAAAACATTCAATTCTACATTCATCAGCTTCATGTATCATTCAGTGCCATTGATTATTCTCTTCATGTTGTATAGCCATTATTGTTATCCCTCTCCAAATTGTTTCACCACCATTAAAATGAATGAAATGTCCCTTCAACAAAGACTTAAAAAAAAAAACCAAAACATTTTATTAGGGACTCATAAACTCTTATCACAAGCCATACATACATCAATTGTGTAAAGCACATTTTTACATTCTTTGCCCTCATCATTTTCAAAGCATTTGCTCTCCACTTAAACCCTTTGCATCAGGTTCTCTTTTTTTCCCCTCCCTCCCCGCTACCCCCTCCCTCGTGAGCCCTTGATAATTTATAAATTATTATTTTTGTCATATCTTGCCCTGTCCGACGTCTCCCTTCACCCCCTTTTCTGTTGTTCCCCCCCCCCCTAGGGAGGAGGTCACATGTAGATCCTTGTAATCGGTTCCATCTTTCCAACCCACTCTCCCTCTACCCTCCCAGTATCACCCCTCACACCCCTGGTCCTGAAGGTATCATCCGTCCCGGATTCCCTGTGCCTCCAGCTCCTATCTGTACCAGGGTACATCATCTGCTCTATCCAGACTTGCAAGGTAGAATTCGGGAGGAAGCATTTAGGAACTGGAGGAAAGCTGTATTCTTCATCGGTGCTACATCGCACCCTAACTGACTCATCTTCTCTCCTAGACCCCTCTGCAAGGGGATTTCCAGTGGCCGACAAATGGGCCGTGGGTCTCCACTCTGCACTTCCCCCTTCATTCACTATGGTAAGATTTTTTTTTGGTGTGTCCCAGGTTTATCGAAAATATTACAGCATTGTGGATAAGATTCAAACGGCTTCACATGGTGTTTTGAAATTCATTCCAACTGTGGGCTGAATGACCTGCAGGTTGGACAGACTGCCAAAGTCTAAAAGCTTCAGCATTTCTTTAGTGTCTGGATCCACTTCAATAATCTCCTGGTCCAAGGCTGAGACCTCAGGAACATAATTATCTCTCCATTCTCTCTCCTCTTCCTGCAGCTTGATGGAGATCCCTCTCACAGGGTCCCTCTGAAGCCTCTTCATCAAGTGTGTGACATAGCCCGCGATCTTGTTGCGGAGCTTCTTGCTGGGAATAATGGCGATCTCCTTGCATACGCACTTGTTGGTGTGGAAGTTGTTACCCAGGCGTGTGTAATATTTCTCAATGATGACCTGGGCCGCCTTCTTCACGGTTTTGGTGCGAACGCGCCCCATGTTGGCGGGTCCGTGATAAAAGAGCGGTACGATTTTTTTTCTGATGATGCCTTATACCTGATCCCTTCGACACCTCGTGATGGCACAGGCTGGTGTGCTTCTTCCATGTGGGCTTTGTTGCTTCTGAGTTAGATGGCCGCTTGTTTATCTTCAAGCCTTTAAGACCCCAGACACTATCTCTTTTGATAGCCGGGCACCAACAGCTTTCTTTGCCACATTTGCTTATGCACCTGTTTGTCCTCAGCGATCATATCATGAAGGTGTGCACCCATTGATATGATTTTTTTTGTTCTTTGATGCCTGATAACTGCTCCCTTCGGAACCACATGATCACACAGGCTGGTGTGTTCTTCCATGTGGGCTTTGTTGCTTCTGAGCTAGATGGCTGCTTGTTTATTTTCAAGCTTTTAAGACCCCAGACGCTATATCTTTTGATAGCCAGGCACCATCAGCTTTCTTCACCACATTTGCTTGTTCACCTGCTTTGGCTTCAGCAGTTGTGTTGTGAGGGTGAGCATCATAGAATGCCAATTTAATAGAAGAAAGTATCAATGCACTGAGGGAGTGCTTGAGTAGAGGTCCTTCTGCCACCTTAACACTAAACCTATAAATATAGGCACATAGATCTATTTCCCCATCCTCATATATATATTTGCATATGTACATGTCTTTGTCTAGACCTCTCTAAATGCCCCTTGCCCCCTAGCTCTTTCCTCTATTTCCCTTGACTTTCCTCCTGTCCCACTATCATGCTCCATCCCCACCTGGGTTTCAGCTATACCTCTTCGTTACCTTACCCTTGATCATTCCCTACCAGGCCTGCCACACCCATCTCACCACCAATTTGGATACCTTGTTGTTCCCTTGTCCCTGGGTTTGTTAACACCACTTCCTTACCCCCCCACCTCTCCCTATTCCATATTCTCCCAGAACTGTCGGTCCCATTGTTTTCCTCCAGATAGTTCATCCAGCCTATCTTATTTAGACACACCTGTGGAGATAATAACATGCACAAAAACAAGACAGAGCAAAACCAAGCAACATCAACAAAGACTCTTGTTTCCCATGATAACCATAGGTTATTTGGTTTCTTTATATATTTTAGTATTTTTCTTGGTATAATATTCACATATTATACACTTCCATAGTTAAAGAGCTTCTAAAAAAGAGTTGTATATACATCATCACAATCAGCTCTAATGATTCCTCTTCCTCCTAAATCCATTGAATGCTCTCTAATCCCCTACCCATTTAACCCCTTCCTTATAAATCGGTGCATCAGTTATTGTTTGTATGCTTTCACTCCTTCTGTGCTTCTTAAACTCGTCTAGAACATAGAAAAAGACAGCAAACTCTCAAAATCTTTCTATGAAGCTAGTATAACTCTGATACCTAAAGCGGTTAAGGATTCCACAAGAATTGAGAACTATGACCAATATCCCTAATGAATATTGGTGCAAAAATGCTTAACAAAATACTGGCCAATAGAATACAAAATCATATAAAACGAATAATTCACCATTACCCATTCAGATTCATACCAGGGATGCAGGGATGGTCCAACTTACAAAAGACTATTATTAGTATTATTTATCACATTGCCATGAAAAATTATAAGAACCACATGATAATATCAATAGATGCAGAAAAGCATTCAACAACATCGAGCACCCATTCCTGTTTGAGACACTCAAAAAGATAATAAAAGGAAAATTCCTCAATATCGAACAGCCAAAGTGGTAGTCAATGGAGAAAAGGCAATCAATCCCTCAGAAAAAGGGGACCAGACAAGGACGCCCCTTGTCCCCAGTCTTATTTAACATCGTACTGAAGATCCTAGCTAACAACATAAGGCGAATAAATGACATCAAAGATATTCACCTGGGGAAGGAACAGGTAAACCTATCGTTATTTGCAAAGGATATGATTTTATAAGCCCCAAAAGCTCCACAAGGGAAGTTCTGGAAGTGATAGAGGAATGTGGCCACATGATGGGATATAAGATCAACAAGGAGAAATCTATTGGACTACTATCCACATTGGACAAAGCCAGAGAAGGAGGATAAAAAAGATAGTACCCTGCACAGTAGGAAACACAAATTGGAATATCTAGGGATATACCTGACTTAAAAAAAACCCAAGAGATTTGTACAAGGAAAACTACTGAACACTATTACAAGAAACCAATAGTGACCTCAACAAATGGAAGAATATCCCAGTTCATGGATAAGAAGACTGAACATAGTAAAGATGTCAGTTCTGTCCAAGGCATAATATAATGTTATTGCTACTCCAATACAAATACCATCACCTTTCCTTAAAGAATTGGAAAAAGTGACTACCAACTTCATATAGAGAGGGAAGAAGCTCAGAATTAGCAGATAGCTCCTCAAGAGAAGGACAGAATGGGAGGGCTATCTTTACCTGACTGTCACACATACTATAAAGCCTCAGTGGTCAAAAGAGCATAGTGGAGGTGTAATGACAGATACTCAGACCAATGGAAAAGAACTGAAATCCTAGAAGTAAAATCATCAGCATACAGACAACTGATCTTTGATAAGGGCCCCAAAAATATCAAATGGGAAGCAGATGCCCTCTTCAACAAGTGGTGCTGGAAAAAATGGATATCTACTTGCCAAAAAATGATGCAAGACCCTTACTCCATGCATAATAATAAGCTCAAGGTGGATCACAGATCTTGAGGTAAAACCCCCAAACTGTTAGGGCCATCAATAAGGGAATTGGGTGAAACCTGAGAATTTTGGAGCAGGGAATACATAGGCTATCGGAAATAGGGAAGGATACAAATACAGATGAGGTACAAATTGACAAGTGGGATGTACTGAAGATAAAACACCTGACATCAAAAATATTCACCAAGAGAATAATAAGAGAGCCCACAGACTGGAAAAAACATCTTTAGCAATCACACATCAGACAAAGGTCCCATTACTAATATCTACAATACTCTGCTAGCTTCCAAAAAGAAAAAGAAAAAAAACTAACTGCCCACTGAAGAGTTAGTCAAAGGACCTGAACAGAAGTTTCACAAGTGCAGAAATCCAAGTGGCCAATAAACCTATGAGAAAATGATACTGATCATTAGCAATAATGGAAATGCAAATTAAAACACCATGAGACACCACCTAACACCCTCAAAGATAGCCCAATTCAAAAAATCAGAAAGTAACAAGTGTTGGGGGTGCTGTGATGAGATAGAAACTCTTGTCCAATGCTGTTGGACTTGTCGGTATGTACAGTCACTATGGAAATCGATTTGGCAATATGAAAAACACATGTAAATTAAACTACCATACGATTCAGCAATCCCTCTACTGGGCATATACCCAGAAGAGGCATGGAACAAACCACGGCCAGCCATCTGTGCACCCATGTTTATCATGGTGCAGTTCACAATTGCAAGGAGCTGGAAACAACCCAGATTTCCATCAGTGGGTTAATGGATTAAAAACTGTGATACATACATTCAATGGAGAACATCGCAACATGGGAAGAACTGGAGGAAATTATGCTAAGTGAAGAAAGCAAAACACAAAAGGACAAGTACAACATGAGTCTACTGAGGTAAGCTTAAACATGCAAATCAGAAATAGGGGGAAAGCTGCTGTATATATACATTCCTGGGGTATGATTCAGGTACTTTGGCAGGGATCAGAGCGACCCAATCTAGGGACACCTCTGGCATCCAACCAAAAGGAGGGGGAAAGAAAGAAAAATAAGACGTGGGCAGCAGGGGATGCAGCAGTAACCCACCCAAGGGGGAAGGTGTTGTTTATATCTCCATAAGAGAGGGAGAGAGGGACCAGACCTCAATTTAATGCACCAAGACATGAATGCAACATACAGGCATGAAGCAGAAAACCAATAGAGGTCTGTGGGGCAGGCCCCATTCCCAACTACATGGACCCTCCCCCCCGCCGTCCCCCTAGAAAAATTCACTTCAGAGGACAGCACTGACACTACAGCTTGGGGAGAGGACCATGTCTGATCAGAGCACACAGGAGCAAACGAAGAGGGAAGGAGAGAGAGTGGAACACATCCTGAACCATCAAGCCCTTAGAATGATATTCCTACTTAGAGCAGCCAATACAAAGAGGGGCCCATAGGGATGGTCCCACCATGAGACATGATGTCCCTCACTGACCTAAAGCACTACAGGGGCAACACTGGGGGCACAGTACGGGAATTGTGCCCAATCCGATGCCATCAAACTGGGGTGAAATCCTAAGGGTGTGCAACAGAGCAGCAAGAGGAGCAAAGCAGTAAAGCAAACCGAGGGAATACAAAAAATGGACTTTGGGGCCAGGGTATGGCACCCCATCAGACTGGACTGGAAAACAGTCCTAAAGTTCAACAAAGAGACCTGGAATTATTTATAGACAATTCTTTTTTTGTTGTCATTGGACTTTTTTGTTGTTTTGCTTTTTGTTTTCTTTTGTTGTTTTGTTTTTCTCTGTCTTGTTTTTTTGCTTATTATTATCTCTCCATGTCTATCTAGATAAGATAGGCAGTATAAACAATTGGGAGGAGAAAACACAGGACTGACAGTCTTTTGAAGGAGTGGGTCACTGGAGAGGGGGAAGCGGGAGAAATGAAGTAAGTGTTAACAAACCCAGGGAGAAGGGAACGACAAGTGATCTAAAATCAATGGCTAGGAGGTTGTAGGATGTCTGATAGACCTTGATCAAGGGCAATGTTATCAAGAGGAATTACTGAAACCCGAATTATTGCCGAATATGATAGTGGGGCAAGAGGAAATAGAGGAAAGAACCAGAAGGCAAATGGGCATTTATAGAGGTCTAAGTACAGGCATGTACATATGTAAATATTTTTATATATAATGATAAGGAAATAGATCTATGAACATATATTTATATATTGTGAGAGGTGAAAAACGGCGGCACAGAACAGAGATAGAATTCAGCCAGGAATGTGAAGTTAAGAAAGATTTTATTGAAGCAGGGAAAGAAGTCCCAGGAGGGAAGGGAGAACAGAGAAAGGGACAGGAGCATCTTGAGCTCCTGGGCGGATTCCACGGCCCAGTAAGTTAGATCAGGGATGTCGCACCGGGCAGTGAGGCAGTGGAACATATATAGGGCTTGAGCCAGGGACGTATGTACTGATAAAGGGAAGGAGGCTTTCTGATGCTACAGTTGAAGGGTCTGAGTCAGGATATGTGTGAGTAAATCATCTTGTTTTTCACAGACCCACTTCCTGGAACACTGAAGGACAGGGCTGTACAGACCTGGCCGGGAGAGATGAGATCTTTGGAATGCTGGAGGCAGGGATTGAACAGTCCAGCTCTGGCCTTGAGAGGCAAGGGGAAGGGGCCACACAGTCCAGCAGGCTAGCTTTAGGGAGAGCTGGGGGAAGCAGCTACATGTCTGAACCCGGCCCAAACATTAAGTATTAAGACAGCAAACAGACATTTGGCCTCTATTCAAGTACTTCCCTCAACGCAAGAACACTTTGTTCTATTAACCTGGAATTCCATGAAGCTCAGCTTCCCATCATTATTGCTGAAGATAAAATGGGTGCACAAGCAAATGTGGTGAAGAAAGATATAGCATCTTGGGTCTTAAAGGGGTCTTAGAAGTTTGAAAATAAGCCCTTAATAAAAAGATTAACAAAAAATAAATTTTAAAAATGATGATGGCAGTATATGTACAGATGTGCTTGACACAATGGATGTATGTATGTATGGATTGTGATAAGAGTTGTATTAGCCCCCAATAAAATGATGTATAATTTTTTTTAAAGTTTGAAAATTAACAAGCGGCCATCTAGCTGAGAAGCAATCTATGCCCATGTGGAAGGCACACCAACATGTGTGATCATGAGGTGTCGATGGGATCGAGTATCAGGCATCAAAGATCCAGAACAAAAAATCATAACAATGTGAATCAGTGGAAGGGTGGAGTTGAGACCCAAAGCCCATATGTAGACAATTGGACATCCCCTTACAGAAGGGTCACAAGGAAGAAATGAACCAATCAGGGTGTATTATAGCACCGATGAAACATACAACTTTTCCTCTATTCCTTTAATGCTTCCTCCCCCTCCCCCCCAGTATCATAGCCCCAAATCCAGCTAGACCAGAAGATGTACACGGGTACAGCTAAGAGTTGGAAAAATAGGGAATCCAAGACAGATAAACCCCTCAGAACCAATAATGAGAGTAGTGATACCAGGATGATAAGGGGAAGGTGGGGGGACACAAGGGGAACCAATCAATAGGATCTACATATAGCCCCCTCCCAGTAGGATGGACAACAGAAAAGTGGGTGAAAGAAGACACTGGGTGTAAGACGTGAGAAAATAATTTATAAATGATCAAGGGTTCATGAGGAGGGTGGAAAGAGGGGGGAAATGAGCCAATACCAAGGGCTCAAGTACAAAATGCTGTGAAAGTGATGATGGCAACATATGCACAAATGTGCTTGACATAATAGTTGTATGTATGGATTGTGATAAGAGTTCTATAAGCCCCCAATAAAATGATTAAAAAATAATAATAAAGATTCTAGATCCTATTCTTTCAGATTGATGGGCACCATCTAGTTTTTTGTTTTGTTTGCCGGGTGGGGCTGGGGGTGGGTTTGCCACACTTTGGTTTAGTACCCATATCTTCTGTGATCTCTTCATGAGATTGAGGATCAAGCAATGCCATATTATAAGAACTAATTGTTCTTAGATTGGGGTTAGAATTAAGTGCAAGCCCAAAAGTCATTTATGCATCTATTGATGAAATCCCTTGATGTACATAAGTTTCTTATTTTTAGGTCCCAGTCATCTATTCTGTATTCTGCTGTGTTACCCTGGGTTGACTAGAGAAACAAATCCAGAGACACTCATATATATGTAAGAGAGAACTTTTTATCAAGAAGTAATTATGCATCAATAAGTCCTATATTAACCCATGAATTCTTCAGACTCATGCAGCACATCCAATGATGCTGAATGCAGGAAAATCACAGGCCTGTGGGTGGAAAATCTTGTGAATCCAGTGGTGGTGGAAGCATCTAAAGGACTCTGGCTGCCATCAGACCTGCTACATGTGGCTTGTCAACAGGAAAGTATAGTAGAGAGATTGTCTAGCCTCCAGGGAGGAAGAGATGAAGTCCCAGAATCATCATGAGAAGGCCATGCCCACAAGGAAGAATCACCAGGCTGTGAGCTGATTGACAGGCTACACTCTACCCCTTCATTCTTATTTATCAAGTTGACATAAAATTGTGTAACTACCTTATCTGCTGTATACATGTTTTTTGTTATATTTGATAATGTGTTTATTCCATTTATTAGGACCCCTAAACCTGTTCTCATTTTTCATTGTTGATCTTTAAAGCTCTAGGATTAATATTTACATTTTTAATCCATCTTGTGTTCATTTTAGTATATAGAGTAAAGTGTGAGTCCTGAATCTTCCTTTTGAAAATGGGCTCCCAATTTTGTTAGCACTATTCTTTTTTTTTTTAGGTTAGAAAAGTCATTTATTATTATTAGTTTGTGTGTTATTGTTTGAAGTGAACTTGTTTGTCACAAGACTCCAAGTCCATTTCAGTTTCACTTTCCTCCTTTTTTCTTTAAGCCACCCAGACCACTGGAGGGATTACTATTCTTGAGATCACCATTTATCTGTCAGTTTGTCATACTGTGGTTACTTGTGCATGGTTGTGATGCTGGAGGCTATGTCACTGGTATTTCAAATGCCATCAGGGTCACCAAAAATGAACAGGTTTCAGCAGAGGTTCCAGACTAAGAACAGACTATGAGTTTCCCACTTTGTAGGCTTCTGAAAACCTTATGTCTAGGATAAAAATACTGTCGGATACTGAAAGCCTAATGAATAGAAGCAGAACATTATTAGAGATAATGCCAGAGGATGGACCCCTAGGGTCAGTAGACACTTGAAATATGACTTATGAGGAGCTGCCTTCTCAAACTAGAGTCGACCATGGTGACATAAATAAGAATGAAACTAGGAAAATTGGAAACAGTCAAAATGAAATTGAATGCATAAAGATCAATATCCTAAGCATTAATGAACTGAAATGAACTGGTACTGACCATTATGAATCAGAAAATCATATGGTTTACTATGTTGGGATTTGCACAATCAAGAAAAACAGTGTTACATTCATTGTCAAAAGGGACATTTCAAGGTCTATCTTAAAGAACAATGCTGTCTATGATAGGATTATATTTATCCATATACAAGGAAATCCAATCAATATAGCTATTTTCAAAATTATGGACCAACCATGAAAACTAGTGATGAAGAAATTGAAGAATTCTACCAATGTCTCCCATCAGAAATTGATCAAACATGTAATCAGGATTCATAGATAATTATTGGCAAATGGAATGGAAAACTTGGAAACAAATAGGAAAGAATGGTATCTAGAAAATATATATGGCTTTGGTGATAGAAACAAAGCTGGAGGTTGCATGATAGAATTTTGCAAAACCCATAACTTGTTCATAACAAATACATTTTTAAACAACACAAATGAAAATGATACGCATGAACTTCTCCAGATGCAATACACAGAAATAAAATTGATTACTTCTGTGGTAAGAGACAATGGAGAAGTTCAATAGCAGCAGCTAAGACCAGGCCAGCGGCCTGTGTGATTTATAAAGGATGCTGTGGGCTTTGAAAGACTAGAGTCTAAAGTTACAGTAGTCTATAGCACACAAGCTGGATCACCAAGAGCTATATAGTAATTAGGTCAAAAGTGTCCAATTAAGTTGGCCTCCACTTATGTACTCCCTCAACACAAGAACAATTTGTTCTACTAACACGGCACTCTGTGATGTTCAGTGGGTGCTTAAGCAAAGGTGATGAAAAAGCTGAGGGTACCCGGCTATCAAAAGATATAGTGTCTGGGGTCTTAAAGGCTTGCAGATAAACAAGCAGCCATCTAGCTGAGAAGCAACAAAGTCCACAAGGAAGAAGCACACCAGCCTGTGTGATTATGAGGTGTTGATGGGATCAGGTATCAGGCATCAAAGAACAAAAAAATCATATCATTGTGAATGAGGGGGGGATGGGGAGTGGATATCCAAAGCCCATCTGTACACAACTGGACATCCCTTTACAGAAGGGTCACAGGGAGCAGACAAGCCAGTCAGGGTGCATTATAGTACCGATGAAACATACAACTTTCCTCTAGTTTTTAATGTTTCCTCCACCCCCCACCCCCACTATCATGACCACAATTTTGCCTTACAAATCTAGTTAGACCAGAGCATGTACATGGGTACAGATAAGAGCTGGAAAAACAGGGAATCCAGTATAGATAAACCCCTCAGGACCAATACTGAGAATAACCAAGGAAGGTAAGGGGAAGGTGGGGGTTGAGAGGGGAACTGATCATAATGATCTATCTATAACCCCCTTCCAGGGGAATGGACAACAGAAAAGTGGGTGAAGGGAGACATCGGTCAGTGTAAGACATGAAAAAATAATAATAATTTACAAATGATCAAGGGTTTATGAAGGAGAGAGGGTGGGGGAAGTAGGGGGGAAATGAAAAGCTAATACCAAGGGCTCAAGTAGAAAGAAAATATTTTGAAAATGATGATGGCAACAAATGTATAAATGTGCTTGACACAATGGATGGATGGATTGCGATAAGAGTTGTACGAGCCCCCAATAAAATGATTTTTAAAAAAGAATGGTGATCCTGTTTTCCATGGAGTGTTTCTAGCTTTTCCCAATTGAGCATGTTGTTGACTATTGGTTTCTCATATATGACTTTTTATTATATTGAGGAATCTTCCTTGTATTCCTATTTTGTTGAGTGTTTTGAGCAGAAATTAGTGTTGAATATTGGCAAATGCCTTTCTGCATATATTGATATGATTGTATGGTTCTTATTTCTTGCCTTATTTATGGGGTGAATTACTTTGACTATTTTTTGAATATAGAATCATCCTTGCATCCCTGGAACAAATCATATTTGGTCATGGTGAATTACTTTTTTGATATGCTGCTGTATTCTTTAAAAAATTTTTGCTATATTTTTAAAATACTTTTTCTGCATCTATTTATATGATCATGTAGTTCTCATTCTTTTTTCTGGCTTATGTGGTGAATTATATTCACTGTTTTTCAGATGTTGAACCATCATTGCATCCCTGGAATGAATCACGTTTGTTCATAACCACTGGATCATGATGAGTTATTTGTTTCATTAGATGTATTATATCTTTCCCAGGAATTCAGATCATGAGGCTCTGCGAAGAGTCTCTTGTTCTAATTGGCTGGCAGAGGTGTCCTTTGGAGATGCTTCCAAAGGTCCAGGAGCTTACATTCCCTCTGCCCTTGCAGGGCAACAGCCAGCCATGGCATCACGGTTCCATGCCCAGAGACAAAGCCTCCAGGCCCATGGCCCTCTCCTCTCAGCTGCTTGGCCTACTCTTGATGACCCAAACAATGTCCAGGCCACTACATCCCTGAATTTTTCTTGTTTGGAAGTTTCTTGATGACCTTCTCTATCTCTTCTTTTGTTACAGGTCTGTTAACGTTATCTACACCTATCTGAGTTATTATGGGTAGATGGTGTATTTCTAAATATTTGTCTATTTCCTCTAGGTTATCAAACTTGTTGTCTTTCATAGTTAAGTGTTATTCTTTTTATTTCATTTGGTTCTGTTGTGATGTTAATTTTTTCATCTCTAGTTCTAAATATTTGCATCTTCTGCTTTTCCTTTGTCAAGTTTGCCAGTGGGTTGTCAAATATTTATTTATTGGGTCAATTTTATTAATGCTTTCCTAAAACCAACTTTTTGTCCTGTAGATTTTTTCCATTGTTTTTCTCTTTCCCAGTTAATTTATTTCTACTCTAATCTTTGGGGTTTCTTTTCTTTCATTGTTGGTTGGTTTATATTATTACCTTTGTTCTAGTTGTTGAAGGTGTTGTGCTATGGTGCTCATTCTTTATTTCTCCTCTTTTGATATATCCAAAAGGTATGATATGTTCTCATTTGTTTCAAGAAATTTATTAATTCCATGTTTCAAGGAATTTCTTACTTTTATCCTTTGTTTGAATCCTGATGATAAGTTTCTTTCCTGATAATCTGTTTTTCCTTGAGAGTGTTGTGGTGAAATCTCTTAGTCTTATTTTTGAGTTGTTTGTTTTCAACTCTGTGAACATTTGATTGATGCATTTCAATGGTCTCTTATTGGGTGCATATATGTTTATCAAGGTTATATGTTCTTTGCGTATTTTCCCTTTAATCAATAAGCAGTGTTGATCCTTATGTTATTCATCTTGAAGTCTATTTTATCAGAGACTTTTAATTGCACTACTCCTGGCTATGTATTTATTTATTTTTGGTTGCTGTGGTCTTGGTAGGGTTTTTTTTTCTCCATCCATTGATTTTTTTTTTTCATGATTTTAGAGAATTTTTCTTTCAGCAGTTCTTGGACAATTTTTTCTGTGCTTTTTGCAATTTGTCTCCTCCTACTCTGGAATTCCTATCATGTGAATATTATTCTTCTTGATACTCTGAAACTCAATGCAGTCCAGTCAATTCTGACTCATAGCAACCATATAGGACAGGGTACAATTTCCCCAGTGGATTTCTGAGCCTGTAACTCCTAATTGGAGAAGAAAGGTTCATCTTTGTCCCATGGAGTAGCTGGTGCTTTCAAACTCTTGACCCTGTGCTTAGCAGCCCATCAAATAACTCAGTAGGCAATAAAGACTACTCTTGATACTGTCCCACACAATTGTGAGACTTTCTTTGGATTTTTTAAAATGCATTGCTCTTCTCATAATTTTGTATTTGTGCTAGGCAGGTTTGACTTAAGAAACAAATTCAGTTATATGCATAAATGTATTAGAATGAGCTTTATATCAAGAACCTTTATATATGATGAAAACATCCCAGTCCAGTCCAACTAAAGTCCATAAGTCTCTCTTCAGACTCACACAGCCACAAGCAATAATGCAGAATGTAGGAATATCACAGGTTGGTGGGCGCAGAGTCCCATGTATTCAATGGTGGTGGGCACATCTCCAGGGATGCATTTCTGGCAGCAACCAGGGTCAGCCACAGCACAGTGAAGGCTGAGCGAGAAGGGGCAGTTCCAAGGGCACGCCTTATAAGAAGGTCACGCCCACAGGAGGTACCATCAGACTAACATGATTGACAGGTTGAACACCACCCCACCCTCATCCTGCCCCATACACTTTTATATATCTTTAAGTTGACATGAAATTATGTAACTGCCACGGTATTTTAAAAAATTATCTTCAAGCTTAGTAATTAGTCCCGCCATTGCTTCAATTCTACTATTATGCTCTTTCAATGTATTACCTATTCCTAATATCTTTTTTCCCCTCCAGTTTAATTGTGTTTTACTTTCTTTTCCATTTAGGTTTTTCTGTTTTATTTTGTTATTATTATTATCTTGGTATGTTTTTCTTTATATGAAATTCAAGATATGTGACTCTATATAGTAACTGGATTAATAGTTTCTTTCTTTATTGTTATTATAAAAATTATTTTATTATGTGGTTTTCCCCAACAGTTTTATTGATGCATAATTTATATATCATACAATTCAATCATTCAATCATATCAAGGAGAGTTTTATAATAATTACTATGTCAATTTTAGAGCAGCCCCCCCCCCATTTGCTAAATCAACCTATTTATTTATTTTTGGCTAAATCAACTTTAGGATGATTTGTGCAATCACAATCTGTTCTAGTGCTTCCCCACACCCCACCTTCATTATTTACTCCCCAAATCCCCTTTCTCTCCATATCACCCCCCCCCTGTATTCCCTATATCCCCTTGTATCAGTTATCATTATGCATCCACTCCTCCTGTGCTTCATGCAGGGAGACACAAGAGAAAACAATAAAAAATCAAAATCTCACAAAGTGATAAGGATAAAATCATAATACAAAATTACAAACAATGTGTAAGAGGGAAACACCTCCATCAAGAGTCAAAAAGCCAGGGAAGAAAATTCTGTCATGGAACTAGTAAGAGTTACTTGAATCCAGAACAAATTCAAGTCGCCTCTAGACGGTGGTCAACTAGCCAAGTATTGAGTTTGATCCAGCATAATCAAGATGATAATGGTCTCTGCCTGATAGTAGGGCTGTTCAAGAATCTTGCCTGTACCTAGGGCAGATACGCCAGGGTCTCAGTCTCACTGGATACCCTGCAGACAGGTTTTGGGCTCCCACTGTCCTCATACCCCTCCACATATTGGGTGTTCATAATTTTAACGCTTATGCTTTTCTCTTCACCATATTTAAATTTTGTAATTGTTGTCTTTGATCATTCAGGGTGATCTGCATTTTTCTGGGTGGATTTTGTTGATTCCTTGCTTAGAAGCTGCTTGTTTGAATACAAGCCTTTAAGACCACAGACATTATTTTGATTGATAGCCAGGTACCATCCGCTTTCTTCACACGAAGCTGTCAGACCCTAATCTTCAGTGACCATTTCATGAAGAGCAGGGCCATGATGTAAGAACTGATTGTTAAGTTGGAGCTAGGATTTAGTGTGAGCCCAAAACCCATTCCTGGATTCATGGTTTTTTGTTTTTAATTTGTTGTAACTTGTGAGTTAGCACATAAGTCATATCTTTCCATAGTTCAGTCATATCAAACATAGTTGTCCAATTGCTTCCATAATCAGCCTCCAAACACACTTTTCTTTCCTTGACTTCTTTATATCACCTCCCTCTTTTCTTTCCTTCCCTCTGCCCCCCAAACCCTTGTTATATTTTCTTTCCCAATAGGCTAAATTTCCCTTGGTTTTATTTATCAAAAAATAGAGAAACAACACAGCTTCAAGAAGGTGAGCCCCAATGGTGACACACCTCTGAGATACACCCTAATATAAACAAGCATAAGCGCAATATAACTGAATGGCCATCACAGAATTGCTGAAATAAACATATCTTAATAATGCATACAAGGCACTGATGTAGCAAGAGCTTGTTTGTCCACCCACCATAAGTACATTGCTCTTGGGTACAGCTATCTTCTGCTTGCTAAGACACCATGTGTTTTCCAACTGAAGTCCTCAGGTTACAAGTGTTCTAATATCTTTCAATTTATTTTTACCTGCCATCTTTTATTGGATACATGTTCTCAGGGTAGGGAAGGGCTCTTCCTCAGGGAGAGAGGGCAAGGACAAGTGGTCAGGCCAAGAAAGCAGGTAGAACCCTTGCCCCAGCTTTCTCAGTGGTACTTAGGTGACCCCTTGTGTTTGAGCTCCCTGTAGGAGAGGCAGTAGATGAAAACCACATAGGCTACCAATACCATGGACATGCCAGTGACAATCCCCTTCTTCGTGTTGATGTACTTGACTACCAATCACAACCTTTCCAAAAAGTACTGGCAATGCCCTTCAGGGTGAAATCCAACTTCAGCACCTAGCTGGGCAGGTCAGTGATCTTGATATCCAGGAGGTGGTTCTCTTTTGGGGGTATGACAGAAGCCATCTTTGAATCCTGAGTGTCCCTATTTCTAATACCTTAATATTCATTTTATGCATTTCTATTTGGTGTTTTTGCATAATTTCTAATTTTTTCATTTATTTTGTCAGGTTACTCTGAGTGCTTTTCTGGGTTATCTATACTTTCTTCTACTCTACCCCACCCCACTCCCAGAGCACTCTCAATTATTTTTTCCATCCTAAAAATCATTCTTCTGAATTTATTTTCTGTTAGTTCCAATGCCTATCGTCCTTAGAGAAGTCTTTTGCCTCCATATATTGGTCACTTGTTTGTGCCATCCTATCTTGTGTCTCCTTATGAGCTGACATTGTCTGATGTTTCTGAGACATTTGTATGTGTGTATTTGTTTGTGTATGTTTATTCATTTTTCAGGAGGTTCTACAGTAGATGTAGTATTTGAATGTTCAAATTTGTCTGGGTTGTGGGGCTGATAGTCTCTCCTGGTTGTTTAAATAACAACAAAAGAAGACAAATTTATAATAGCAGCCAAAAAAAATCACAAACGTATTAGCTGACCAACAAACACATGAAGAAAAATCTCAGCAAGTAAAACAAAATTTTTAAAAACTAAAAACCTCAAACCAAACAGTGAAATAATAAGTAAGTAAATTTAGAAGAAAAAAAATTACCCAGGCTTGAATCAGCAGTTGTTTCCTCTTTTTTAGTCATCAGTGTGTGTTTATCAAGATACACTATTATGCATATGATACCAGAACAGCCACAGGTATGTGACAGTGGATGTGACAACTTTTCTGGACACCAGAGGGTTGCTGAGATAGAGATACCTTTGTGTACCAGGGAGTACTGGGACAGTGGGTTCCATTCCCATAAGGGTCTTAGGCTAAGACAGGCTTATGTGTTGTTGGTGTTTATTTCACTTAACTTTCTCTCCCATCACCCGCTTCCAAGATTCGGGGCTCCATTTTCCCCCCTCTGTTTTCCCATGCCTCTATAAAAGGGGGATTGTGTAGTATGTCTGTCTAGGTCATTATCAATACAGAAGACCTCTCCATATTTTCCAGAGAAGGGGATTCTGATCCCTATATGTGATAACCAGAAGGGATACTTTTGTCCAGCTGGCTTTTTTTGTAGGGAAGAGGAATCTGAGACTCAGGAAAGTACCCTTCACTGATAGAGGACATCGTGGAACTTCTGAACCCTACTTGCCTGAAACAAGAGCTAGGTTGAACATTGATGTGTCCCAGGTCTCAATGGAATTATACAGTAGGAATGATGCCCTCTGTTAATTTAGCAAGTTTGTATTTATCTCTTGAGGTATTGCTTGTGAAAGTTTCTGCTGCCTCCCACCCTGCCTTCCACACTTTAGTCAGTGCGAAGCTCCAAGGCCTTCAGTTCAGATCTTCTGCTTCAGAGGGTCCAAGGTCTGAGTCCCACTCTGTTTTGTCTCTTCCTAGGCCAAGTACAATGTTTGACATACAGTAGGTGTCTTGTGGGTGTTGAATGAGTCAAAAGGAGCAGATGGTTTACATTGCGTGAGTGCATATGTCCCTGTGAGAATGTGCCTGGTGAAAATGCATAAAGCTTTCATTAGGGATATCTGTAATCACTAGAGTGATGGGGAGCCAGGAGTCACCTTCTATCTGCATCATGGGCCACTTTGTCAATCTGGTGAGGCCTATGAACCCCTTCTTAAAATGTTTGTTATATTTACTGAAATGTAACATACGTACAGCAGAACACACCATACCCCAAGCACTCAGTTCCTTGAAGCTACCCTCCAATTTCCCCTACCAGATTACCAGAATAGTGTTTTTGCATGCACATTCCAAGTGAAGAGCTGAGTTCTATTTAGCCCAGAAACTGAGCATGTGCTCTGGGGGTATGTGGTTGTGGAACATGTAGGGAACATAGGAATTTGCACGGGCCTGAGTGAGGTGGCATGGGAGGTATGTGAGTTTAGGTGTGTGCGTGGGTACCTGTGTGGTCTTTGGCTGTGAGCAGGGTGTGTTGGGCATTCACAGGGTTGGGAATAAGCTGGGAGTCTGTGTGGCTCACAGCTGCAGGGCAGCGGTGTCACACAGAGTCCTGGTAGGAAAGGAGAAAAGGTGAATCCAAAGTTAGGGAAAGACATAATGGGTGGGTGGGGGGGCGCTAGCGGGCGCAAAGGGGGAGGCGGGCAAATGGAGGCGGTAGCAGAGCACTGGGGGTGGGGCAGCATGTGTGCTGCGGGCACGCGCACGCAGCCCGCGCGTCCCCCTCTAAGCGGCCATGTTGGTGTGTGGGTGTCAAACAGAACCTAACACGGCGGCTCTACTGACTCTAGTCACTCCCGTGCTCCCGGCCCTCCTGGCGGACGAAGCTGAGTACCGGGCCATCCCGGAGGAGCGGAGGTGAGCGGGTCTCGCGCGCGCGCGCGCGTGCGCGTGTGTGTGTGTGTGTGTGTTGATCTGAGAGGGGCCCTGGGCGCGCAAACTCCCACTGCAAGCAAGGTCCGAAAGCATGCCCCCCTTATTGCCTGAGCCGGGGACTCGCCCCAAGCGGCGAACCCCCTTCTTTCCTGCCAGGCTGGAGCTTGGCTTTTTTCTGCTCCAGATTACTCTTTCTTTTGCAAGACACCCTCCACCCCTCGCCCGTTTTCCTGTCGGAGAACTCCATCAATACCCTTAAGAGTCTGGGGTTCCTCTAACTTCCACCCAAGGTCCCTTGTCCTTTCTCGGCCTTCACCCAAAGCCTTTCAGCTTGGTGCACTCTCCTCCTCCGTTGGGCGCTCATTCCTCTAGAGGCTGCTCCCTCTCCACCCGCGCGCTGTGCAGCGTCCACGCTCCAGGAATGGAGAAGAGGTCCCTTTCTCTGTCCTGACTCCGCCCCCCCCGCATCCCACCACCCCCCCCCGGGAAGTAGGGTTGTAGTAGGTGGGCTTTCTCTGTGGCATGCAGGTTCCTTGTCCCGCTCCACCCCACCAACAGTGGGGAAGGAGGCCTAGAGCCTAGCTCCAGCTGCCTTTTGTTCCGTGTGGGATCAAGACCCCGCCCAGTGTCCCAGCGCTTGTAGTGGGGTGAGTGAGGAGTGGCCGGCCTCTTGGTGGAGACCCTTCCTCTCTCCTCATGAGTGGCTTTTCCTAGAAGGGACTATGTCAACAGATTTTTGTTTGTGACTTAAAGTTCGCTCAGGGCTTTGTAGGGTTGGTAAGCAGCCTGGGCTTTTCAAAAATCTTGACTTGTGCAACCTTATTCAACTCCACCTAGGGGGCACCTCTGGGGCTCCTCATTATTTTGCTGCCCTGAAATCTGTTCTTTAAGAGAGCCATCATAAGGGTTCAGATAGGGGAAACTAGCCCAGAGATGCAGTGATTTATTTAATTTAAACAGTTGCCTATTACTGATTTTGCTGCAATTGAAAACTAGGTTGTACTTCATGGTAATATATTTGAAATAAAATTGACAGATCCTCAAGGTATGTGCTATATGTAAATTGGATGCTTTTGCCTACTAGTGAAAGACTGCACTGTTATACAATAAACTCTTTAGATTGACAGTACAGTATAGTATGTACAGAAACTGATAACAAACGTTTAGTATGACTATCAAAACATGTAGATTATACATGTGCTGTACCATTATATGCCTGGTGACAGAATTGCTTTGTATACAAGCTACACATGATATACATGTGTTGCATGTAGGAAGCTAATGGATTTGCTGCATATGATTTTCTGAACAAGATTTTTGAACCCTGCTATGGGTCCAGGGACACACAGTCACATGTTTCCCAAACAGATATTATTTGGCATATGACAATATTTGTCAAATTTCTCCCATATGCAACTTGATGTTACTTACATTAGTCAAGTTGTGCAATTTTTACCCACATTTGGTGTTACCTTTACCCTCACCCTAAACAGAAATGTGCTCACTACAAGAGTACATTTTGCTTTTGCCAATTGCATTGTCGATGACTGTTTCTGTCCATATGTTGCGTTTTTGAGACTGGGTGAAATTTTTAGGAAGTTGTCAATATTTTCTTTGGTCTTAATCAGCTTGTTCAAGATATATAATAATAGAAGCTTAGTTAGAGAAACCATCACAATCAAATAGGTGTACCCTTAATTCACTTTGTATATGAAACCATTCCATTCATTGCCTGTTGGACTATATCTATTTTGAGTCAGGTTGTCAAATCCAAGCTGCCTTGAAGTGCAGGTATTTGTGATTGGAAACACTGAGTGAGACTTAGGAAGTTTAAGCACCCTGGGAATCTCCGTCCGAGTAAGAATTCAAAGCCATTTCTATGTTATTCCCAAACCTGGGTTCTTTCTTCTGCAAGCTCTTCTAGAAAGCCACACAGAAAGGGTGATTTAAATTACCAGGTAACCGTTGGTCTGTTAGTCTCCATCAAAGTGTACTTCGAAGTTAGAAGTCATGCATAAGGAGATCCTTATCATTTTCGACTATGATGTGCTAGGTGCCACGGAGTTGGTTCTGACTCATAGTGGCCCTCTGTACATCAGAAGAAAACACTGCCTGTTCCTGCATTGTCCTTACAATTATTCTTATGTTTGAGCCCATTGTTGGAACCACTGTATCAGTCCACCTCATTGAAGTCCTTCCTCTTTTTCGCTATCCCTTTTCTTTACCAAGCATGATGTCCTTATCCAGGGACTGGTCTCTCTATACAAGTCTAAAATATGTGAGCTGAAGTATTGCCATCCTTGTCTTTAAAGACCAATCTGGCTGCACTTCTTCCAAGATAGATTTATGCGTCAATGTCAAGAATCTAAGGGACCACTTTGGCTGACAATCACTACATTTAGACATTGTTCATGTGTATAAACATTGGGTTCTTTCTGGTGACTCATCCTGGAAAACCCAGGTGTGGGAGTGATTTTGTACCTTGAATTTAGAAAAATCTTTGCTTGGTTCTGCTGCTTGCTGGTCCTGGTCCTGGTCCTGGACTTGGGTAACTGTGTTGTACTTTTAAGCCTTCTAGAGACAGAACAAGTAGCTACATTCTTTCTGTTCAAAGCAATGCAAAGAGACTAGGTACCCAAAGAGACTTTAAATAAGGCACCCAGATGTTTTCTTCATGATAACCTAGAGGGCAAGTCGGCTGAGATAAGCAGGTTTGTCTTAAGGGCTGTTCCCCAGGGACAATGCAGGGTAAGGATGGTAAAACATCTACAATGAATCATTTTGGGTACAAGCTTTAGCTTTCCTCTCGCCTCCAGCCTTTATGAAGGCATGTCATCCTCATGACCTGGGGAGTGAGAGTACCAAGGTAGTACTCTGGGCTACAAAGGCCAGGTAGCAGAGACTGTCAGATGTGGGTACAAATTTGTCTTCTGGCAATTGTGATGGCAGATTTTTGAATTCCTTGTCTTGAAAGTGTGGTCAAAAATATCTACCTCACAGATTAGACAACTAGGGCCTTCCTACAATGTGTGTCAGAGTCACCCAGAGAGCTCACAAAGACATTGCTGCTTTCATTCATTGAGAAAAGGCCCAAGATTTTCATTTGTAACCATGTACAGGTGTTGTTTCTGTTTGGGGACCTTGATTTCAGAGTCCTTCCCAAAAGGATAAAATGACTAAACATAAGAGTAACTCAGGACCTATCGGTGCAGGAAGGTGGGTGGGAGTAGGGGTGTTAGCTATAAACTATAACTTCTTTTTGCCTTTCCCTGGACCCTATTTTTTGGCTCTTAAATGCTTCAAAATACTGCAGTATTGTAATAATGGTGTTACATTGAGAAAGAAATTTGGTTTCTTAAAGAGGTGCTTTTGCTTTGTTTTTATAAAAAATTTTAAATCATTTTATTAGGTAGGGGCTCATACACTTCCTATCACAATCCATTCATGCATCAATTGTGTAAAGTACAATTGTACATTCATTGCCCTCATCATTCTCAAAACATTTGCTCTCCACCCAAGCCCCTGGCATCAGGTCCTCATTTTTCCCCTCCCTCCCCACTCCCCCTTCCTTCATGAACCCTTGATAATTTATAAATTATTATTCTGTCATATCTTGCTCTGTCCCACATCTCCCTTCCCCCAGACAGATCTGAGGAGATAAAAACATACACAAAACCAAGACAGAGCACAACCAAGCAACAATATACAACAAAACAACAACAACAAACCAATGACAAAAACAAAACAAAACACAAGGAAGTAAAGCTTGTAGTCAGTTCAGGGATTGTTTGTTGGCCGTTAAGAGTGTTTTCCAGTCCAGTCTGTTGGGGCACCACACCCTGGCCCCAAAGTATACCTTCAGCATTCCCTAGGGACTTCGCCGCTTCATTCCCTTGCTGTTCTGTTGCACCCCCTTAATGTTTTGCCTCGGTGTGGCAGGATCCGATTGGGTGCAATTTCCTCACTGTGTCTCCAGTGTTGTCCCATGTATGGCTATGGGTCAGTGAGGGACGTCATGTCTCCTAGTGGGGCCGGCCATGTGTTCCTCTCTGTTGACTGGCTGCTCTAATTGGGAACATCGACCTCCTGGCCTGGTGGGCCATGATGTGCTCCTCTCCCCTACTCCCCCTTCATCTGCTCCCATGTGCTCCGATCAGATATGTCCCTCTTCTGGAGCTGTAGATTCAGTGCCATCCTTTGAAATAAATTCTTCTGAGGAGAGGGGTAAGGTGTCCACTTAGTAGTTGGTGTTGGGGCCAGCCCTCCAGACCTCTCCACTGCTTCCCTACTCCACGCCAGCATGTTGCATTCACATCTTGGAGCATCAGGTTGAAGTCTGGTCCCTCTTTTCCTTTGGAGACACAAACAATACCCTCCCCTTGGGTGGGTTAGTGCCCTGTGACCCCGCTACCCTATTCTTTTTAAATTTTTTTAAATTTCCTTTCCAAAACTCCTTTTTAGTTGTCTACCATGTATATCGCTGTATTTGGTCTGGTCCCTGCCATAGTACCTGGTCCTCACCTCAGGAATATTTATATACCATAGCTTTTTCCCTATGCCCCATTTGCCTTTTTTTTTTTCTTAAAGCTTACCTCAGCAGCCTTTCAAGTCTTCCTATATTTAAGTCAATGCTATCTTGAGATCTGTTTTCTCTTTTTTGCCCTCTGGGTAAAGTTGTTCTATGTGGTGATTGCGTATTCATGCTTGGTGAGTGTTGTTCTTCTGCCCATACTGGGTTGGCAAGGATCTTTTATAGGCCTGGGTTTCTTCTAACATATTCTTTGAGTTTTTCCTTGTCTGGGAAGACTCTTTTTATTTACATTTTATTAGGGGCTCATACAACTCTTATCACAATCCATACATATACATACATCAATTGTATAAAGCACATCTGTACATTCTTTGCCCTAATCATTTTCAAAGCATTTGCTCTTCCACTTAAGCCCTTTGCATCAGGTCCTATTTTTTTTCCTCCCTCCCTGCTCCTCCCTCCCTCATGAGCCCTTGATAATTTATAGATTGTTATTTTGTCATATCTTGCCCTATCCAGAGTCTCCCTGCCCCCCCCCCACTTCTCTGCCGTCCGTCACCCGGGGAGGAGGTCACATGTGGATCCTTGTAATCGGTCCCCCCTTTCAAACCCACTTACGCTCTACTCTCCCAGTATCGCCCCTCACACCCCTGGTCCTGAAGGTATCATCCACCCTGGATTCCCTGTGCCTCCAGCCCCCATATGCACCAGTGTACAACCTCTGCCCTATCCAGTCCTGCAAGGTAGAATTCGGATCATGATAGTTGGGGGGAGGAAGCATCCAGGATCTGGGGGAAAGCTGTGATCTTCATCGGTACTACATCACATCCTGACTGACCCAGCTCCTCTCCTAAACCCCTCTGAGGGGATCTCCAGTGGCCGACAAATGGGCTTTGGGTCTCCATTCTGCACTTCCCCCTTCATTCACTATGGTATTTTTTTTCTTTTTTGATGATGCCTTATACCTGGTCCCTTTGGCACCTCGTGATCACACAGACTGGTGTGATTCTTCCATGTGGGCTTTTTTGCTTCTGAGCTAGATGGCTGCTTGTTCACCTTCAAGCCTTTAAGACCCCAGACACTATCTCTTTTGATAGCCGGGCACCATCAGCATTCTTTGCCACTTGCTTATGCACCCATTTGTCCTCAGCGATCGTATCATGGAGGTGTGCACCCATTGATATTATTTTTTGTTCTTTGATGCCTGTTAACTGATCCCTTCAGGACCACGTGTTCACACAGGCTGGTGTGTTCTTCCATGTGGGCTTTGTTGCTTCTGAGCTAGACATCCGCTTGTTTATCTTCAAGCCTTTAAGACCCCAGACACTATCTCTTTTGATAACCGGGCACCATCAGCATTCTTCACCACATTTACTTGTTCACCTGCTTTGGCTTCAGCAGTTGTGTTGGGAGGGTGAGCATCATAGAGTGCCAATTTAATAAAAGAAAGTATTCATGCATTGAGAGAGTGCTTGAGTAGAGGCCCAAGGTCCTTCCGCCACCTTAATACTAAACCTATAAATATAGACACATAGATCTATTTCCCCATCCTCATATATATATTTGAATTTACATGTCTTTGTCTAGACCGCTATAAATGCCCTTTGACTCCCAGCTCCTTCCTCCATCTCCCTTGACTTTCCTCCTGCCCCACTACCATGTTCCGTCCCCACCTGGGCTACAACTATACCTCTTCTCTACGCAACCTTACCCTTGATCATTCCCCACCAGGCCTGCCACTCCCCCCTTCACTGCCATTTTGGGTCCCATGTTGTTCCCTTGTCCCTGTGTTTGTTAACACCACTTCCTTACCCCCCCACCTCCCCCCACCCCAAGTCCCCCCGGAACTGTTGGTCTCGTTGTTTTTCCTCCAGATAGTTCATCCAACCTGTCTTATTTAGACAGACCTGTAGAGACAATAACATGCACGAAAACAAGACAGAGGAAAACAAACAACAGTATACAACCAGACAACAAAACAACAACAACAAACCACTGACAAAGAACAAAACAAAACACATCAAGAAAGAAGAGCTTGTAGTTAGTTCAAGGATTGTTTGTTGGCCCTTAGGAGTGTTTTCCAATCCAGTCTGTTGAAGCACCACTCCCTGGCCTGTCTGGGAAGACTCTTAGTTCTCCATTTTGATCGATAATTTGGCTGGGTAGAGTATTCTTGGATTTGCGTTATTTTCCTTCAATTTTTGGAATATGTTATTGCACCCTTTCCTCTTCGTCATAGTTTCTGCTGATAGGTCTGAGCATATTCTTATTTGGGAACCTTTATATGTGATTGTTTGTTTTTCCCTAGCTGCTCTCATGATTTTCTCCTTTTCCTCAAAGTTGGCTAGTTTAACTATTATGTGCCTTGGTGACTTCTTCTTGGGGTTCAATCTTGCTGGTGTTCTTTCAGCCTCCTGAATGGTTGCCTGGTTTTCATTCATTAGGCTGGGGAAGTTTTCTTACAAGAATTCTCTCATTATTGTTGCAGATGACTTCTTTGTTGTGTCTTCCTCCGGTAAGCCAATAATTCTATTGTTGTTCCACTTCATAGCACCAGACATAGCTCTTAGGTTTTCTTCAGCTTCTCTGATGATCTTTTTTTTTTCTTTCACTTTTTAATCATTTTTGGGGGCTCATACAACTCTTTTTTTTTTTTTTACATTTTATTAGGGGCTTGTATTGGACAGGGTTCTCTAGAGAGACAAACCAGATTGCTAGTAATTATATATATATAAATATATTTATAAAGCTAGATAGATAATACAAGAAATTAACAGTTAAATTACAAAGTAGTTAGACACTAGCAGTCCTTGCCAGTCCCCTTCTGTAGAGAGAGCTGGGCTATAAATATACAGGCAGCAAACAGCAAGGCAGGTCCCCAACTGTCATCAACTGTCGGTCCCCAACTCCAGAGATGAACATTCCAATCGTGTGGGCTTAAAGGGACCTCAACTTTACAGCAACACAGTCCACAGGCTAGGCATCTCACAGGTAGTGTACCCCTTTAAACTGAGGCACAGAACAAGCAAGGCGAGGCTTACCGAGCTATTTATTCCTCTGCCCTTCAGTTAATCCTACTTGTGTTTATCGGCCACGCTGGCACAATAAACTATCACAATCGACCCCTTGCCAACCTGGCACCTGTACACAATTCTTTACCCATACATACTTATATAATTTCCAGATATTAATGAAATCACATTTATACGTATCATCAATCATCTATCATACATGTAAATGAAAACACACTGAGTCAAATTATATCTGATATATCATACTTGAACAAAGGAAATATATGCAATAATCACATACAAAGAAAATACATTGACAATTACAAGCCTCGCTTTTGCAATTGATCACGTGGTTGTAATTGATAGGTACAACTCCTTTCTACTGCTACCCATTCTGTATTACCTTTGCCCTCAGCAAGCACCTCAGCTGGCTGTGGTTTTTGGCCTGGCAGTGTGACCCAGACTTTCATTCCTGAGGGGTTTGGGTCACTATAAGTAACAGTGCATGGTAGCACTAAGAGTTGGTCTATGGGATCTCCTGGATTCCAGAATATTCTTCTTTACCTCCATTATGTAGTACCAGTCCAATTTCTCCTTGGTAGTCAGGATCAATCACCCCACTCAGTACGGTGACACTCTTCTTGACCTGTTGATCCAAAGGCATGAGAAGTCCAAAGTGCCCAGGGGACATTCTCAGTTGCCAGTTCAGTGGAATCTATGTTGTTTTTCCAGGTGGGAGAGTTCCTTTCTTCTGGACCAGGACCTCCAGGCCTGAGGAACACAGGGTTGCTGGGACAGGAAGCAAAAATGCTGCAAGGGGATCACTAGGAGTAATAGTGAGTGGTGCCATGCCATCTTCCAACCCTTGGTTCCTGGACCCATGAATTCTGGCAATTGAAGACACAGCACCATATATTGGCCGCTGGTTTAGAGCGTATACAGCTTCCTGGAGAACACTGCCCCAGCCCTGCAAGTTATTGACACCTAGTTGGCGCCGTAATTGTGTCTTTAGGAGCCCATTCCATCGTTCTATCAAGCCGGCAGCTTGAGGATGATGAGGAACATGATATGACCAGTGGATTCCATAGAAATGGGCCCATTGCTGCACTATATTTGCTGTAAAGTGAGTTCCTTGATCTGAAGCAATGCTATGTGGGATGCCATGCCGGTGGATGAGGCATTCTGTAAGTCCACGAATAGTAGTTTTGGCAGAAGCATCACGTGCAGGGAAGGCAAATCCATATCCACAGTAGGTGTCTATTCCAGTAAGAACAAAACGCTATCCCCTCCATGATGGAAGTGGTCCTATGTAATCAACCTGCCACCAAGTTGCTGGTTGATCTCCCCCAGGATAGGTCCCATTTCTTGGACTTAATGTTGGTTTCTGCTGCTGGCCAATGGAACACTCAGCAGTGGCAGTGCCCAAGTCAACCTTGGTGAGTGGAAGTCCATGTTGCTGTGCCCATGCATAACCTCCTTCCCTACCGCCATGTCCACTTTGTTCATGTGCCCATTGGGCAATAACAGGAGTGGCAGAGGAAAGAGGACGAGCAGTCTCCACAGCGCGTGTCATCTTATCCACTTGATTATTAAAGTCCTCCTCTTCAGAGGTAATCCTTTGGTGAGCGTTCATGTGAGATACAATTAACTTTACTTTCTTGGTCCATTCAGAGAGGTCTATCCACATACCTCTTTCCCACACCTTGTCACCAATTTTCCAATCATGGTCCTTCCAATTCCCTGACCATACAGACAAGCCATTAGCCACAGCCCATGAATCAGTATATAGTCTCACATCTGGCCATTTTTCCGTATATGCAAACTGAACGGCCAGGTGCACTGCTCGAAGTTCTGCCCATTGGGAAGAGTTCCCTTCACCACTGTCCTTTAGGGAGATCCCAGAAAGGGGCTGTAGTGCTGCTGCTGTCCACTTACGAGTGGCACCTGCATATCGTGCAGAGCCATCCGTAAACCAAGCATGACTTTTTTGGTCTTCACTTAAAATATGGTAAGGAACTCCCCAGGAGGTCATAGGTGCACACTGAGAGAAAGGAAGCAATGTGACAGGAGTGGAGACTGTGGGCATTTGGGCCACTTCTTCATGCAGCCTACTTGTTCCTTCAGGTCCTGCTTTGGCCCGATCTCGTATATACCACTTCCATTTAACAACGGAGCGTTGCTGCGCACGTCCAACTTTATGATTACGTGGGTCAGACAATACCAAGTTCGTGATAGGTGATTCAGGCCTCATGGTTACTTGGTGGCCCTTGGTGAGGTGTTCACTCTCCACCAGGCCCAGTAACAGGCCAACAGCTGTTTTTCAAAGGGGGAGTAGTTGTTTGCAGAGGATGGCAAGACTTTACTCCAAAATCCCAACAGTCTATGCTGTGATTCACCAATAGGGGTCTGCCAAAGACTCCACACTGCATCTTTATCTACAACTGGCACCTCTAGCACCATTGGGTCAGCTGGATCATATGGTCCCAGTGGCAAAGCAGCTTGCATGGGAGCCTGAACTTGTTGAAGAGCCTTTTCTTGTTCTGGGTCCCACTCAAAAATGGAGGCATTTCGTGTCACTTGATAAATAGGTCGAAGTAGAACACCCAAGTGAGGAATATGTTGCCTCCAAAATCCGAAGTGGCCCACTAGGCATTGTGCCACTTTTTTAGCCGTTGGGGGAGCTAAATGTAATAGCTTATTCTTCACTTTAGTAGGAATATCTCGACATGCCCCACACCACTGAACCCCTAGAAATTTTGCTGATGTGGAGGGTACCTGAATCTTTGTTGGGTTAATTTCCCAACCCCTTGTGCGCAGATATTGTACCAATGAATCTAGAGTCTTTGATACATCCTCCTTAGTGGGTCCAATCAGCATAATGTCATCAATATAATGGACCAGTGTGACATTTTGTGGAATAGACAGGTGGTCAAGGTCCCTTCGGACTAAATTATGGCACAGGGCAGAAGAGTTGATGTACCCTGGGGGAGAGTTGTGAAAGTATATTGTTGCCCCTGCCAGGTGAAGGCAAACTGCGTCTGGTGGTCCTTTGAGACTGGTATTGAGAAGAAGGCATTAGCCAGATCAATAGCTACATACCAGGTACCAGGAGAAGTATTAATTTGCTCAAGCAATGGGACAGCAGCTGCAATTGGAGTCACCACCTGGTTAAGTTTACGATAATCCAGTGTCATTCACCAGGATCCATCTGTCTTCTTTACAGGCAAAAATAGTGAATTAAATGGGGATGTAGTGGGAATCACCACCCCTGCATCTTTCAAGTCTTTGATAGTGGCACTGATGTCTGCAATACCTCCAGAAATGCGGTACTGCTTTTGGTTTACTATTTTCCTAGGTAATGGCAATTCTAATGGTGTCCACTTGGCCTTTCCAACCATGATAGCCCTTATTCCACATTTTAGGGATCCGATATTGGTGTTCTGCCAGTTACTAAGTATGTCTATTCCAGTGATGCATTCTGGAACTGGGGAAATAACCACAGGATGGGTCCGGGAGCCCACTGGACCCACCGTGAGGCGTACTTGAGCTAAAACTCCATTGATAACTTGACCTCCATAAGCCCCCACTCTGATTGGTGGGCCTTCGAAACATTTTGGGTCTCCTGGAACTAGTGTCTGTTCTGAGCCAGTGTCTAGTGATCCCCGAAAAGTTGGATTATTTCCTTTGCCCCAATGAACAGTCACTCTTGTGAAAGGCCGCAGTTCCCTTTGAGGAAGGCTAGAAGAAACACTAACAGGATAAACCTTCAGTGATGTAGCAGGGTCCTCCTTACAAGGGACGGACCCGGCCTCCCCTTCATTCAAGGGATTGTGGGTCTGTAAACTGGCTCAGGTCTGCGAATTGATTGAGCGATCATGACTGTCTCTTCTGCTGTTCACCCGATCTACCATCCTTTCACCTGTACAGATCACGTAAATATTTAGTAGGCTTCCCATCTATTTCATTCCTAGGGACACCGTGGCTAAGTAGCCAATGCTGTAATTCCATACGAGACAGATTGCTTTGATTATTATTGAAAACTTCTTGTCTATTATAACCACGCCCACCCTGTCTCTGTTGATACAGTGCTGACACCTGCCCTCTACCGTCATGGGGACCAATCAGCCCCTTTGTGGGCAAATGTCGGAGTTCGCTTAGGGAAGTGGCCACTGTCAATCCTGGTGCACATAAAATAGCAATTACAGGAGTCTGAAGAGATGCTGGGGCCCACTTCACAAACTTGTTCCTTATGGTTGTGGTAAAGGGTATGTTCTCAGGATGCCCCCTTTTTGGGTCTATGGGAACATCTTGAGAGATCCATTCCAACATACCAATGTTGCTAAGCTTTTGGATGCCTTCCTCTACAGTGTACCAAGGTAGGTCAGGTACTTCAAGTTGGTCTAATCTAGGCCATCTGACAGTCCATGCGTCATTGAACCAACCAAATAAAGACTTAGATCCTTTTTTAGCCTGTCTCGCAGAGACATTGAAAGAAGCGTCCATTCTTAGGGGTCCCATATCCAGAAACTCAGACCGGTTTAATATTACATTTCGTGCACCAGTATCCCACACCCTTAGTAACCATTCCCAGGGATATTCTCCATGCTTTTGCTTATACGTATTTGAGAACTTGAGCAGGTCTTTATGTGTGTAGTGAGCTTCTTCTTGGATAATCATCTCAACCTCACCTTTAGGAGGTTTCTGACACTTAATTTTAGTGACAGGTCTAGTGGAAATAATGGGTGGTGAGGGTGTTTTCTGGGTGCTCTCAGCAATATCTCGTGAGGCATCTTCCTCGGGTAATGCTACTGATGCAGCCCCACCTGGCATATCAACTTGAATAGTTTGGCTAATCTGCTCAGGTGTTCTAAGGGCTCAATATCCTCTTCTTCTGGATCATCAGCCCATATGTTCCCATCCCATGTTTCAGGTTCCCAACTTTTCCCAATCAATGCCCTTACTTTGGTTTCAGACACTGCTCTAGATCTGCAATTCAGCTGCTGTTGTCATTCAGCCACTCATTTAATGAGACTCTGGACCTGGTTCTCAGCAATGTCAGCTTTTACTAGAGGAGAGAAGGCTCTCCTTTGTAGCGCAGATGGAAGTTTTCAAATCCGTTAGTCTGCACCTGAGGCACACTTTTGAGGCTCTGAGATCACCCCTCTCCTTAATTACACTTTCCATTGTAAGAAGGACCAGTCAACCCGCTGCCCTATACTTGTCATCCTTACAAAACTCCTGGAAAATATCAAACATTCAATCACTCAGAAGCTCTCCTTTAACCAACACCTCATCTATCGGTGGTGCTACTGAAGGTATTAACTTTGCTATTTCACACCATGGATTAAAAAGAGAAGACTCACCATGCTTTGCGATGTTAAAGTAGCATTACTAGTGTTAAGACTAATCACGCTGGAGAGCCAATTTAAGAAGCCCATAATTATGATTTTATTTCTGTAGAAGCATTCCTGGTACCAAAATGTGTTAGACAAGGTTCTCTAGAGAGACAAAATCAGATTGCTATTAATTATATGTATATATATAGATAGATATATAACACAAGAAATAAACAGTTAAATTATAAAGCAGGACAAATGGCTCAGTACAATTCAAATGTATTAGACAGTTGTGAGACACTGGCAGTCCTTCAAGTCTTGAGGGCCGCCGAATCGTCCTCTGTAGAGAGATTCAGGCTATCCCGGCACAGGCAGCAAACAGCAAGGCAGGTCACTAACAGTCAGCCAGGTCACCAAGAGTCAGTCCCCAGCTCAAGAGATGTTAATTCCAATTGTGTGGCGAAGCAGGTCTTGAAGGAACCTCAAATTACAGTGACACAGTCCACAGGTTAGGTGTCCCACAGGTAGTGTAGCTTGCAAACTGAGGCACAGAACAAGCAAGGCAGCTGCACACTGGTCCGATGATCAAAGAGTGAGAGACAAGAAAGGCATTTATCTCTTCGCCCTTCAATTAGTCCCCTGTGTTTATTGGCCATGCTGGCACGATAAGCTAACTACCTCACTCTGCCTCTTACAAACACACAAGAGTCACAGACACTGTCTCTTACACATACACACACCAGAGTTACAAATACTGTGCCTCTTACACACGTGAGTGACAGACACTACACCAGAGTGACAGACACCGTTTCTGTTACGCACACATCAGAGTGAGACACTGTGTCTCTTTTACACACAACAGAGTGACAGACACCGTGTCTCCAACACACACACAGCAGAGTAACAGATACCGTGTCTCTTATACACACACCAGAGTGACGAACGCTGTGTCTCTTACACACAGCAAGGAAGACAGATCCCTTGTCTCACTAACATATACAAGAGAGGTAGACACCATGTGTCTCACACAAATAGGTAGACATCTTGGTTCAGTCTCTAACATGGAAGCACACACAGGAAGATAGAAAACACATCAGCCTTACATATGGGAAAGAAAGATAGCAAACACTGGTCACAGCAGAGGGAGACAGACAATGCCTGTGATAGATAGAAAACGGGGAGAGAGACAATATCTCTGATAGATACAACATAACAGAGACAGTACCCTGATAAATACAAAACAGGAGACAGACAATGCCCCTGATGGATACAGGACACGAGAGAGACAGAAAATGTATCTGATAGAAGCAATACGGGAGAGAAGACAATGCCTCTGATGGATGCAACACAGCAGAGAGGGACAGACAATACCTCTGATAGCTCTCCTTTGTAGCACAGATGGAAGTTTTCAAATCTGTTAGTCTGCACCTGAGATGTGCTTTTGAGGCTCTGAGATCATCCCTCTCCTTAATCACACTTTCCATTGTATGAAGGACCAGCCAACCAGCTTCCCTATACTTGTCATTATCACAAAACTCCTGGAAAATATCAAATATACGATTACCTAGAGCATCTCCTTTATCCAGCACGTCATCTACTTTAGGTGATACTTTAGGTATTATCTTTGCTATTTCATACCATGGATTAGTACGGGTAGTAGACGTATCCACGTCAAGACTAAATAGGTTGGAAGGCCAATTTAAGAAATTCATATTTATAGTTTATTTCTCGAGAAGCACTCCTGGTACCAAAATGTACTGGACAGGGTTCTCTAGAGAGACAAACCAGATTGCTAGTAATTATATAGAAATATATTTATAAAGATAGATACATAATACAAGAAATGAACCGTTAAATTATATACAGATAGATAATACAAGAAATTAACAGTTAAATTATAAAGCAGTGAGACACTAGCAGTCCTTTAAGGCTTGAGAGCCGCCAGTTGCCAGTCCCCTTCTGTAGAGAGAGCTGGGCTATATATATCCAGGCAGCAAACAGCAAGGCAGGTCCCCAAGTGTCATCAACTGTCGGTCCCCAGCTCCAGAGATGAACATTCCAATCGTGTGGGCTTAAAGGGACCTCAATTTACAGCGACACAGTCCACAGGCTAGGCATCCCACAGGTAGTGTACCCCTTTAAACTGAGGCACAGAACAAGCAAGGCGAGGCTCACAGAGCCATTTATCCCTCTGCTCTTCAGTTAATCCTACTTGTGTTTATCGGCCAGGCTGGCACAATAAACCATTGCAGGGCTCATACATCTCTTATCACAATCCATACATATACATACATCAATTGTATAAAGCACATCTGTACATTCTTTGCCCTAATCAATTTCAAAGAATTTGCTCTCCACTAAAGCCCTTTGCATCAGGTCCTTTCCCCCCCTCCCTCCCCACTCACCCCTTCTCTGATGTTCTTATTAGATTTTTATTCACGTTTATTAAAGTCTGCTTGGCTGTCCTCCAAGTCACTGATGGGGTTCTCTGATTCCGCCAATCGATTCTCAAGGTCCGTGTTTCTGCTACTGTTTTTTGTTATCTCCTCCCTAAGCTCCTGTATTTCCATGTGGTGTGTGGTCTTTATCTCCTCTATTGTTCCATCCTTTTTCTGTATTGTTTTCCTCATATCCTGTATGACTCCAAGCAGCATTCTGAAAATTTCTTTCTCTGGCAGCTTAATGGCTGCTTCTTCTATATATGTTGTTATGTTCAAGACATCTTCTGCCATTGCCTTTTGTTTCTCCTGTTTTTTCATTGAGGTTGTTGGGGCTGATGGCTAAACAGTGTTGCATTGTTTTAGAGGGACCAGGTGTCATTTTCCAGGGAGTCGAAGAGCACTAACTCTCTCTGGGAGATTTATAGGAATGCTTCTTCGAACTGCCTACAACTAATTTTGCTATGGGATTATCCTCCTGTAGCTTCCCTATGAGGGGAGTGCCCCAGAAGGCTGGTGGGTTGCCTGCTTTGGTGTTGCAGGTGAGGCAGAGGTTCCTGAAACAGCTTGGAATGTTGATGAATGTTGGCTGAGCTGCCTTATGCTCCAGGTACACAGGCAGGGATTCACCAGTGAGAAGTTGGACAGAGTATCCCCTGGAGGGAAAGCGGGGCTTTCTCTAGTCTTGGGCTAGCTACACACTCTGGAGCTCACCTAGCTGGGTGTGGTGCAGGCGTGAATGCCCTAGGGAAAAGGGAATGTTCAGCAGTGGAGTGTGAGAGAACAGGAAAGAGACAAACAGGAGGAAAAAAATTTTTTAAATAAGACTGTTTAGACTGTTAGGGAATATAAGGAAGAGAGGGAAACAAAAGCAACTATGTAGCTGAGTTCCACTCCCTGCTGGTGGAGCTGCAAGGGTTTAGTCTCTTCCCTGAGGCAGCAAGGCAAGCAGCAGCTGAGCCAAGAGAAAACTGAACAGCTCTCAAAGACTGTGGGGGAACGGAGAGCAGAGATGTAAATAGAAGCAACAATGTAGCTGAACCATGATCCCTACCATTGGAGCTGCAAGGGTCCTGTCCCTGCTTTGAGGTAGGTGGGGTAACTGTGGCTGTGTTGAGACCAAGCCCCATTACAGGATCCAAATGGTCCTGGCTCCAGCAGATTACAGTGGCAGGGTCAAGGTCAAACCCCAGCTGGCTTCCACCTAGGTAAGCCAAAAGCCCCAGCCCCTCAAAGCCCCATGGGTCTGTGCCTACTTATCTTTATGATGCTCCTCCTGGTTCCAGTAGTGTTGAATTTCCGTCTAAGTAATTCTCGTGGGCTGGATTCTGAGGAGTCCCTCTGGTATGCGTCACTCTGTCACCTTCTTCCCGAAGTCCTCCATCAGACTTTATTAAACACATTTTCATGTGTTGACGGTATTGCATGATATTAGTCCCTTCAGCTTATCTAGAGTAGTGGCAGAAGAGCTATTTCTAACTTTGGTCTGTGATCTTAGGTTGGTTATTTTATCTCGCTGAGTCTCAGTTTCCTTGTTATTTGGCCCTTTGGAGGTTTACCTTACAAAGGTACATTTGGTAGTCTCTTTTATAGGGTCACATCAGAAAAAAGCTCATATCATTCCAAAGTTGCCAGATTGTGAGGGGGTTTGAATTTTCCACTTAGACAGTTTTTCTTTATGAAGAAGATCTTCTATTTTTCATAGGTCCACTATTAAAGTGAAAGTACCCTGCCTGAGACACAGGCATACTTCAAGTTATGATGAGCTATTCCTTTAACCCAGGAATATTGTATCCTTTTTGGCACCTACGTGAATTTAGAACATACAAGGAAAGGGGCTTCCGTGGTAGCAGATGGGGATTAGTTCCTTATGGAGAGGTACAAAAATGCCATGGAAAGTTTTCAAATTGCCGTCATCATTTTGTCATTGGCTAGTTTTAAAAGCAAGGTCCAAGCTCAGTCTTATTGGCTCAGTAACTCAAGTCTCTCAGACTATCCTTCTTCACTGTTCCATCCCAATCTAGTAGCTTCATTGGAAGTCTATTTGTAACCCCAAATGCCATGTTATAAAAGCTTCTGTACACTTGAGATGCTGTATCATGTAATTTCCCTATAAGTCACTGTCTCATTTCCTGTACCTGTGACCTTGGGAAGCCAAACTACAGAAGTTTAGTTTGGTTGGTATTCCAGAAAATAGGCTGAGGCCAACTTTCACTTGTGGGTGCTTTTATGAGGAAGACCATCTCAGGGTAGCAGGAGTAGGAGGGAAGAGAGAGAAGTGAGGCAGAGAAGGAAGGAAACTAACACAAGGTGGTGTATTTCACAAGACACACCACTGGTAGCTCAGTCATGGTGGATGTCTTCAGCGAAGCTGTATGAGTCCATCTGCATGGAACTATCAGAATCATTCTAGAACTATCTGATGGGGCTGCAGCCCATCCCAAGTGATGTTAGCTACTCTGGGTGTGTTCCTCCTCTTCAGGAGTTTTTGGAGATGCTGAAGCCTTTGGAGTTCACACCTCAGAAGACAAGTCAGAAGCCAGGCTGAATCCCAGTGAGGCAAGGGTTAGGGTGGTTTACAACTGTAGGAATGGGTGTGCTCGCTGGAGTTGCATTGTCTGGGAAACACAAATAGCTAAAGGATGAGGGTAGAGATTAATGAGAGAGACCCAGCAAAACTGGGTGGTACCTAAGCTTTGTCTTGAACAGTTAATGAGCACCATGCATTATTTTTTTAAAAAAGAATAAGAATTGATGATAAGGAATATTTCCAGTCCTCATCCATTGTGAAAACCTAGCTTATCACCTATTCTGCTCTGTTGATCCAGTAAACAATCTGATGATGATGGAAAATTCTAAAGTTTGGCATCCAAACCATCTGCACAGACTGACTTTCAGGTACAGAAGTTGAACAACAATCATTTGCTGAGTCACATCGTCATAAGTTTGGATTTGAAGAAAATCCTCAGTCCAAGGCGATATGGCTTTTGTTATCAAAGCACCATCTACAGATGGCCTTCTTTCTCCTCTAGGAACCTAACAGAATGGTGCAAGCCACATTTGAATAAATGCTTGCATATTTCTGTTGGCACTCTCCGATGAATAATATTGACATAAGATCATGCCTGGCCCAGCCAGCAAGAGGAAGAAATCTGTTAGAAACAGAGCCAAGTCAACCCAGCCATACTAAGCAATGCCATTCTAGATCAGCTAATAACAAGTTGGCCTTTAGACATGAGTGAACCCAACCAAGATGAGTAGAGTCATCCAACTAGCCTCGAGGAGAACACACATGAGCCCAGCTTTTAGTAGCTGAAACTTAGAGACTTAGAAGAGAAATAAATGAACATTGTTTTATGCCTCTGGGGTTGTGTGTGTGTAAGGTTGGGTTTTGTTTGTTTTCCTACACAATTGTATTGTGACAATAGCTGATTGATATAATGTTATCTATCCAAAGTTTAACTCTCCTTCTATGAATTCCTATTGACACTCTCTGTAATAGTTTCTCATTTATCTAATTCTTCATATGCATAGTTCTCATCTCCCAATGCAACTATAGATACTCAAGTGGTCAGGTTTAGATTTCTGTTTTCTTAGAGAGTACATAGGAGTCACACTGAATCTAAAAAATATTGGATGCTCTTCAAGCCCATGTGGCATGGGCTACGTGTGCAATGTCACTGCAATTTGCTTTTCAAAATTTTATAATGAGAAATAGAAGAAAACTCATAGAGAGTAGATTCACACCTACTTTCATAAGTTAGCAAACTAACACTTGGAGATATTAAATTAGGTGTGCTTGATCACATGTTTGGCTGAGAGCAGAGGTAGATTTTGTTGTCAGGTTTTCTGCCTGTGATTCCAGTTTTCCATCCCTTGACATAGACTATGGTTCACAATTTATTGGCAGATGCACCCTGCGTAATTGTGATGAGGATGGTTCTGGAAATAGTGGGAGAAAGTGCCGTGATCAATTAGTCATATCCTCGTGGGGAGCAAAGAAGAAAGAAGTAGGGTTGATATACCATATGGTCTCCCTCTCTGCTACAGCTTACTGCTTATTGGCGCAACTGTTGGCCTATGTTCATTACAAAGATGCCACTTTGTTTTGTTTATTTCCCCTTTATCAATTTAGTTTGAAGTTCACATTGGAGACTTCCACGGACTCTGGTTGACACTTTCTTGTGTGTGCTCACCATCAGCAATTCTGTCCCCTTGCTGCAAGGCAGCATTTTAAAAATGCCTTCTTCTGGTGATATCTTTCTTTTAAAAAAATCATTTTATTAGGGGCTCATACAGCTCTTATCACAATCCAGACCTACATCCATTGTGTCAAGCACATTTGTACATTCATTGCCCTCACCATTCTCAAAACATTTGCTCTCCATTTAAGCCCCTGATGTCAGGTCCTTATTTTTTCCCCTCCATCCTCGCTGCCCCCTCCCTCATGAACCCTTGATAATTTATAAATTATTATTTTGTCATTTTTTGCCCTGTCAGATATCTTCCTTCACCCACTTTTCTGTTGTCTGTCCCCAGGGAGGAGTTTATATGTAGATCCTTGTAATCAGTTCCCCCTCTCCACCCCACCCTCCCGGCATCGACACCCTCACCACTGGTCCTGAAGGGATCGTCCACCCTGGATTCCCTGTGTTTCCAATTCCTATCTGTACTAGTCTACATCTGGTCTAGCCAGATTTGTAAGGTAGAATTGGGATCATGATAGCGGGGTGGGGGGGGGGTGTTGCATTTAGGAACTAGAGGAAAGTTATTCATCGTTGCTATGCTGCACCCTGACTGGCTCATCTCCTCCCCATGACCCTTCCGTAAGGTGATGTAAAATTCCCTACAGATGGGCTTTGGGTCTACACTCCAAGTTCCCCCTCATTCACAATGATATGATTTTTTATTCTGATGATGCCTGATACCTGATCCTTTTGACACCTGCTGATCACACAGGCTGGTGTTGGACTTTGTTGCTTTTCAGCTAGATGTGCGTTTGTTTACCTTCAAGCCTTTAAGACCCCAGATGCTACAGCTTTTGATAGCTAGGCACCATTGGCTTTCTTCACCACATTTGCTAATACACTCTCTTTTTTCTTCAGCAATTGTGTCAGGAAGGTGAGCATCATAGAATTCCAGTTTAATAGAACAAAGTATTCTTGCATTGAGGGAGTGTTTGAGTGGATGCCCAATGTCCATCTGCTACCTTAATACTAAACCTATACATATATGCACATAGATCTGTTTCCACATCCTCACATATAAATATACTTACATATGTATATACCTTTATTTAGACCTCTATATATGCCCTTTGCCTCCTAGCTCTTTCCTCTCTTTCCTTTCTCTTGTCCAACTATCATGTTCAGCCTTCATTTGGGTTTCAGTAATTCCTTTCGGTTACATTACCCTTGGTCATGTCCTGCCAGTCCTCCTATACTCTCCTCACCACCGATTTGGATCACTTGTTTCCCCTTGTCCCTGGGTGGGTTTGTTAACACCACTTCCTTTTCTCCCCAACTTCCCCTCTCCCATGTCCCCCTGGAACTGTCGGTCCCATTGTTTTCTCCTCCAGATTGTTCATCCAGCCTATCTTATTTAGACAGACCTGCGGAGATAATAACATGTACAAAAACAAGACAGAAAAACCAAGCAACAAAAAACAAAAAAAAAACAACACCAACAAACCAATGACAAAAAAACAAATCAAAACACAACAAGAAAGAAAAGCTTGTAGTTAGTTCAAGGACTGCTTGTTGGCCTTTAAGAATGTTCTCCAGTCGAGTCTGATAGGGCGCCAAGTCCTGACCCCAACGTTTATTTTTGGTATTCCTTCGCGACTTAGTTGCTCTGTTCCCCTTGCTGTTCAGTTGCACACCCTTAGTGTTTTTCTTTGGTGTGGTGGGATCAGACCGGGTGGAATTCCCACACTGTGTCTGTCCCCCGTAGAGCTATGGGTCAGTGAGGGATGTCGTGTCTCAAAGTAGGGTTGGCCATATGGTCTTCTCTGTAGATTTTGACTGCTCTGAGCAGGAATCTCTTCATCAAGGCTTGGTGAGCCAGTATGTACTCCACTCTCTCTTCCTCCCCCTTCATTTGCTCCATGTGCTGTGATCAGATATGTCCCTCTCCCTGAGCTGCAGCTTCAGTGCTGTCCTCTGAAATAAATTCTTCTGGGGAGAGGCAGGTGTCCACTAGGTTGGGATTGGCTTTGTTTTTCTTAGTGATTATAATTTAGACTTTTGTCCCAGGTATTATCACAAGTTAAGGCTCAGAAAAGGTAAACCAGTTCACATGCACTTGGAATGTTGCTAGCAGAACCTGAATTCCAGTCCTTTCCTTTCTTATTTCAAAACCTCATCAAGGCATTTTTATGACAACACTTCACTTCCCTGCCCAGGGTCCTAGAAATACATTCAGAACCTCAGCTGCTTGGATAGATGTAACAAGGATGGGGATGCCCCTATCAAGTGTGTGGACTAGGTTGTTGAGCGGTTTGTGTTTGCAGTTTTAACAGAGTTGGTCAAATTGCTCTTCTAGGGAATGAACTATTTTTATTCTATAATTTTGAACCTACGCATATCAGTTCTGTAAATATTTATACTCTAAAAAATCATCTAATGGTGATACTAACATGAAAATGAGTATAAAGTCACACAGAAGAAACTGAGTAGTCTTAAAAAATTATATATATGGTGGTACCTTGGTTGTTGAACTCAATTAGTTCCAAATTCATGTTTGAACACTGAAAAGTTAGAGAACTGAACTTATTTTTCCCATAAGATATCATGGGAAACCAAATAATTGGTACCGAGGCCCTAACATTAATTTAATTTTTTGTTAAAAATTAATTAAATTAATTTTTCCAGAACTGTAAATCACTATGGAGGCTTTGAGGCTTCTCTCATGTCAGTGTCTTGGACATGCAGTTGCCATGGAGTTGTTTCTGATTTCTTCAAATAAATGGTAACTTTTCAGCCTCTTTGATGGTCTGGATTTTTTTGTTTTGTGGTTACCGATTTCACACTTTTTGCCACATTAGCCACATTAATCAAACCACATTAGATGGATTCCAGAGCAGAGAGAGAGGGGCAGATAGGGTGAAGTGGGGGAAAGAATGAGAGAGAGAGAGAGAGAGAGAGAGAGAGAGAGAGAGAGAGAGAGAGAGAGACAATGGGATGGAAGATGCCTCCAAACCACTTTTGCAAAGGGCATAGTTTAGAAAGAAGTACAAACTAGTTAAGGGCAGGGCCTAAGGTTGTGATCCCCTTATGTGGTTTTGCTTCAGTTCTACATAGTGGGAAGGTAGATTCCTTCCTGAACTTTTTAATTGTATTCACTGCAGTAGATGGTATGTGTAAAATTTAAAATTATTTCTTTAAAATAGTATTTTTAAAGGCAGTTGTAATTTTCAGTTCCTAATTGAGATATATTTCCTATTAGTCAAAAGTTAAGCTTAACCTGGTATATTTAATGCATATATTAATATCAAAATAATGTGCTATTTTTGACAAAATGCAATTTATATAAGTCCAAGTCATTCAGTCCTTATTGAGTACCTATGCAAGGTGTGCTAAAAGCTGCAAATACATTGATAAATAAGTATGTATGTTACTGTCCTTATGTAGCTCATTCTGTGAGTGAGGACATTGATTTGTGGTCAACTCCTGTTGGGTCAGTGAGATGAAGAAGTGGTGTCAAACATGGCAATGGAGTCAGACAAAGAAGGCTTCAGAAGAAATGATATTGAAGGAAGCAGGTGTGTTTGGTGGTAAAATAGTTATTCTGAGTGACAGAAGAAAGAGGAGTCCAGGCTAGTAGTGTTAGAAGTGGCATGCCTGCATTAGTACAGGGTGTGAACTAGGGCATGGAGGAGGTGGGATGGGAAGATAAGGTAGTCATGACCAGCTACAAAGGTGGTTTGAAGGTTGGCTTTTCCCAAAGGACCTGAAGACCACTTGCCCTTATCTGTTTGTAGGGAGATGATGGCTTTGAGAGGATTCCCCCCTCAAGACCTAAACCAAACCAGCGTTTCCAGGTCCTAGGTGGTTTGTGCTGACACAGGTCAGCAGAAACTTCTTTACAAGAAACCATCTGTCTTAGAGAAGTCTAGAATTTTGCAAGTGAATGGGAACAGGGTCCCCACAGATCTTCTGAGGTATGAGAGCAGCCTGAAGCTTTGTTCATCCTTGTGCTGGTTTTTGGATTTCTAGTCTTTAGCTCGCCCAGTCTTATTCTTTCACACTGGTGTCTTTTAGTGTTTGCCTAGTGCTGCTAAACACAAGTACCACCAGTGAATAGCTTTAACAAAGAAGTTAGTTTTGTACAGTTCAGGAGACAGGATGTCTGAATTAGGATGTTGACTTTAGGGGATGACTTTATCTCTTTGTCTTTTCTGGGAGAATTCCTTGTCCCTTCAGCTTCCATTTCTCAATCCCGTGATGACCTTCACGTGGTTTGGCTATTTTCTTCATCTCTGTCTTTTTGCTTAATCTGTTCTTTTGACAATCTTCCATGAATATTGTAACGTTAACATACCATAGAAAACCCACTCCCAAATAAAATTATAACCACAGATATAAATTCAACTCTTAGTGACCCTATATAAGGTTTTTAAGATTGTGAATGTTTATGAGAGCAAACAGCCTCATCTTTCCCCATGAGTGAATGGTGAGTTTGAATTTCCGAATTTGTAGTTAGCAACCCAACGCTTAATCTACTACACCACCAGGGCTCCTAACCACAGGTATCAGTCAGGGTAGGAATTTACAATACATCCATATGGGAGACATTTAATCCATACAGGTGGTAAAAGTGAGGGGTACCATCATTGATTCAAGTATACTTCAAAGGCCATTTCAATATGCCAGACCCTGTGCTGGGTCTCAAGGAGTAAATTGGCTTTAGCCACCACTCACCCCAACCTGAACTAAAAACCAGTGGTCCTTTCACTTAGCCCAACCATGGATGTGTTTTGTACCTCTTCTTAAAAATTAAAAGTATTTTCTTTATTAATTTCCTATGACTTCTCTAACAATATAAATTACCTCCCAATGCCATTGAATCTTATATAGCATTTCTAAAGCCATAAATCTTTATAGAACAGACAGCGTCATCTTTCTCCCATGGAGATGCTGCTAGGTTTGAATAACCCACCTTTCAGTTAGCAATCCAACACTTAACCTAACAGTGTGACTCAACTCCAAACTTAATGTAATCGACTCAATTCTGACTCATAACAACCCAGTAGGACAGACTACAACTGCCCTTGTGGGTTTTTGAGACGGTAATTTTTTACAGAAGTAGAGTACCTCATCTTTTCCTGTGGAACAGCTAATTTCTAACTGCTGACCTTGGCAATTAGCAGTCCAGTGTATAATGACTATGCCACCAGGGCTCCCAACAGTGCCACTAGGGCTTAAAAAAACATGGTTGTGCAAATTGGAAGACTAATACAGTTATCTTGGCCAAATCAAGGTGTTGGCAGGACTGTGTTCCTTTTGGAAACTAGGGGAGTATCTGTGCTTTTGCTCTCTGCAAAGTCTAATGGCCATCCATATCACTTGACTAAACATTCTTGTTTCCAAAGCTAGCAGTGAGTGGCGAATCCAGTGTTTTCTCACATGCAGTATTTTGACCCTAGCCCTGCTGATGCAGTGGGTTAGGTGCTGAGCTGCTAACCACAAAGTCATTTGTTCAAACCCACCAGCCACTGTGTGGAAGAAAGATGGGACTGATTGTTTCCATAAATATTCGCAGTCTTGGAAACTTTATATAGGTTTGCTGTGAGTTGGCATTGCCTCAACAGCATTGGGGTTTTCGTTTTGAGTTTATGATAACATTAAAAAACACATATATGCCCTTGGTTGCTAACTGAAGGGTCTGCAGTTCAAACCTGATACTTGTTTTACAATTGAAAAATGTGACAGGTTGCTTCCCTAAAGACGATATGAGAGCAGCTATAATCTTATCTTTTAGGCTCAATATAAGTTTTTTAAAGTACTAATGCTTGGCCCCTACCCATTTCTGTTTTATTTTTTCTGGAATGATGCTGGAGCAGTATTACTTTTCATTGAGATTTGAATGTGTTGCCAAGGTTGAGAACTACTGTTTTAAACCGTTTTCTACCTTTTTAGCTACCAGGCAAAGATAAATAGACAACACAGTGGTATCTGGGTGGATAGAGACCACCCAATGAGGGTGGTCTATATCTTTTGATAGCCGGGCACCATCAGCTTTCTTCACCACATTTGCTTATGCACCCACTTTGTTTTCAGTTATTGTGTCGGAAAGGTTGGCACCCCACAATACAGGGTTATTAGAACAAAGTGTTCTTGTGTTGAGGGAATACTTGAGTAGAGGCCCAATGTCCATCTGCTACCTTAATACTTAACATATAAGTATATTTACATAGATCTGTTTCCCTGTCATTATATAAAAATATATTTGCACATGTACATGTCTGTATTTAGACCTCTATAAATGTCTTTTGCCTCCTAGTTCTTTCCCCTATTTCCTTTTGCTTTCCTCTTGTCCCACTATCATGTTCGGCTTTCATTCAGGTTTCAGTAATTCCTCTCAGCTACATTTCCCTTGGATCAAGTCTCACCAGGCATTGTATGCCCTCCTCGCCATTGATTTTAGATTACTTGTTGTTCCCTTGTTCCTGGGTTTGTTGTCACTCCCACCCCACCCCATTCCCCGTGTCCCCAAAGAACATTCGGTCCCATTGTTTTCTCCTTCAGATTGTTTGTCTGAGGCTGGCCAGCTCACTCTTGATTTGACCCAAACAGCTGTCCAAGCTGTAGTTTAACCTAATGTTAAGAGTGTCCATGTCTAGTAATTTTCTTTTGTATGTTAAACTCAAAGGGTTTTCATATGAAACAATGGGGAGAAATTCCTAATTACTTTTGATATAGGGCTAGGCTTAACTGTCTGATCGCTGAGCCAACCCCAGTAAAAATGTTATCTGCCTTTTACAAGCTTCCAGATGCTGGGAGGGCAGCTGTCACTGGTGGTGCTCATGTACAACACTGAGCCTGTATCTGGGTAGCTCCCTACATGCTTGTCAAGTAGAAGTTTGCAATTATGAGCCATGGGTCCAACAGTTGGATATTTAGGAAATCCTGTTGAAAGAAATTTAAAGGCTGCTATGAGGAACTCCCCCCCAACTCCCCGCCCAACTGGGAAGATGAAGGAAATTACTTTAAAACTTGGAAAGGGGAAACAAATGTCTTCCTTTAAAGAATAATTAATCTTGTACAACATTAGCTTCTGAATCAGCTCTCAGAAATTTGAGGTGATGCTAAAACTGCCCTTTGATGTTCACAGAAATGTAGTTTGAAATTGGCCGATCTAAGGTGTTTTTCCCTTTTCAGCAAATGATGAGGAAATAGAGTTTTGCTGGTGTTTTGTTAGATATGAGAGTAGCACCTTATAAATTTGGCATCTCTTGAGCAGTGTCAAGGTATTTTAGAAGGATATTTCTAGACAACTGAATCTCAGGCATTTCATGTTTGCATGTAGCATTGGTTTTTCTCTTTTATACACTGTATCTGGATTAAACTTTCTTATCCACTTCTCCTGCTTCAGACATGTTCTGTGTTGAGAACGCAGAGGTTGGGCTCACTGGAGTAGAGTTGGTTGGATAAGATGCTAGCAAGACAGTAGAGTCTCTGTGAAGTGTGGAGATAGTGTCTTTGGGAAAGGTTTGAGCTAGGACTCTCATCCCCAAAGTGCCTGTAGAAAACCCTTGCCTTTGGCACTTGGGCCATCCCGATGTAACCTCACTTTTCTCTCCTGCTTGTTTGTTTTTCCTCAGAAATTCTTGTGCCTGCCTGAGATGCCTTGGTCCCCTTGCACTCTTTAGGCCCAGCCCGAAAGTCTGCTTATACTGTATTGCATCCTTCTGATTCCTGTCTTTGTCCTTTGTGATATGTGCACAGTGTCTGATGAGCTCTGTGAAGATGGGGGTATTTTTTTTAATCTTTTTATTCGGGCTCATAAGGCTCTTATCACAATCTGTACATACATCAATTGAGCAAAGCACCCTTATACATTCGTTGCACTTGTCATTCTCATAATTCACCTTCCACTTGGGTTCCTGGAATCAGCTCGGTTTCCCTTTTTTCCCCCATCCCCCTCCCTCCCTGATCCCACCCCTGATCCCTTGATAGTTTATAAATAATTATTATATCTTATCTTACACTCCCCGGCGTCTCCCCTCACCCGCCTCCCCATTGCCCATCTCCCAGAGAGGAGGTTACACATAGATCTCCGAGATCGGTTCTCCCTTTCTACACACCCTTCCCTCCTGGTGTTGCCACTCCCACCGCTGGTGTTGAGGGGTTCTTCTGTCCTAGATTCCCTGTGCCTCCAGATCCCCACTGCACTGCTGTACATCCTCTGGTATAACCAGGTCCGCAAGGCAAGGTAGGATTGGGGTCATGATGATTGGGAGGGGAGGAAGCGTTCAGGAACTAGAGGAAGGTTTTGAGTTTCATTGTTGCTACACTGAACCCTGAGTGGCCCATCTCCTCCTCACTACCACTCTGGAAGGGGTGTCCAGCTGTCTACAGGTGGGCATTGGGTCCCCATCATGCACTCCCCCTCTTTCACGGTGATGTGATTCTCTCCACCACCCCACCTTTGTTGTTGGAGACCTGGTTTCCTCTGTCCTTCACGGTCACCTATGTTGGTGTGCTGCTTCCGTGTGGGCTCGGTTGCTTCTGGGCTAGATGGCTGCTTGTTTGCTTTCAAGCCTTTAAGTCCCCAGACGCTATATCTCTCAGTAGCCGGGCACCATCAGCCTTCTTCACCACACTTGCTTATGCACACTTTCGTCTTCAGCCATTATGTGAGGAAGGTGATCACACAATGATTGTTTTTGTTCCTTTGTATCTGCTACGTGGTCCATTCAACACCTTGTATTCGCTTAGGCCGTGTGCTTCTTCTCTGTAGGCTTTGTTGCTTCTGAGCTAGATGGCCACTTATTTGCCTTCAAGCCTTTAAGACCCCAGATGCTATATCTTTTTGATAGCCAGGCACCATCAGCTTTCTTCACCACATTTCCTTACACACACGGCTGTCTTCAGTGATCATGTCGGGAAGATGGGTATCCTGCAATGACTGTTTAGCAGGGCGAGGTGCTATTGTATTGGGGGATTCTGCATGAGGAGGCCCAATGTCCATCTGCTACCCTACTACTGAACCTATAAATATATGCATATAAATCTATTGCCCCCATAATCATAAATATATTTACATATGTACATGTCTGTATTTAGGCTTCTCTGTATGCCCTTTGCCTCCTACTCCTTTCCTCTATTTCCTTTCGCTTTCCTCCCGACCCATTACCATGTTTAGCCTTCATTCTGGATTCAGTAATTCCTCTCAGTTACCTTGCTCTTGGTCACTCCCTTCCAGTCCTCCCCTCCACTCCCTCCTCTGGTTTTGAACCACTCGCTGTTCCCTTGTCCCTGTGTTGGGCGACACCTCCTCCCTTACCCTACCTCCCACGCTCTCATGTCCCTCCAGGACCGTTGGTCCTGTTGTTTTCTTCTCTCATTATTTGTCCAGCCTATCTTGTCTAGGTGGACCTGCTGACATAGTAATATGTGCATACAAATGCATATGACTTTGACTGCGCCCAAGAGGCCCATAAGAACATGGCTTTGACAGAAGCAACATCGACACGCTGATAAGCAGAAAAGCCACTAACATACAAAATTTACAAGGTAAAAAACAAAACAAATTAAAAAAAGACTAAACAAAAAGATAGCAAATATTAAAAGAAAAATTGCTAGTAGTTCAAGGTCCTTTCGTTCGCCTTTAGGAGTGTTTTCTAGGTGTAACTTGTGAGGCGCCACGTCCTGGCCCGGAAGACCATCCTTTATACTCCCTTGGGATCCCTTTGCTCTGCTTCCTCCACTGCTCCATTGCACGCCCCCAGTGTTTTCCTCAGTGTGGCGGGGTCAGCTCATTCGCCCTTCCCCCATTGTGTCTCAGGTGCTGTCCCGTGTAGGGCCATGTGTTGGTGCAGGATGTCGCTTCTCATAGTGTGGTCAGCTGAATGGTCCTCTCAGTATGATGGGCCCTTCTAGCTGGTCTATCGACCTTGGGCTTGGAGGACCCAGGTGTACTCCACTACGTCCTTTCTCCTTCTTTTGTTTCAGTTTCCTTCTGGATGTGGTGTGGTGGGTCAGTTCCTTTCCCACTCCAGACGATCTATTTTTGTTTTCTGTGGTATTCCCTTCGAGTGTGGGGGTCGGCCTAATTCTGGTTTGGGCCGGCTTGTCGTCCAGCCTCTTTGTGTAGACCTCTGTACTTTGTGTTGCCCTCCTTGTTTGGTGTGTCGTGTTGGGGTCTGTATGCATGTTCCAGATTTGTGGGGACACAACCGATACTCTCCCCCGGGTGGGTTAGTACCCTGCCCCCCCACCCATATCATCCATTCGGATTCTCCCCTTCCCGGTTCTCCCTCTCCCTACCCCACTACTCCTTCTTTATGCTGGGCTCTCATGTACCTCCCTAGGTGTGGCCTGCGCTCCCTCCAATTATCTATGCTTCCTCCCGTTTATTGTGGGATAGATGTTTATTCTTCTATTTCTGTCATGCTGATTGTACTTACCTCAGGGGACTCATGTTGTACCTGTCCCTTTGGGTCTGGCTTACCTCGCTTAACATAATTCCTTCCAGCTCTTCCCATGAAATAACGTGTTTCATGTGCTCATCGGTGCTTTTCAGTGCTGCATAATACTCCATTGTGTGTATGTGCCAAAGTTTGCTAATCCACTCGTCTATCGATGGAAACTTAGGCTGTTTCCAAGTCTTTGCTATTGTGAACTGTGCCGCAATAAACATTGGAGCGCGTATGACTGGTTGTGTTTTATTTGCTGCTTCAACCGGGTATATGCCCAGTAGAGGGATGGCTGGGTCATAAGGTAGATCAATTTCCATTTTCTTTAGGTATCGCCAGATTGCTTTCCACAGTGGCTGTACAAATCTGCACGACCACCAGCAGTGGAGGAGGGTTCCTACTTCACCACAGCCCCTCCAACACTTGTTGCTCTCTGATTTACTGATCTGGGTTAGCCTCAGGGGTGTTAGGTGGTATCTCATGGTTGTTTTGATTTGCATTTCTCTTATGGCAAGGGACTTCGAGCACTTTCTCTCATGTTTATTGGCCATATCGATCTCCTCTCTAGTGAAAGTTCTTCTCATTTCTTTTGCCCACTTCCTTAGGGGGTTAACTGTTTTCCTCTTTTTGCAGGTCACGATGGTGTTGTAGATTAAAAATCTTCTCCCAGTCTGTGGTTTGCCTTGTCACCCTCTTGGCAAAGTCTTTCGATGTGCACAGGTGTTTTATTCTTATTAGATCCCATTTGTCGATTTCCAGTTCACCTGTGTGTGTCCCCTTCCCTGTTGCAGTGAGCCTATGTGCTCCCTGGGCCAGTGCTCTGAGATTAGTCCCGATTCCCTCCTTAATGGTCCTGATGGTTTGGGGTTTGACTTCTAGATCTGTGATCCACCTTGAGTGTATTCTTGTGCATGGGGTGAGGTAGACGTCTTGTTTCAACTTTCTACATGTGGATATCCATTGTTTCCAGCACCACTTATTAAAGAGGGCATCTGCTTCCCACTTGACGTTTTTGGGACCCTTGTCGAAGATCAGTTGTCTATATGCTGATGATTTTACTCCTGGGCTTTCTATTCTTTTCCACTGGTCTGAGTGTCTATCATTGTGCCAGTACCATGCTGCTTTGACCACTGTAGCTGTGTAGTAGGCATTAAAATCAGGTAGGGCGAGTCCTCCAATTGTGTCCTTCTTCTTGAGGAGTTCTCTGCTAATTCTGGGTTTCTTTCCTCTCCATATGAAGTTGGTGGTCAGTTTTTCCAATTCTTTGAAGAAGGTTGATGGTAATTGTATTGGTATAGCATTGAACTTGTAGAGTGCTTTAGGAAGAACTGTCATCTTTACTATGTTCAGCCTACCTAACCATGAGCAGGGGAGGGTCATCCATTTGTGAAGGTCACTTTTGGTTTCCTGTAATAGGGTTTTATAATTATGCTTATAAAGGTCTTTAGTATTTTTTGTTAATTATATTCCTAGGTATTTCAGTTTGTTCTTGGCTACTGTGAAGGGTACTTCCCTCTTAATTGCCTCTTCCATGACCCTGTCCGATGTGTATAGAAACCCTACCGACTTCTGTTTATTGATCTTGTATCCTGCTACTCTTCCGTATTCCTCTATTGCTGTAAGTATTCCAACTGTGGAGTTTTGGGGGTCTTCAATGTATAGGATCATGTCATCTGCAAATAACGATAGTTTCACCTCCTCCTCTCCCAACTGGATCCCTTTGCTGTCCTTCCGCTGTCTTATGTTGTTAGCCAGAACCTCCAAAACGATATTGAATAGAAGAGGCGACAGGGGGCATCCTTGTCTTGTACCCTTTTTCAGTGGGATTGTTCTTGTCTTTTCTGCATTGACTATGATGTTGGCTGTTGGTCTTTCATTGATAGCTTGTATGAGCTTGAGGAACTTACCTTCCAATCCTATCTTCATGAGTGTTTTGATTAGGAATGGGTGCTGGATGTTGTCAAATGCTTTTTCTGCATCTATGGATATTATCATATGGTTTTTATCCTTTTTCTTCTCGATGTGGTGTATGATATTGATGGATTTTCGGATGTTAAACCATCCCTGCATCGCTGGGATGAATCCTACTTGGTCGTGGTGAATGATATGTTTGATGTTACTTTGTATTCTACTGGCCAATATTTTGTTAAGGATTTTTGCATCTATGTTCATTAGAGATATTGGTCTATAATTCTCTACACCTGTGGGGTCTTTTCCCTGTTTGGGTATCAAAGTAATGCTGGCTTCGTAAAATGAGTTTGGGAGCTTGCCGTTCTTTTCTATGTTATGGAATACTTTGTGGAGGATCGGTGTCAGCTCTTCCCTGAATGTTTGGTAAAATTCTGCTGTGTAGCCATCTGGCCCTGGGGCCTTTTTCCTTGGTAGGTTTTTGATGACACTCTCTCTTTCTTCCTTCGCTATGGGTTTGTTGAGGTTCTTGATCTCTGTCTCAGAGAGTCTAGGGAGAGATTGTTTTTCTAAATATTTATCCATGTCTTCCAGGTTTCTGAATTCATAAGAATACAAACCTTCATAGTACTTTGTGATTATCCTTTTTATCTCATTGGGGTCTGTTGTTATTGCCCCGCATTCATCCCTCATCCTGGCTATTGATGATTGTTCCTTTCTATCTTTGGTAAGCTTTGCCAGGGGAGTGTCAGTTTTATTAATTCGTTCATAAAACCAGCTTCTAGTTGCGTTAATCCTTTGCATTGTTCTTTTGTCTTCCCACTGGTTTAACTCCGCCCTGATTTTTATTATTTCTTTTCTCTTGCTATTGGAGGGGTAGTTCTGTTGACTCTGTTCTAGTTGTTGGAGGTTTTGTGTTAACATATCTGTCATACGCCTTTCTTCTTTTTCATATATGCATTCAGTGATATCAAGCTACCTCTGATGACTGCCTTTGCAGTGTCCCATAAGTTTTGATATGTTGTATGCTCATTCTCATTAGTTTCTAGAAACTGCCTGATATCCTCTCTGATCTGGACCTTAACCCATTCATGTCGCAGGAGATCGTTGTTTATTCTCCAATTGGTGGCCCTTGCTTTTCTGGGTGCCCTCCTATTAATCTCCAGCTTTATGGCATGGTGGTCTGAGAAAGACGTCTGGATAATATCTATGTGCTTGAATTTACTCAGGATGGCCTTGTGTCCCAGTATGTGATCTATTCTTGAGAAAGATCCGTGTGGACTGGAGAAGAATGTGAAACCTTTTGCTTTTGGATGAAAGGCTCTATAGATGTCTATCAGGCCCTGTTACCTAATTACATTGTTTAGCTCTCTGACCTCTTTGCTGAGCTTCTTTCCCTGTGACCTGTCTTTCTCTGATAGTGGAGTGTTGAAGTCCCCCACTATTATTGTTGTTTCCGTGATTTCTTCTGTCATTTTTAAAATAATTTGTTTGACGAAATTTGCCGCGCCATTATTAGGTGCGTAAATATTCAGTATGCTAAGTGCTTCCTGGTTTACTGAGTCTTTGAGCATTATGTAGTGTCCCTCTTTGTCTCTTTTTATGTTTTGGATCTTGAAATCCATTTTGTCGGAGATTAAGATAGCCACTCCTGCCTCTTGGAGTTACCATTTGCTTGGTAAACTTTCTGCCAGCCCTTTATTCTCAGCATATGCTTGTCTGCTGGCTTAAGGTGTGTCTCTTGCAGGCAGCAGATTGATGGGTTATGTTTTCTAATCCAGTGAAGATGGGGGTATTAGATGAACCTCCCGCACATTGCCTACCAGGGCATAGGTGCTAAGGGGACTGATGCACTTGTGGCTCTCCCATCCCTGTTCTTTCATCATTCAGATAAAGATTTGTTGGGCTGCATGGGGTGGTGTTTGTGTGTGAGTCTGGCCTAGCCAAGAGAGAGTCTGGCCTAGCCAAGAGAACGTGTCATGAGAGGATCAATTCATACCAGCAACTCACCACTAGGGTGAACCAGCAAGGCTGGACAGATGCAGGAATATGTGGTGGTCCTATCTTCTTGCTTTTAGCTTGTCTGACCCTCCTTAACATGGTTTTTAAGCATGCATTACCCTCAGATTGGCACCTGAGATGTGACTCAAAGACTTTGATGTATGGTGTTTGGGCTATTTGTATTATTATTTTTGTAATGAGGTTGGGACCTTTTTCTTTTCTTTTAAATTGCTTTGTCTAGGCAGTTCATTCACATAGTTTTAAAATGAAAGATGTTAAAGTATACTTTGAAGAATATTCACTCAGGTCATCTCCTTTGTCTCCCTCCCTAGTAGATAATCACTTTGGGTAGTTTGAATATCCTTGAAGTAGTTAGTTTATTGTGCCAGCCTGGCTAATAAACACATGTGGGATTAATTGAAGGGCAGAGAGATAAATGGCTCAGAAAGCCTCGCCTTTCTTGTCTCTCGCTCTTTCATCATCAGACCAGTGTGAAGCTGCCTTGCTTGTTCTGTGCCTCAATTTGCAAGCTACACTACCTGTGGGACACCTAACCTGTGGACTGTGTCGCTGTAATTTGAGGTTCCTTCAAGACCTGCTTCGCCACACAATTGGAATATACATCTTTTGAGCTGGTGACCTGACTGTTGGTGACCTGACTTGCTGTTTGCTGCCTGTGCCAGGATAGCCTGAATCTCTCTACAAAGGACTACCTGGTGGCCCTCAAGACTTGAAGGACTACCAGAGTCTCACAAGTCTCTTACAGGAGTGAGTTGCACTGAGCCATTTGCATTGCTTTATAAATTAACTGTTCATTTCTTGTCATATATATATATATATATATATATCTGTATATAATTCAGCTGTTCATTTCTGGTTTATCTATCTATCTGTATAAATGTGTGTATGTATATATATGTATATATAATTAGCAATCTGGTTTAGCCTCTCTAGAGAACCCTGTGTAACACATTTTGGTACCAGGAGTGCTTCTAGAGAAATAAAATCATAAATATGAGCTTCTTAAATTGGCTCTCCAGCCTGACTAGTCTTAACACTAACAATGTTACTTCAACACCCCAAAGCATGGATAAGTCTGCTACGCTTACTAATCCATGGTGTGAAATAGCAAAGATAATACGTACAGTAGCACCACCAATAGATGAGGTGCTGGTTAAAGGAGACGCTCTGAGTGATGGTATGTTTGATATTTTTCAGGAGTTTTATAAGGACGACAGATATAAGGAAGTTGGTTGGCTGGTGCTTCTTACAATGGAAAGTGTGATTAAGGAGAGGGATGGTCTCAGAGCCTCAGAGCGTGCCTTAGGTGCAGACTAACGAATTTGAAAGCTTCCATCTGTGCTACAAAGGAGAGCCTTCTCTAGTAAAGGAGCTGACATTGCTGAGAACCAGGTCCAGAGTCTTATGTGTGTGGCTGAATTACAATGGCAGCTGAATTGCAGATCTAGAGCAGTGTCTGATACCAAAGTGAAGGCATTGATTGGGAAAAGTTGGGAACCTGAAACATGGATGGGAACATATGGGGTGATGATACAGAAGAGGAGGATATTGAGCCCTTAGAAACAATTTACCAACCCAGTCAATAGATCCACCCCTCCCAGGTGAAAGTATTAATTTACTATCCACACCTGAGCAGATTAGCCAAACTATTCAAGATGATATGCCAGATGGGGCTGCATCAGTAGCATTGCCTGAGAGAGATGCCTTACAAGATATTGCTGAGAGCACCCAGGAAACACCCTCACCACCCATTATTTCTGCGAGACCTGTCTCTAAAATTAAGCCTCAGAAAGCTCCTAAAGGTGAGGTTGAGATGATTACCCAAGAAGAAGTGCGCTATACTCATAAAGATCTGCTCGAGTTTTCAAATACGTACAAACAGAAGCCTGGGGAATATCCCTGGGAATGGTTAGTAAGGGTGTGGGATAATGGTGCATGAAATGTAATATTAGACCTGTCTTAAGTTTCTGGATATGGGACCCTCAAGCCCAGACTCTTCTTTCAATGCCTCTGCGAGAGAGGCTGAGGATCTAATTCTTTATTTGTTTGGTTCAATGAAGCATGGACTGCCAGATGACCTAGAATAGACCAACATGAAGTACCTGACCTACCTTGGTACACTGTAGAGGAAGGCATCCTAAAGCTTAGAGAAATTGGTATGTTGGAATGGATCTATCAGGTTGTTCCCATAGACCCAAAAAGGGGGTGTCCTGAGGACATACTCTTTACCACAACCATAAGGAACAAGTTTGTGAAGTGGGCCCCAGCATCTCTTCAGACTCCTGTAATTGCTATTTTATGTGCACTGGGATTAACAGTGGGCACTTCCCTAAGCGAACTCCAACATTTGCCCACAATGGGGTTGATTGGTCCTCATGATGGTAGAGGGCAGGTGTCAGCACTGAATCAAGAGACAGGGTGGGCGTGGTTAAAATAGACAACAAGGTTTCCTTAGTAATCAAAGCAACTTGGCTCATGCAGAATGTGGCATTGGCTATTTAGCCACAGTATACCTAGGAATGAAATAGATGTGAAACCTACTAAATATTTACGTGATCTATACAGGCGAAAGAATGGTAGATCAGGTTAACAGCAGCATGATTGCTCAATCAATTCCCAGACCTGAGACAGTTTACAGACCCACAACCCCTTGAATGAAGGGGAGGCTGGGTCCTTTGTAAGGAGGATCCTGCTACATCACCGAAGGTCTATACTGTTAGTCTTTCTTCTAGCCTTCCCCAAAGGGACCTGCGGCCTTTCACAAGAGTGACTGTTCATTGGGGGAAAGGAAATAATCAAACTTTTCAGGGATTACTGGATACTGCCTTGGAACTGACACTAGTTCCAGGAGACCCAAAGTGTTTCAGAGGCCCACCAGTCAGAGTGGGAGCTTATGGAGGTCAAGTTATCAGTGGAGTTTTAGCTCAGGTACGCCTCATGGTGGGTCCAGTGTGCCCCCGGACCCTTTCTGTGGTTATTTCCCCGGTTTCAGAATGTATCACTGGAATAGACATACTTAGTAACTGGCAGAATCCCCATATCGGATCCCTAAAATGTGGAATAAGGGCTACCATGGTAGTAAAGGCCAAAGGGACACCAATAGAATTGCCATTACCTAGGAAAATAGTAAACTAAAAACAGTACCACGTTCTTGGAGGGATTGCAGAGATGAGTACCATCTTCAAAGACCTGAAAGATGTAGGGGTGGTGATTCCTATTACATTACCATTTAACTCACCTATTTGGCCTGTAAAGAAGACAGATGGATCCTGGAGAATGACAGTGGATTATCATAAACTTAACCAGGAGGTGACTCCAATTGTAGCTGCCGTTCCAGATGTGATTGCATTGCTTGAGCAAGTTAATATTTCTCTTGGTTCTTGGTATGCAACTATTGATCTGGCTAATGCCTTTTTCTCAATACCAATCTAGAAGGACCACCAGAAGCAATTTGCCTTCACCTGGCAGGGGCAACAATATACCTTAACAACTCTCTCCCAGGGGTACTTCAGCTCCTCTGCCCTGTGCCATAATTTAGTCCAAAGGGACCTTGATTACCTGTCTATTCCACAAAATGTCACACTGGTCCATTATACTGATGACATTATGCTGATTGGACCCACTAAGTAGGGTGTATCATAGCAACATGAATTATACTCACGAAGGCTGACTTGGCCACTGCCGCTGCTGAGTGTCCCATTTGTCAGCAGCAGAAACCAAGATTAAGTCCAAGATATGGGACCATTCCTGAGGGAGATCAGCCAGCAACTTGGTGACAGGTTGATTACATAGGACCACTTCCATCATGGAGGGGACAGCGTTTTATTCTTAATGGAATAGACACCTACTCTGGATATGGATTTGCCTTCCCTGGACGCAATTCTTCTGCCAAAACTACTATTCATGGACTTACAGAATGCCTCATCCATGGAAATGGCATCCCACATAGCATTGCTTCAAATGAAGGAACTCATTTCATAGCAAATACAGTGCGGCAATGGGCCCATTCCCATGGAATCCACTGGTCATATCCTGTTCCTCATCATCCTGAAGCTGCCGGCTTGATAGAACGATGGAATGCGCTTCTAAAGACACAATTATGGCTGTATACGCTCTAAACCAGCGGCCAATATATGGTGCTGGTTCTCCAATAGCCAGAATTCATGGGTCCAGGAACCAAGGGGTGGAAGCTGGAGTGGCACCACTCACTGTTACTCCTAGTGATCCACTTGCAGCATTTTTGCTTCCTGTCCCAGCAACCCTGTATTCCTCAGACCTGGAGGTCCTGGCCCCAAAGGAAGGAACTCTCCCACCTGGAAACACAGCATGAATTCCACCAAACTGGCAGCTGAGAAAGCCCCCTGGCTATTTTTGGCTTCGATCAACAGGTCAGGAAGGGTGTCACTGTACTAAGTGGTGTGATTGATCCTGATTACCAAGGAGAAATTGGACTGGTGTTACATAATGCAGGTAAAGATGAATATGTCTGGAATCCAGGAGATCCCATGGACCGACTCTTAGTGCTACCATGCCCTGTGATTAAGTAAATGGTAAATTACAGCAACCCAATCCTGATAGGACTTATAATGACCCAGACCCCTCACTAATGAAGGTCTGGGTCACCCCACCAGGCAAAAAACCACAGCCAGCAGAGTTGCTTGCTGAGGGCAAAGGTCATACAGAATGGGTCGCAGTAGAAGGTAGTTCCACCTATCTGTTATGACCACATGATTAATTGCAAAAGCGAGGTCTGTAATTGTGAGTGTATTTTCTCTTTATGTGCTTATTGCATATCTTTCCTTTGTTCAGATACAATTGGACTCATTGTGTTTTCATTTATATTTATGATAGATGATTGATGATGAGTATAAGTGAGATTTCATCAATGTCCAGAAATTATTTAATTATATATGGCTGAAAAATTGTGTATAGGTGCCAGGTTGGCAAGGGGTACATTGAGGTAGTTAGTTTACTGGGCCAGCCTCGCCGATAAACACATGTGGGATTAATTGAAGGGCAGAGAGATAAATGGTTCAGTTAGCCTTGCCTTTCTTGTCCTCGCTCTTTGATCATTGGACAAGTGTGAGGCTGCCTTGCTTGTTCTGTGCCTCAATTTGCAAGCTATACTACCTGTGGGACACCTAACCTGTGGACTGTGTCGCTGTAATTTGAGGTTTCTTCAAGACCTGCTTTGCCACACAATTGGAATTTACATCTCTTGAGCTGGGGACTGACTGACTATTGGTGACCTGACTGTTGGTTACCTGACTGTTGGTGACCTGACTGACTGTTGGTGACCTGACTTGCTGTTTGCTGCCTGTGCCAGGATAGCCTGAATCTCTCTACAAAGGACTACCTGGTGGCCCTCATGACTTGAAGGACTACCAGTGTCTCACAACTCTCTTACAGGAGTGAGTTGCACTGAGCCATTTGCACTGCTTTATAATTTAACTGTTCATTTATTGTGTTGTATATCTATCTATCTGTACAAATAAATGTGCATATATATATATAAACTATTAGCAATCTGGTTTAATCTGTCTAGAGAACCCTGTCTAACACAATCCCCTCTGTGTTTCTTCAGTCAAATGCAAACAGACACACCCTTATATTCTTAACTCCTTTTGTTAAATAGGAGACAGCATACCATAAACACAGTCCTTCATCATGTTTTTTATAACTTCGAAATCTATCCTGAAGTAATATTTCTCTATCAGAATATATCGTTTTCTTCTCTATCTCAGCAGTATCCATTGTGAAGCTTCTCCAGGTCTGTCCTTAGATCCCTGTTCCTGTAATTCTTATGGAAAGTCATGTGGGTAGTTTCTAACATGCTGTTTTATAACATTCATTCTTATAGAGAGCAATCTTACTTGGACACCATACCCTGTGTGCCCAGGTAGATCTATAGGTTACAGCCCCACAGCATAAATGCATTTGGAATGCTTTCCACTGGGGTTCCATTTTGAACTCCCACCAGCAGTGTGTGAGAGGCTGTTTTCTACTGCTGCCCTAACAGAGGATGGGATCAAATGTTTAGATTGCTGCTAACCTGACAGGTGGCAATAGAACAGTATAGTATTTATTTGCCGTTTTCTGAAGTTTCCATATGTATAGGAACAATTCATAGGCGAACGGTTTCTTTTTCCCATTTGGGGGTGACTGCTATTGATTGTTTATTTATCAGTTTCTGGGTTCTTTTTATTGTTCGAAATTTAGTTCATTGTGTTATGAGTTGCAAGTATTTTATCAAATTGGGAGTTTTTCTGATCAAGCCAGATTCTTTTTTTTTTCTAAGCCAGATTCTTATGAGCAATTCTACTCTCAGTTTCCCAATATTTAAAAGATTTTAGCTATGGCCTTGGAACCTGCTGAGAATACCCCATTCAAAGTCTGTTCTTTATTATTATCAATATTAAATACTTTTATTGGGGGCGCTTACATCTCTTATCACAACCCATACATTCATTCATTGTGTCAAGCACATTTGCACATATGCTGCCATCATCATTTTCAGAGCATTTTCTTCCTATTTGAGCCCTTGAAATCAGCTCCCTATTCTTCCCCCTCCTTCCCCTCCCTGCTCTCCCTCATGAACTCTTGACAAGTTATAGATTGTTATTTTCATATCTTACATTGACCTCCTTAGCCCCTCACCCACTTTTCCATTGTTTGTTCCCTTAGAAGGGGGTTATATGTCAATCCTTGTGATCAGTTGCCCCTTTTTCCACCCCGCCCCCTAATCCTCCTGGTATCTCTACTCTCATTGTTGGCCTTGAGAGACAGCAGGAATTGAGGTGGTGTAGGAGTTTTCTGAAATGACAGTGTAATGATCCAACAATAAAGTTAAGTTACTAGGAAGAGATGCATCTATTATGAAAATGACTTTCTCCAAGGTCCACTCAGGGCTCAGATCTGGATGATTTGATTTAAAAGGTCCTTTTGCTTAGGTGAGCTTCTGGTGCTCAAGGCTCCCAGGGATGGGTTGAGGAGAGAGGGATGTGAGAGGCCTAGGCGTGGCTCCTTGAGCTGCCTGTGGGGGGCTGCGTTGGTCACTATGATTTCTGCTGTGCAACCCACTTACATTTTTTTTTCACATTCTAAGTTTTATTGACATAGAGTTCACATAACTTCTAATGAGTGGCTTAAACATAAGAGAGCAAAACAAACAAACAAACAAAACACATAAGAGAGCTCTTCAATCATTATCACAATCAATTGTAAAACAATTTCTTCTTTCTTGTACTTATTATTAGCTCCCCATTTTCCCCCAACCTCCTCTGCTGTGACACTAAGAAACAATCTAGTTACAGTCTCTATAGATTTACATATTCTGGACTTCATGTAATGGAAAAAAACAAAAAATCAAAGCAAAACCCCCCCCCAAACAATAACTAAATGAAACAGAGAAAACCCTCAATCAAAAAAGAAGCAGAAATTAATAAAAAATAGAACAAATTAAAAATTGGTCAGAAGGAGGAACAAATGATAAGGTATTAAATTTTAACCCCTCTACATCTTCAAGAGTCACTTTCCAGTACACTCGCTTAACCAGGCTCTTCACATCCTGATCAGTGGGCAAAGGGGATTCACCTGAGGCTTAAGCTACATGTGGACTCTGCAAATGGATTTTGGGCTTTTACTTTTACAAAGTAGGTGCTCAGTATTTAAGCTCTAATACATTCCCTTAGTCAGTCTTGGGTTTCATTATGTATAGTCTTTGGCTCACACAGGCTGGTGAGCTTCTTCTTTATCGACTTAGCTGACACCTCACTCAGATGCTTGCTTGTGTTCAGTCCAAACCTTTAAGATACCAGATGCTTTTCTTTCTGATAGCCAAATACCATCTGATTACATCACCACACTTTGCTATAGCACCTATTTCTTCAGAGATCTCTTCATGACAAACCACTCACTTTTTGCGGCTTTGGTCTTGCATCTGTACAGAGTGGAAATACTTGTTCCTTATCGGCAGGGTTCCTCTTGGCAAGCATCTCAAGCTTCTTTTGATGAAAGTATTGCATAATTGTCATGCCTGAGACCAGAAGACTGTGGTACAAAGGAGTTGAAGCTCACATTCTTCTGCTTGCCTGGCCTCTTGGAAGGTGGCTGTGGCCCAGCACCCAGACCACCTAGCAGCTATCAGATATCAGCCAAGTGTATAGCCATGGGATTTCTGTAATTTCCCCAAGCAGCTATTTGTTTATGTCTCAGACTGGAGAATTGTCCTGATGGAATGATAGTCTATTGCATGATGAGAACCCTGGCTGTTGGACTCGTGTCACAGGGCGATCACAGAACTGTACTAGTCCTAGTGGTTCCTCGCCACTTAGTTATCTGTTCTGTATGACATTCCAGTCTTTGCTTTTTGACAGGATATGTTTAAAAATGCCCATTTGGTCATTTGCAAAACTGATTTGAGGGAGTAGAAGGGATGTGGCTTCCAGTAAGGAAGTCCCTTTTTCTTTGATGGTGTGTTTATGCGTCACCTTTACACAACTGTCAGTATTTTCCCCTTATACCTTTGATGGAGGTTTAGTCTGCATTCCATTTCTGGAGAGGGAATGAATCTCAGGATGGCTGGACGGCATAGTCCAGTGAGTGTCTAGGATATAGCCAGCCCTTGGACTTTGTCTTATGTTGGATTTTCTGGAGAAGTAAAATTAAAGTAGCTGTGTGTACATTTTATTTATCTAAAGGAAATGGTTAACACAGTTTTAGAAGCTGGAAAGCCCCAAATCTGTGGGTTACATGCCAGGCAGGAAGTTTCTGTCTACTTGTGATGTAACTGCAGGGATGGACAAACACAAGTTAGGCAGGTCAGATGGTGGGGCTTCTAGCTGACGAGACTAAGGAATTGAAGATAGGCAGATGACTGCTAGTTCAGGTTCAAAGAACTGCAAGTCACATGAAGAAGATCCAGATTGAGCAGAGTCACCGAGCTTTGACAGATTATCCATATGTATTAGCTACAGGTCACATCCCAGAGGAAACTCTTCAAATAATTAGCTTCTCATAGCTGAGCTCATCACATAGGGGATTACCCTATGTCAAATTTCATCACTGTGGCTGACTACACCAATCACATAGCTTCCAAACGACATCATAGACGAGAATTATGGCCCAATCAACATGGTACAAAATTTCAATCTCTCCCTCCCCCCCACCCCACCCCACCCCCCTCTATCATGATCCCAATTCTACCTTGCAAGTCTGGCTAGACCAGAGGATGTACAGATAGGAATCAGAAACACAAGGAATCCAGGGTGGATGATCCCTTCAGGACCAGGGCTGTGAGTGGCGATACTGGGAGGGTAGAGGGAGGGTGGGTTGCAAAGGGGGAACCGATTACAAGGATCTACATGTGAACTCCTCCCTGGCGGATGGACAACAGAAAAGTGGGTGAAGGGAGATGTCGGACAGGGCAAGACATGACAAAATAATAATTTATAAATTGCGATAGTTTATTGGGCCAGCCTGGCCGATAAATACAAGTAGGATTAACTGAAGGGCAGAGGGATAAATGGCTTGGTGAGCCTCACCTTGCTTGTTCTGTGCCTCAGTTTAAAGGGGTACACTACCTGTGGGATGCCTAGCCTGTGGACTGTGTTGCTGTAAGTTGATGTCCCTTTAAGCCCACACGATTGGAATGTTCATCTCTGGAGCTGGGGACCCACAGTTGATGACAGTTGGGGACCTGCCTTGCTGTTTGCTGCCTGTATATATATAGCCCAGCTCTCTCTATAGAAGGGGACTGGCAACTGGTGGCTCTCTAGCCTTAAAGGACTGCTAGTGTCTCACTGCTTTATAATTTAACTGTTAATTTCTTGTATTATCTATCTGTATATAATTTAACTGTTCATTTCTTGTATTATATATCTATCTTTATAAATATATTTATATATAATTACTAGCAATCTGGTTTGTCTCTCTAGAGAGCCCTGTCCAACACATAAATGATCAAGGGTTTATGAGGGAGAGGGAAGCGGGGAGGGAGGGGAAAAATGAGTTGATGCTAGGGCCTTAAGTAGAGAGCAAATGTTTGAGAATGTTGACGGCAATGAATGTACAAATGTGCTTTACACAATTGATGTATGTTTGAATTGTGATGAGTTGTATGAGCCCCTAATAAAATGATTAAAAAAGAAAGAAAAAACTTCAATCTTACGGTCCACCTTTGTCAATTTAGCCCCTAAACTAGGCTGGATTATATAGAGAAACAAAACCAGGACACTCATATGTATAAGAAAGAAATTTGTATCAAGAAAGAAATTCACATCGAGTGTGACCCACACAGCTGTAAAGTGGGCAAACCCAGTCCAACTCTAGTCCATGGGTCAGGTGCTAGCAGGAGATGCTCCCTAACTCACACAGCTGCCATTGATTGAACTAGGAAAATTATGCAGGAGGTGGGAAGGCTGCAGGCTGGTAGAGAAAGTTTAGCCCATCAAAGGCAAGGGATATGGCAGATTGCTGACAGCTCCCATGGGCTGGTAAGCTACATGGAGGCTAATAGCTCAGGCCCAAGGAAACCAGGCTCAGCAATAAGGTCAGCAGAAAGAAGAAGATAAAGAATCTGTTCTCCACAGCCTCTCTCAATAGATGTCAAAATAGACCACACGCACAAGGAGAACTCTTCAGGCTGTGACTTGCTTGAGAAATTACACTACACCCCTATCTTCTTACAAGTGCAGCCAATTTGACAAAAAAAAAAAAAACACCAACAACCAAAAACAACTATCACAGTGATACACAACCAACTTCTAAAGACAATTATAAAGTCATACATGCACCTAATGTGTTACAACTAACAAGTGAAGATGCATGCACTATCCCTCTGTAAGCATCTCAGATGGTTGTAGTTTTTTGCCTGAACTGAAGCTTTTGTCTCATTAGTAGTCATGCTAGAATTGGGTTGCTATAGCTTTCCCATTGAATTTAATCACAGGTTATGGTACACATGTCCTAAGAAATCTACTGGATTCCAGACATATTCTTTTTTACCTCCATTATTACTACCAATAGGAAATCAGGATCATCCACACCAGCCAATGCAGTAAGTCCCTTTTGCCTGTTTATCAAGAGAAATGAAGAAGCCAGAGTAGGGGGAAAAAAAGAAAAAGAAAAGCAGCCAGAGCAGCCAGATGGCATTCTTCTAGTTCAGTCAATATTGTATTTTCAAGTGGGCTTATTCTTCTCTATGGAATCAAGACCTTTAGACTCACAGAGCACAGGTTCCAGGAATAGGAAGCAACAATTTTGCAAGTAGGTTACTAGAGGTAATAGTGAGTGGTACCACTCCCATTTCTTTCCTGCAGTTCTGTTTTTGGAAAAATAGCACCATGTGTTGTAAACTGGTTTAGAGCATATATAACCTTCTGAAGAGCATTGCTCCAACTCTTTTGGAGCCATAATAGTGTCTTTAGGAGGCTGTTCTGTTAAACCAGCTGCTTCAGGATGTTGGGTAACACGATAAAACAGTGAATCCCATGAAACTTTGACCCATTGCTACACTTTATTTGCTATGATCTGAGGTAATGCTTTTTGGGATACCATGACTGTGATTACCCAGATGGTAGCTTTGAGAGAAGTATTGCATTCAAGAAAGGCTAATCCACATTCAGACTAAGTGTCTCTTTCAGTAAATAAAGCATTGCCCTTCCATCATGGAAGTAGTCCCCTGTAAGCATTGGACCACCAGGTTGCTGGCTAGTTTCCTTGAGAAATGGTTCTATATCAGGGAATGCTTTTGGCAGATTGGGTACTTGGCAGTGGTTGCAACCAAGTTGGCCTTGATGAGGGGGAGTCCATGGTGCTGAGCCCCATGCATAACTTTTACTTTGTTCATGAGCCCATTGGTCATTACAAGAATGACCGAGGAAAGAGGATTACTAGTTTACATAGAATATAATTGTTAAAACTTTTTGCCAAGGTCACTTTTGGTAAGCATTCCCAAAGACACAAATGTCTTCATTTGTGTGTTAGTCTGGGTAGATTAGAGAAGCAAATTCACAGAAACCCATATGTATATAAAATAGAGTTTTGTATAAAGTGTAAGTATACATTAAGAAAGCAAAGCATCCCAACCCAGTGCTGTCCAAGCCCATAAGTCCACATTAGTTCATATGTCCGACACCGATCTACAAAGTACTCCTCAATCTCACAAAACACACTCAATGATGCCTACTGCAGGAGGAAAGCCAAATCAGTGAGCGTGTAAGCATGTCAGCGCTGGCAGGGGTCTTGATGCGGCTGCTCCAGCACCCATGGCTGCATCAGGGTAAGTCCATGTGGCTTCTCCTCAAGGATGTCTCACAGGAAGTGAGTCTTGCCAGCTGAAGCAGGGAACTGGCTAAGGCAGCTGGACCCTGGTCCGACCATTAGAAAGCAAGAGACCTGAGAACTAGAAAGGTGAGGCTCACCGAGTCTTTTATCTCTCTGCCCTTCAATTAATCTCATATATGTCTACCGGCCAGGTTGGCACAATAAATCTTAACCATCTCAATTTGTTTGGCCTAGGATTCATGGACCTCCTGGGCCCATTATAAGATAGATCTGAGCTAATGGTCCACTAGAAATCTAACCTCTGTATGCTGAATGGTGGGCAACAGTGAATTATGGTTTTTTGGGTCAACTGATTAAAAACAAAACCAAAAACGTCTATTGTGAATTAGCGAAAGATCTAGAGTAGATCATCTGTCAAATTACATTCACCAATTCATATGCATTTTTTTTTCAAATTAACCACTACAATCCCCTCAGTGTACCATTACCTTTCCTGCCTTTTCCCTGTGTCTCCTGTTCTAATTCCTTGTATGAATTGGAGATCTAACCTAACTCTCTTAACTTTGTTGCTGGGAGATCTTAAATGATTGATTATTCAACCATACACATGAGTTCAGTTCCAGACCAGAAAGATGACTAAGGACCATAGTCTTGGAAGTCCTATCTCTTCTTGACCTCTAAATCTGGTGTCTTTTATGATTTTGATTTTTGTTCCGTATTTTTCTCTTACTCCAATCAGTCCCTTTTAATATAATCCATTTCAGAGCAGTTGGTAGCCAGGCATCATCTAGTTCTGGTCTCAGAGTTTTGGGGGCTGATTTTTACATGGTTCAGTAGTCCATTGGCCTAATTGTTTCCAAATGTATTTATTCACTCTTTCCTCTTGGACAGAGAGAGACCAGTAGTTGCACCTTAGATGGCTGCTCATGAACTTTTAAGACCCTAATTGCTCTTCACCAATTAGGGTATAGGACCTTGTCTTTATGAATTATGTTATGCTGATAGACCTTGGTGTCCCCTGAGACTGGTCCTGACTCCCTAAGCTCATCTACTCACTTCCTCAGGGAAGGGAATTTAGTTATATCTAGGAGTATGATCCATTACATTTATGGATATATTTGCAACAAAGGTTACATATACACATATTCCTTGTTAAATCTATATATATTTGTGAATATACTCTCTCTCTCCTGCCTTCACCTGTTCAGCCTGCCTGTCGAAGGATTTACTCATAGATCACTACTATTGCATGATTTTGTACATAACTGTATTTATCCTTCTTACATCTAACTTTTACAAATCTACCAATGTCTTGCTTATTGTCCTCCTCTTCACTCAAGTCTACCTTCTAACCTGTGACATCCTCTTCTTCCCTTCCCCACTTAGCCCTGGTAATAATCACAAATTTTTCTTTTAGAGGAAAAACCTTCTCTCTATAATAGTAGTTTCAGGCAATATTTATCCTTTAATGATTGCCTAATTTCACTGAACATTATGACCTTCAAGGAGCCTTGGTAACTTTGGGCTGTAATCCACAAGGTCAGCAATTCAAGACAACCAGCTGATGTGCACGGGTAATTCTACTATGTTTATAGGGTCACTATGAGTTGGCATTGACTTGATGACAGTGACTATAATGACTTCCAGATTCAGATATATGAGATTTTTGAAGGATTCATTGTCATTTTTTAACATTGAATAGTATTACATTGTGTGTATATGCCAAAATGTATCCATTCTCCCACTAATGGGCATTTAAGTTATTTCTATCTTTTTGGGATTATGAATAGTGCTGTAATGGATGTATCTTTTGGTACCTTGATTCTGATTTCTTTTTTTTTTTAACGGTTTTATTAGCACTTCATCCACTTGTCATACATTTCAGTAATTCAACCATATCAAGAAGAGTTGTATGGTTATCACCACAGTCAGTTCTAGAACATTTACTTCTTTGTACTCATTGTTATTCAATCTTCTTTCTAGTTGTGGCAGAAACATACACAACAAAATATTCTCCAATTCCACAACATCTACATGTATAATTCAGTGTCATTGATTATTCTCTGTATTGTAGGTTTTGATTTCTTTAAGTTATATGCCAAGTACATGGATTACTGGGTCATATGACATTTTTATTCACAGCTTTTTGAGGAAGTACCATACTACTTTCCACAGCTATATTATTTTACAGCCCTACTAGCAGTGTATGAAGTTCCAATTTATCCATATATTCCTGAATTTGTACCTCATTGTAGTTTTGATTTGTACCTCTTGAATGGCTAAAGATTGGGAGTATTTCTTCATATGTTTGCTGCCTGAATGTAGTCTTTGGTGAAGTGTATTCATGTTTGCTGCCCACTTTAATTGGTTTATTTATATATATTTTTGTGGTATTGGAATTTTATAAATTAATCCCTTATGTTCAATATGCCATTGACAATTTTTTTCCCGTCAGGTGTGTGTCTCTTCTTACTTTTTTGATGCATGTAAGTCTTTCAATGCATTTAAGTATCTGGGATTTTCCTTGCCTGTGGGTTCTTTTCTTACTCTTTTGGTGCATGAAGTGTTTTTTGATACATTAAAATTTCTAATTTTTGGAGGTTCTAGTTGTCTAGTTTGCCTTCTGTTGTTTGTGTAGTTTCATTTATGTTTGATAGTGTATTTATGCCATGTATTAGAGCCTCAAAATTTGTCTCTATTTTTTCATTAACAATCACGATAGCTCTAGGTTTTACAGTTAGATATTTAATCCATCTGAAGCTCATTGTTGTATATGAGTGACATGTGGGCCCTCTTTCATTTTTTTGAAAACAGGAGCTAGTCTTGCCAGTTCCATCTGTTGAAGAGACGATCTCTTTTCCACTTAATGTATTTTGGTCCTTTGTCAAAGCTTATTTGCTCTTCTTCCATAGTAGTGCTTTGCTTATCGAGATCCTCTTTCCTTTCCATATAAAGTTGATTAGATTTTCCATCTCTTTAAAGGATGACTTTAGATCTAGATTGCATTATATCTATAGATCGCTTTGAGCAGAATTGACATTTCCACAAGGTTAAGTCTTCCTATTCATGGACAGGGTATATTTTTCCATCTGCTTTATGGCAATGAGTTTAGTTTCTTTCTGTTTCTTGTAGCACTATTCTGTAGTTTAATTTGTATAGGTCTTTTGTTTCATTGGTTAGATTTACTTCTACATATGTAATCATTTTGGTGGTTATTGTAAATTCTATTATTTTCTTGATTTTCTTTCAGAGCTTTCTTTGTTAGTGTAAAGCAGTGGTTCTCAACCTTCCTGATGCTGCGACCCTTTAATACAGTTCGTCATGTTGTGGTGACCCCGAGCCATAAAATTATTTTCATTGCTACTTAATAATTGTAATTTTGCTACTGTTATGAATCGTCATGTAAATATCTGATAAGTAGGATGTATTTTCATGGTTGAAAATTGAACATAAAGCATTGTATTAATCACATTCTATATTGTGAAATATTTATTTCTAGTGACAAATAAATGGAATTTGCCGGGTACTCATATGTGGGTGTATCTGCATGTGGGTGAACCCACCTGGAGATGGATAAAGGAGTGATGTTTCAGTTCCTAAGACCATCAGAAATATGTGTTTTCGGATGGTCTTAGACAAACCCTGTGAAAGGGTCGTTTGACCCCCAAAGGGGCAAGCCATTTGCCTGTCAGTTGTCATACTGTGGTGGATTGTGTATTGCTGTGATGCTAGAAGTCATGTCAGTAGTATTTTACATATTAACAGAGTCCCCCAAAAATGAACAAGTTTCAGTGGAGCTTCCAAATAAGAACAGACTATGAAGTATGCATAGGATGTTCACTTCTGAGGAAATAGCCACTGAAAATCTTATGACTAGCCGGGAAACATTGCCAGATATAGTGCTGAAAGGTGGAATAATTTATAAATTATCAAGGGTTCATGAGGGAGGAAGGGTGGAGAGGAGGAAAATTAGCTGATACCAAGGGCTTAAGTAGAAAGAAAATGTTTTGAAAATGATGATGGTAATTTATGTACAAATGTGCTTGACATAATGGATGTATGTATGGATTGTAAAATAATAATAAAACCTGATTTCTGGATGTTGTTATTTTTAAGTGCTCTTGAATTGGTTCCAGCATATAGCAAACCTATGTGCAACAGAACAAAACACTACTCAGTTTTGAACCGTTCTCACAGTTATGCTTGAAACCATTGTTATAGCACTGTGTTAATCCATCTTGTCAAGGGTCTTCCTTGTTTCACTGCTCTTTTACTTTAATAAGTGTGTGCTACTTTTCCAGGGATTGGTATCTCCTGGTAACATGTTCAAAGTACATGAGACAGTGTCTCACCATCCTTATATCTAAGGGGGATTCTGGTTCTTTTTCTTCCAAGGCATATTTTTTTTTGGCAGTGCATAATACTTTCAATGTTCTTTCTCAGCACTATAATTCGAATGCATTGATCCTTCTTCATTCTTCCTTATACAGTGTCCAACTCTCATATATGGTAGCCTTGGTGGTATAGTGGTTACTCGTTGGTCTGCAATCCAAATGGTTGGCACTTCAAAACCATCAACAGTTCCTTGGGAGAAAGACTTGGCTTTCTACTCCCATAAACAGTTACAGCCTTAACCCACTGGGGGTCATTGTGAGTCAGCACTGACTTTATGGCAGTGCTTTTGAGAACTTTCGCAAACACAGGGAGCAGTCGAAAATACAGTGACTTGGATCAGGTGCACCTCGGTCCTCAAGGTAACATGTTTTTCTTTTTTGTAACAGTTTTATTAGCACTTCATCCACATGTCGTACAACTCAATAATTCAATCATATCAAGAATATTTGTATGATTATCACCATAGTCAAATCTAGAACATTTTCTTCTTCCTTTCACTCATTGTTATTCATGTGATTACTTTTTTTCTAATTGTGGCAAAAATATACACAACAAAACATTCTCCAATTCCAAAACTTCTACTTGTATAATTTAGTGCCATTGATTATACTCCCTCTTGACCCAACCTGAATTTGCTCTAGGCTCAAATATTTCTTGCTAATTCCATGACAGAAATTTCTTTTCTGGCTTTTAAAATATTGATGGTGATCTTTCCTTTCTTATTCTTTATTTTCAATGTTGACTTTATCTTTTTAAAAAAATAACTTTATTGGGGGCTCGTACAACTCTTATCACAATCCATACATACATCCCTGTGTCAAGCACATTTGTTGCCATCATCATTCTCAAAATATTTGCTTTCTGCTTGAGACCTTGATAACAGCTCCTCACTTTCTCCTTCCTTCCTGCTTCCCCCTCCCTCATGAACCCTTGATAATTTATAAATTGTCTTTATCTTTTTATTATTTTCTTTTGCTTTTTATTGTTACTGTTGGATTTTTCAGTTTATGAAGCATAGGAGTAGTAGCTGCATAGAGACAATAACTGATGCAGTGGTTTATTGGGGATGTGGAGAAGGGTGAGGATGGGGAGGTGAGGGAGGCCAACTGAACAAGTATCATATTCTGCTACCATAATCAAGTTTACAATAATCTCTGTCTGATATAAAGTCCCTTGCCTATGGCTCAGGGTATCTTGCTTGAGGTTTAATCTGATTAGATACTGTGCAGATGGGTTTTGGGCTCCCACTGTCCTCCATGGCCTTCTATAAACTGGGTGTTCACAACTTAAGCTCTGATACTTTCCCCTTCCTCATATTTGGATCTTGACATTGTCATTTTTGGATCACACAGGCTGGTGTGCTTCTTCTGTGTGAACTTAGTTGACACTTCACTTAAATGGCTGCTTGTTTGAATACAAGCCTGTAAGACCCCAAACACTATTCCAGTTGATAGCTGAGCACCGTCCTCTTTCTTCACCATACTTTGCTGTAGTACCTGTTAGGTCTTTCAGAGACAAGAGACAGAGTGAGACCATTAGTTAATAGACTTATTGAGAGAGGTGAAGTTTGTAGGGAACAGGAAATCAAAGGAAATGAAGTGAAAGTTTAGGATAGCCAGATAAAGAAAGTTTAGAGCTGGCCCTTTGTCTAAAGACAGAGAATTAGCTAACTTAAAATGTATAAAGTCCACGAGAGCCGTTATTACATAAAGGAAGCTGGAGGGAGAGCTGCTAGCAGGTGTAAGAGGCAATAGCTGCAGGAAAGCAAACTAAGAATAGCAAGAGCAGCAAAAGAGAGAACAAAGGATCAATTCGGGTATTTTAAGTCATTGGGATGTCTATAACTTTTAGACAGGAGGGTTCCCACACATCTTTCTGGTTGGTGCTAATAACTCCAATGGACTGGACACCATTTTCAGCAAGCTGACATCAATTAATTGGGTGAGAAGTTGGGCGGAGTCAACTTTGTAAGCATAAGAACTGTTTGCTTCTGTCCTTAGTAATGCTGCCACTGGATTCTAGAGCACCCTTATATTCAGTGATCATATCATGAAGGCAAATAGCGAACAAGGGCTATGTTATTGCGAGCAACTGTTCTTGGATTGGGACTAGAGTTAAGTGGGAGCCCAGAATCCATCTGCTTGTCCACGAATGACTCTGGTTTGCTTTCACATTTGCATTATGACAGAAATAAAAACCAACAAGAACAACAAATAAAAGACAGAAAAAACAATACAAAAAAGGAAAAACATTGTCTATCATTCCCCAGGGGTATAAGGCATTGATAACACCAATAATTTCCCCAGTGACATAGAGTTTAAGATACTGCTGATATAAGGAGTTTATGCAAGTGTAGTCCAACTATGAGCTGCCATCCATGCGTTATTGCTCTGTACAGATTGATTTCTTAATTGCTTGAGCTCTGTTTACATTGAGCATGGGTCTTGGTGCTAGGGGAAAATTTGCTGTAGCAAATTTTACAAGAACACATCCTTGCCTAGGAGATTAAAACCTGTCATTAATGCAAGGGGAACATTGAGATGCTAAATATATGGCAGTGGTGATATCTTAAGATGGGGTACTGTACAGAGCTGTACCTCAGGAAAGTGGGAGTTAGTTTTGCCAAGTGGGGGTGGAGATCCCCCAGCCTGTGTGGAGATTTAGTCTATTCTCTATGTACACCTGCTTCAAGCTGCCCTGTAGAGTTATGACCTGGTAGGCTGGGCTATCCCTGTTATTGGGAGTTAAGGCTGTGAGGCTATCAGACAGCAGCTCCCTTGGCTTGGGCTGAGAGCCAAACCTATTTTGGGCTTTTAGAGCTATTTCCCTGCAGCCCAGTGGCTCCGCCACCCTAGCTAGCTCTGAACTGGCAAAATTTGGTGGGGTGAGGTGAGAAACTGCAAGTAGCCTGGCTGGTGCTGAGGGCCGATGGCAAAGGGTAGTCTATTGGCAGATATTGCTGCTCTTTTATTTTAATAAATGTGTCAACTTATCTTTCTGCTGAGAATCCTGTGGTCTGGGTGAATCCCTTTCCGTAGCCCCTCTAACAGAGTCCTTCCCATGTATGATACACGATTGCCATCTTGCTTCCTCCCCGTATCCATATTGAAGGCAGCAATCTTTTATCCATATCAGCAAGTGCTTATCCATATCAGCAAGTACCTCCTTACTTTCAGCAATCAAGGTGTGTCACCTGCATATTTCAGGTTATTAAGCCTTCCTCTAATCATGATGTCATGTTCTTTTTCATATAGTACAACTTCTCTCATCACAAACCAACAACAAAAATTTTTTCTTAGTGTCTTGTTTTTTGGGACTGTTTCTGGGATTATTTGGGGGTGCTGATTCGGAAATTGCTTTGGTTAAACCATACTGGCTTTAATTTTTAGTTCTGGTATTCTACTATATTTCCAGCTATTACGATTTGCTAATTATTAATTAATCATCCTACTTTTAAATATGGGAAGACTTCAGACCCACAAATTATAAGACAAAAAAAGTAAGAAATGTTTGCACAAGAATTAGGTATTTAAGGACTTCCAGTGGAATCTGTGCCCTGGTGGTGTCATGCTCACGAGTTTGGCTGCGATCCACAAGATCAGCATTTTAAAATCAACAGCCATTCTGAGGGAGAAAGAGGAGGCTTTCTATTCCCATAATTGGTTACACTCTTGGAACTCACAGGGGCAGTTTTACTTTGTCCTATCTGGTCACTGAGTCAGCATCAACTAGCTGGTAGTGAGGGAATGGAAGCTATATATGGACCTGTTAGGTTTCTGACATGAGAAATGCCTTGGTTCTTGGCTTCCCAAGAGAAAGAATTCACACCTAAGCCTGGGATCCAAGTGAGTTTTTATAAAAGAAGTTTCAGGTTTTACACAGGCACCTTCAGGGCACTTCACACCCACATGTGGAAACCTGAGGCCAAAGAAATAACACCACTGCAGCTGGAAAAGGAGTGTGATGGGCTCCCAATTATGGCTTTTTCAGGGCCCTCCGCTAGGAGGCATGGTTGATGGTACTGATTAACCCTATTGGCTGAATCAAGCCCACCTGACCTACATTGGAGCCCTCCCAAGTGTACTGGGTTTCTGTCTCAACACCTGAATTTGTGCATGCCCTCTAGCCTTTATCGCCTTCCAACTTCCTTTAAGCGGGGAGGGAGGCTTTGGCATGTAGAGGGACAACCCTTCGTTTCTGTTCTGCTAACTAACTGACCCATGGTGGCCTGTTGGTTACACATTGTGCTACCAATCATAAGGTCAGTGGTTTAAAATATTTAAAGATCTGGAAAACCAAAGGGGAAGTTTGTCATATAGGGTCATTATGAGTTATAATCGATTGGATGGCAGTGAATTTTCTTTTTGGCATGGAAGGCTGTGCAATATATATAGACTACAAGTTGGATACTGCAAAGCCAGAACACAGGTTGAGAAGTGGGGAGAGGGGTGTGGGATTGAAAGGTGAAAAGCTGCATACAAGTGTGAGGACAATTTAAAGTGTTGAAAATATAAGATTTCATAGAAATTTTTATAAATATTTTGAAGTTCTATAAATTTCTTCCTCAAACTAAGCAATGAACATTTCAGAATACATCTTAAAATATAGAAGTCAATGGATAATTCATTTTAAATGTTTCAGAAGTGAGGTTGACTGCAAGCTTCTTTATATTCTTTTAAGAGTTTCTGTGCACAAGTGGAGACAATTTGCCATCTTATAACAAGACCAGAATGTTTTAATTTTAATAAAGGAAGGTGAACTCTGACAGACCCATTTTGGGTTTCAGAACATTTTATTATCTATTTACCTTACCAAACGCACTACCATTCAGCCAATTATGACTCATAGTGACCCTTTATGGGTGGCCTCATTGTCTTCCAAACTCCTCAATGGGGGCCTTCAGGCATAGGGAGGGACAACCTCATCTATCCTGCTATGTAACAAGAGGACATTTCTGTTTTAACTTGATCTCACTATTTCTCTCACCCCTCCCACTCCACCCAACCCTCAAACCCCCTCCATCCTTCTTATGTATCAGCAAAGCCTGCATTGTTATAAGGCACCTTGGGAGCTTAATCTTTGCTTTTCTATTTCTGAGTTTTGAATAGGCTCTTATAGGAGGGTCTGATGGATGGGCAATTGACTCTCATGGTGTGATATGACAGGAAAGGTGGGGGCACTCCTTTCTGCAGTTCTCTGTCATCTGCTTCTAGAAAAATTAAGTATATGTAATATTAGATGAGGCTGCCAAATATTAATGTGAAGATTTTCATCCCAATTTATTAATATTTATTGATTATGACGGATTGTAATAGTCAATGTTAATTGTGTGACTAGATTCATTAGGCTTGGGGAATGTGAGACCTTTATGGCCATTTTCTAATGGTCTTGATCCCTGATCATGGTAGTTGAACTTTACTACATTTTCCCAGATTTCTTGAGAGATTTGAGCCCTGACAGACATGCTCCATCTTTTCTCAAAATATGACTTTCCCCCTTATGCTCACAGAGAAGCAAATAAGCACACAAAGGTTTTGACATGTGTCTACTTGTGCTTCCGTGCCACAGACAGTCTCACCATCTCACCTGAGCATGAGAAAAGGCATTTCCCTATATAGCTCCACAGAGTCTAGGAGCATATTTTAATAAAATTCTTGCCTCTAGGGACATCACCCTCACCTTAAGATTTTTGTTTTATTTAGTCTTCCTATGTTCCTTGTTTCTGTTTCATCTATTTTCAACCAATTTCTTAGTTTTCGAGTGACTTTTGAATTCTAATTGTACTTCCAAGTGAACCAGACTTGTTCCTCAACTTGTCCTCTGCTGATGGAAGCTCTTTCACCAGAGTGGATCATCTCAAGCTTTGACTGAAGGTGTCTGAAGTTTTGAAGTGGGAGAAGAGAACCTGCTTGGTGTTTCCACACATAATATGTGCCTAGCAGGTGACTCGGGGGAGCATCATCTCTCCTTCTCCTGGTATATGACACTCATGACACGAACACTTATTCTAATGTTGGTGACAATAGACCACCTTGGCTCATATACCTGGGAAATTCAGAGGACGCATGATGTTGGTGGGCCTAGAGGTTCAAGCAGTACTGTATCTTGTGCCTTTCCTTGCCTTCTTGCTTGTTGGAATTTGTCTAAGGTAACTTTTGGCCCTGTGATAGCTCTACCACTATTGTTGTTTCCCATTAATTTTGGCCAAGTCCAGTGTGGTCTTCAGGAGGCCTACTTTGATTATTGACTCACATTAATGTGGCTGTTGTGATTGGGGTGACTGGCTGGACCTGAGCTCTGGGCCTGCTCCCAGACAGCTTCTCCAGGAAAATGAAGCACACTTTTCTGGGAAAGCGAATGTAGATGTTACCCAGGCAAAAGCAATACATTCCCTTTCTGGAATAGAAATGAAATATTCTTTGATTTGAAGAACCTTCTTGATGCAGGGTCTCCAAGACTCCTAAGTACTTTTCAGAAGACCTGAGTAAAGTCTACAAAGCCCACCATGGGACTTCTGCAAGTTTGTCACTGATTGTGGTTATCTTTGCTTATTTCATATGGTTCAGAAATCCTTATTCTTAATAAAAGCAAAACCTCTATGTAGAGTTGATTCTTATGCATAGTGACCCTGTAGGACAGTAAGACTGTCCCATGCACTCTTCAAGGCTGTGATCTTTGTGGAAGCAGACAGCCACATTTTCTTTCCTCAGAGTGGCTATTGGGTTCAGACTTTACAAGGATCAATATTCATAATAAAGAAGTGTTGGTACATACAATACACAGGCTTCTAAGGGCGAAAGTGATGGTAGAGGAGGATTGTGGTAGATAAGAATCTTCTGGTCATCTCATTTAAGAAAATGCAGTAGACATCTGTAGCTCTCTTGGCGAACGAGTTGCCTTGAATGGTAAATCCCAATTAAAAGTTAGTTTGCTGCCTCTATTTTAAAATAGTTAAATTGTAATTAAATTGTACAATCTTTGTTGTAAGATAGTTCTGAGTAATACCTGATGGTAGAAATTGATTTCTAAAGATATTTTTAGTACTTGTTAGCATGTTCTGATCGCATGCATCCCTTATATTGTCACTATGGAATTTAGGACACTAATTTCTTCCCAACCCCCAGTTTTTCCCCCCTAGTTCTAGTTTAAAATTTTAAGTAAGTTTATCTTCCCACTTTGCTTTGATTGCTATCATGATGATATCTGGCCTAGAAGTTCTTAAATGATTGAACTTAACCCTAAGGTTTGTGTGATAAGCCTAGAAAAATCACAAATTATCCTTTTAGTTCCCTTTGAACCTAAATTGGTGTAGGTTGATGGAAAAGGAAGAAAATTGTCCATTTGAGAAGGAAAGTTTGGAAAGTAGAGCATATGAACTATTAAAAACAAGTTAGAATGAACTATTAAAAACAAGTTAGAACAAAGCACAGTCTGAGTTGTAGAGGATATATGTGTTATGTTGTTTGGGTTCGCTCTTTTTGATAGGGAAGAGCATGGCAGATGTTTTCTGAAAGAAGAGACAGGAACATAGCCAAGAGGTTGAGGGGAGAAGTTATGACTGGGGAAATGGAAGATGACGTATAGATGGACAAACTTATATGGGGTTTATATGGACAAATAGACAGAAAAAAATCATCTAAGCCCATGACTGTAACACTCAGAAGAGTATTCTGCACACACCCACAATGGCCTGGATATAGTTGTATAGCTCAGCACCACTGAGAATGAACATGGCCTGATGACATTTCCTTGATGACACTGGCTTTCTTCCTATTGGGTAGCTAGTTCCTGGATCTTGACTTTTAACCAGGTTCCTGAAAATTCCAGTTGTCTGTAACTTTAAGAAAACAGTAATAAAGAGGAGAAAAAAATGATTAGGGCAAAGACTGTACAGATGTGCTTTATACAATTGATGTATGTATATGTATGAACTGTGATAAGAATTGTATGAGCCCCAATAAATTGTTAAAAAAAAAAACCAGTAATCAGCTGCCCAAATGATATGCTGTTGCCATTGTTACTGTGGGATAAGAACCTGTGATAGCCTTTACTTCTTTGCAATTTAGATATAACTTTTTCCTTCTTCTGAAGAGATATATTAAGAGTTCTCTGCAAATGGAGTCAGCCAAGGAGAGCAGCAGCTCCTTCAGAGCACATGCAGTTCCTTCCCAGCCACATGAAAAATGCCAGAGGCTGTGGGAGAACTGATTGAGTCTCACCTCATCTCCCAGGAGCACACAGGCCCACCTGAAGGCTTTCAGGAAGGCAACAAGAGGAGAGTAGCTGGATTTGGAGTATTTCTTCTTCTTCAGGAAGTCCTTTCCCCCCCCCCCCCTCACCGAGGGCCTCTTTAGGGTCAAATTCCAGCTCTACCATATTTTTTGCCAAGGTGGACAGCAGTCTTGCTGTGTAAAAAGGCATCATAAATGGAAATTCAGGGTTCTTGGCACAAAGGAAGGCCTTTGGCCATTGAATGCATCTGATTCTGATGAGCTTCACACTTTAACCTGAGAAATTCGCCTTAAAAATCAACGTATTATTTTTTTTTCCTGTGTGTATGTGTTACCCTGTCTCTGTAAACATTGTATTGTAAATAAAGAGCCTAATGAAATCAAATATGTAGGTCACTGTGAATAGAAGTTATTTGTCCTTGGTTATATGACAGATTGTTGAGGATTTGGGGGAGCTTATCACGGGGATCTAAAGGTAGATTTCCTTGCCTAATGAGATTTAAATTCTATAACTTCACTGGGTGGCATAATTCTGGGTATATTTTAGCGTGGAGAGAGAAAAAGCCTTAGTGGCCTGAGCATGTAAATCAACTGTCAAAGGATTGGAATGGCACTCCCCTCACTGGGACACTTTTTGTTCATTCGTTCATTTATTAATATACTGTTGCCAGTCTTTGTCATTATTTGGCTTGAATGACCCTTTCACAGGGGTAGCCTAGACCATTGGAAAACATATTTCCAGTGGTCTTAGAAACCGAGACACCTTTCCTCTCTCTATCTGTCATTCCAAATGAAACTTCAGCTTTGGCAAAAAAAAAAAAAAAATGGGTGCAAATAAAATTTACATGTTGCCTACCTTATCAGCTTTCTTTGAGGACCATGACATTGAACCAGACAAAAGGATTACGATAATTTCTGTGAAAGAACATTTGCACGTGCTTGCAGATGAAATTTCATTGGACTTTCCAAATCTACTTACACCCCATTTGCACTTGCCAGAAACCCATTCACATTCAAAGTTGAAGATGTTCCTGAGACAGCATAAGAGGAGTTCACTGAACTTATTAACAGCGATGCAGCGAGAACTGATTTCTCTACAATGCCAGTTACAAACTTCTGAATCAAGTGTTTGTAGTCATATCCTGTTCTGTCTGAGACTATGTTATGCCTTCTTCCATTTCCAGCAACATATCTTTGTGAAACAGGGTTTTCCAGCTTGTTATTTATCAAGTCTAAATACAGAAGTACACTTGTTGTGGAAGATGATCTTTGTTGTGCTCTTGCAAAGACTGCCTTGAGAATTTCTGATCTGGTGAGAAAGAAGCTATCTCAACCTTTGCACTGATGTTGGCTTTTTACTCATATTCTCGCAAAATGTAGCAATGTAGTTTGCTGTTATTATATGAAGACTGTTACCCATGTGACACCATGCTTCAAGACAAAATTTCACTTGTTTGTATTTAGAAGTAAATATTTCACAAAATATAATAGCATATTTTTGTGATTAATCACTATGCTTTAATTATGTTCAATTTGTAACAATGAAAATATATCTTGCATATCAGATATTTACATTATGATTCATAACAGTAACAAAATTACAGTTATGAAGTAGCGACAAAAATAATTTTATGGTTGGGGGTCACCACAACATGAGGAACTGTATGAAAGGAAGGTTGAGAACCATTGATTTAGATGAAGGGAAGGGAAGTAGGGTGGGCACAGGGTCTCACATGCTTTTAGATGGGCTCTAGAGCTAAAAGTGAGCCCTGGAAGCAAGCGCATCAGAGTACTGGCCCCAGCTGAAGGGTCTCATCTCAATCAGCTGACTTAATAACATGATGGTTTTTGTAAGTGCTAAATGAGAGAGCCTTGTATTTGGCTGTATTTCTCTCATGAATACAGAAGTGTGAATTGTGAACAGCGGGCTGTCCAGGGTGGTGACTAGAGTCACATGCTTCCTATTTGGGTGAGACCTACCCATTAGCAGTCTCTATAGTCCTCTGGGCCTCAGTTTTCATGTTTAAAACAATTTAATTGTGTTGAAATAAGAGAGCTGCAAAAGGCTCAAAGGAAAATGGAATAGAAAGTTAATGGAATTTTTCCATGAAAATTTCGAAATGCTCTTGTACATAATAGCATAAAATTGGTCATTTTGATGTGAGCAATTTAGTGGCATTAACTACATTTACAGTGGTAATGCAACCATTAGTACTATCCATTTCCCAATTTTTCATTATTCAAAACAATCCTGTAAACATTAAGTAATATCCTCTAACTCCAACCATGCCCGCCCAAGCCAAGCCCTGGTAACTTCTAATGTGGTTCATCCATGTTATAACTTTTATCAACACTTCTTTTTTTATGTATGGCTGAATAATGTTGTTAGGTGTTGTTGAGTTAGACATAGATACCATATGTAGAGGGGAATGAAATGCTGTCCGCCCCTGTGCTGTCCTCACAAGTGTTCTTATGTTTGAGCTTGCATAAGATTATACACATGGACTTCTCCAGATGGAATACACAGAAATAAAATTGACTACTTCTTTGGGAAGAGATGATGGAGAAGCAGCTGAGAACAGATTTGTTGCACTGAGCACTAATGACAGAAGACCTGATGACCTATGGGAAGACACCAGGAATATCATTCATGAAGAAAGCAAAATGTCATTTAAAAAAAAATCAAAGTGAATGTCAGAAGAGACTATGAAACTTGCTCTTAATTGTAGAGTAGCTAAGGCAAGTGGATGAAATGACGAAGTCAAAGAACTGAATAGAAAAATTTCAAAGAGCAGCTTGAGAAGACAAAGTAAAATATTATCATGAAATGTGCAAAGACAAAGTTAGAGAAGGAAGGAAGAACATGCTCAGCATATCTTAAACCAGAAGAACTTGAAAAATTGAAGCTCTGAGCTACAATATTGAAAGATTCCCTGGGCAAAATGTTGAATGATATAAGAAGCATCAGAATCATTTTAACTGAAAGAATTCGTCAGCAGTCCACCATTTCAGGAGTTAGCATATGAGCAAGAAACAATGGTACTGAAGAAAGAAGTTCAAGCTGCACTGAAAGCATTAGCTAAAAACAAGGCTCTGGAATGGATGAAATACCACTGAAATGCTTCTGCAAGCTGATGAAGCACCGGAAGCACTTACTTGCCTATGCCAGGAAATGTGAGAGACGGCGCTTGACCAACTACTGGAAGACATTCATATTTATACCCATTTTAAATAACGGTGATCTAGCAGAATGCTCAAATTATAGAACCACATCATTGATAGTATGTACAAATAAAATTATGCTGAAGATCATCCAAGAAGAATTACGGCAGTACGTGGACAAGGAGCTACCAAGAGATTCAGGTTGGATTCAGAACAGGGTGTGGAACATAGGATGTCATTGCTGATGTCTGATAGATCTTGGCTGAAGGCAGAGAGTACCTGAATGATGCTTACAAATGACTGTGCGAAATCATTTGACAATGTGGATCATAACAAACTATGGATGTCCTTGAGAAGAATGGGAATTCCAGAACACTTCACTGTGCTCTTGTGAAAATGTACATGGATCAAGAGACAAAACAAGGGAATACCACATGGTCTAAGTCAGGAAAGGTGTGTGACTGAGTTGTTTCCTCTCATCATACTAGCTCAATCTCTATGTTGAGCAGGTCATCATTAAATCTGGGTTATATGAAGAAGAGCTCAGTGTTAACATTGGAGGAAGGCTTATTAGCAACTTGTGATACTCGAATATAGATGACACAACTTTGCTTGCTCAAAGTGAGAAGGACTTGAAGCATTTCCTGATGAAGATCGAGGACTGCAGCCTTCAGTGTGAATTACAACTCAATGTAAAGACCAAAATCTTCACATCTGGACAAATATCAGGTTAAATGGAGAAAGGATTGAAGTTGTCAAGGATTTTGTCTTGCTTGAATCCACAATCAATGCTCATGGAAGCAGCAGTCAAGAGATTAAAAATAGTATTGTATTAGGTGATCTGCTCAAGACCTCTTTTATGTTGTAAAAAGTTGGGAGTTTACTTGAGTATTGAGTGTGCCTGACATACATCTTGGCATTTTCAATCTCATATGACTATGAAAGTTGTACATTGAATAAAGAAGACTGAAGAAGATTCATTGTACTGCTGACGAATATTGAAAGTACCATGGATGGCCAAAAGAACAAATAAATCTGCCTTGGAAGAAGCATTGCCATAGTACTTCTTAGAGACAAGGATGACAAACTTCGCCTTAATTACTTTGCACTTGTCAGAAGAAAGACATCTCTGGAAAGAACATCATGCTTGGTAAAGTAGAGGAGCAGCTAAAAAGGGGATGATAGTCTGAGATATGGATTGACACTGGCTGCAAAATTGGGTTCAAGCACAGGAACAATGGTGAGGATGGCCCAGTGTTTTGTTGTGTTTTGTATAGGGTCACTGTGGGTTAGAAAATAACTTGATGGAACATAACAACAAAGAACACGACTATTTTATATTTTTTGATGCTAATGTAAAGGGAATGGTTCTTTTATTTTTAGTTAACCCATTTTATTTATTATATTTCTTTGTGCTTTGGACAAAAGTTTATATAGCAAGTTAGATTTCTATTTAACAATTTCTATACACATTGTTCTGAAGATGAGGCTTGTGCAGAAAGATGAATAAACAGTTTGGGAACACAGAGGCAGTTCCTCACAGTTCCATGGAATCACAGTGAGTTGGAATACATTCCAAAGCAGAGAGTATTCAAATTGTTCAGTGAGCTTTGTTACATTTGTCACAACATATCAACATTCTCATTATAGGTTCCTCCTGCTATCCAGAATTATAGAGGTTCTAAGAAACCTTTCCTAAATTGAAATGGCAGAAAGCAAACATGAAAGTACCACTGATTTATATGGGAAAATTGTTGAGTATTCCTAGAACTCCCAAATAATTTACCAATGTGATACCTCTGGGTATCACTTTCAAACCCAACACTAGCATGTACAGTCCATATACTCAGTGCAAAGCTGTGGCGGCCAAATGCTGGCTGGGATATACTGAGTATAGGGGAAAGAGCTTTGCAAGACCATTTGTAGACCACATTCTTGCTCATTAAGTGTTTCACATCAAAGGAAGGGAAGAATGAATATACTTGATATGTAGGCCTTGGTGAACTTGTTAACATGTATTTAGCTTTGAGTCTCAGTGTTCTCCGAGTGAGAAGGCTAGACTAGAACTGAATTATTGTTGAGGTTGTATTAGCTTGGGTCAACTATTTTACAGTTGTATTACTTTTTGGAAGTCAAGTAGAGATCTTTAGTGTTGCTCTAAGAGAGCAGTCAGGAATCTTTATACATTCTTAAACTGAAAGGTCAGAGAAAAGTGGTGCTCAAGAAAAAATCCTTGGGCATGGTGGACTAAAGCCAATATAATAAATACTTTTAAAAGGATAGATAGGTATTTTTGGTTAAGATCCACAGGTGGCTTTCCATTGTGTTCATTCCATGTCTGGCGATTTGACCAACTGGATCAAAATATTCAGGGAGAAAAAAAAAGTCAAAATCCCTCAAGGGCTAAGACAGTGTATTAAATATTATAAGTAATCTAGAGGTGATTGTTGTGTGTAGATGTAGGTCATATACAAACAATGCACCATTTTATATGTGATTTAAGCATCTAAAGATTTTGATATATCTTTGTGAGAGTTGGGGTAGAAGCGGTCCTGGAACCAGGATAACAAGGAATTACTGTATCTGAAGTGACAGGCTTTCTTGCCCATACGTGTATAACTTAAAATGGCAAGATTGACTTTTCCCAGTGTTTTGATTATTTTCCAGGCACAAGAAATATAACACCAAAATGGTAATTTTAGTACATGTGTTTTGGAAATAGAACAATAGTCAATGATGTTTACTTCTTTTCTTCCAAAAGCTTAATCTTCGTTTTAAATCTTAACGTTGAAAGGACATAATTTCTTTCATACCTCAAAACCTGCTCTCCTCAAAGATGTCTGAACCCACTTATTTTCCTGCCTAGGGATCTCAAGTCACAATAAAGCATTTCTCTTTCTTTCTTTAGGTCATGGCTTTCAGTTTCCCAACTTCACGGTTCCAGAAGAAGAAATGATTGTTCAGGGGTCCAACTCCAGGTTAATTACAAAAACGGATGCTTTGTAGACTAAAATCCTTTGTGAGTTTACTGAAGATAAGAAGGAAATTTGCTTTGGAGAGCTTTAAATTTGGAATCGGGAAAATAAAAATGACAACTTCATCTATCAGACGACAGATGAAGAACATTGTGAACAATTATTCAGAAGCTGAAATAAAAGTCCGGGAAGCAACCTCCAACGACCCATGGGGCCCATCCAGTTCCCTGATGACAGAGATTGCAGACCTCACCTACAATGTTGTGGCCTTCTCAGAGATCATGAGCATGGTGTGGAAGCGGCTCAATGATCATGGCAAGAACTGGAGACATGTGTATAAGGCACTCACGCTGTTGGACTATCTAATCAAGACAGGCTCTGAGCGGGTGGCTCAGCAGTGCCGTGAGAATATCTTTGCCATCCAGACCCTGAAGGACTTCCAGTACATTGACAGGGATGGCAAGGACCAGGGCATCAATGTGCGTGAGAAGTCTAAGCAGCTGGTGACTCTCCTCAAGGATGAGGAAAGACTGAAGGCTGAAAGGGCCCAAGCTCTCAAAACCAAAGAGCGCATGGCTCAGGTTGCCACAGGCACTGGCAGCAATCAGATTACTTTTGGTCGTGGCTCCAGCCAGCCCAACCTCTCTACCAGCTACTCGGAACAGGAGTATGGCAAGGCTGGGGGCTCTCCAGCTTCCTACCATGGATGTGAGTACTTGTAAAGTCCCTACCCCTTACTAGAGCACCGCAGTCGTTCAGGACCACAGGTGACAGAGTACTCTGGGCTGAGGGATACAGCCTCTGCAGAGTTTTTAGAGTCTAGAAACATAGCCCTTGGGCTAAATGAAGATATGGTAATGAAAAGGTCTTCATACTATTTACTGAACTTGCTGGGTAATTCTAAATGTCCTGGGCTGCATTGTGGACTTGATTCAGTATGTGTGGATAGGAGCTTGTGCCCTCCATGGTTAAGAGCCACAGAACTGGCATCTAGAGGGATCTGAGGAGGGATCTGGAACAGAGTGGCCGTCTTTGCTATATAAGCATTTGGGGATTAACTATTTTGATAGCTAGGCAGAAATGACTACTTTCTTGATGATATTGATTCTTTAATCTTGTATTAAATGTCTTTCTCATGATTGGGCTACAGGTCTCCTGAATGCCTCTATGTTATTTTACTTCAACAGCACAGAGGATAGTCAGCAGAAGTATCTCTGTCTAGCATAAACCCCACCCCCCCACAAAAAAAAAAAAAAACCAAGCCCTCAAGTCCCTCTTTAAAAAGCACATGAGAGCACTTGCTGGTGTGGTTGCATGGCTGGGTCTGCATTGGGTAAGCTGTGATGTCTTTTTTTTTTTTTTTTTTAATATCAGATTTCTTTGGACCTTTGCTTAACTCAACAGCATTCAGAAGAGATTTCAGGGAATAGAAGTGGAGTTCAGAGACTGACAGCAAGTTTCTGTGAGGTACATTGAGCATTGTGGCTGTTGACTCAGAGAAATTTAAAAAATGGAAAGCAATCCTACTTCACAGAGCAACCTGTACTCTGGGCATGAGTGGCCATAGCCACCTGCGAGGTTTAGTGGTGCTGAATTTATTGTAGTTGAACTAAAATGTAGATTCCCCACACCATTTATTTTTGGAGTCAGTAAGGCTTCATGTACAGGAAAAAGTTTTTTAAAGGAGGTTGCTTGTAGTTTGCCCTATTGGCCCCTGCTTAATTATTCAGAAGTTCTGTTACCAGACTAGTTCCTAATGCTTCCAGCTTGGGGCTCGTTTCAATTTGACATTATACCAGGAGCACTGATATTTTGAGAAATGATTCAAGTAGATGATTTGCATATTAAAGTCAAACTTTTTTTTTGCCCCTAGGAATTGTAAATTGTTCTAAAGTTAATGTTTTCTTGTCCCATGTCCCTCCACACCCCTCCTCCCGCCTGTAAGTTGAATCAAAGAATAAAGATTTTTTAAGAAGTGAAATTGTCCTATTTATCTCAGTGACTTTCCCTTCACTCCCTCACCTCCTTCCAGGAAGGGGGTCCCTTTGGGTATGTATGATGAGGTGGAGTGCCTCATCACTTCAAATGTCTTTCACACTCATTATTCTCAGAAACTCAGAGGCTACAGAGAAGCAGCTAATGTAGCAGCACATGTCATAAAGTTTGTGGCGTATCCTGGTACAGCAGTCTGGAGTCTAGATAAGAACTTGTGGTCACAGCTCCTACTGAGGTTCCCTTGGGCCATGTGATGCTGCTCTGGTTATAATTCAGGGTGCCCTAGACCCGTCAGACCTCAAATCTAGCTGTGTGTTTCGGCAGGTAGGTTTTGCCTAGGTGTTGTAAGGGCAGCAGGCATTAGAGAAGACTGTCCCCTGTATACACTCTGTTTGAAGAGACTGTTGTGTTCCTCTAATGGTCTCTGTTTCTCTCTCTTTGTCTTTCTCGTGTGTGTGTGTGTGTGTGTGTGTGTGTTCTTCCTTTCCCACAGCACCTGAGACCTCACTGTGCCCCCAGCACCGCACAGGTACCCCACTGGGTCAGAGTGAGGAGCTGCCGCGGCTGAGCCAGTACCATCCTTTCCTGCAGCACCTGGGGTTAGCTGCCTACCCAAATGGGGATTGGTCCCAGCCTTGCCTCTCTTGTGACCATGTTACCCAAGGTGGGATGGCGGTTTGCTTTTTTTGTCCCCAAAATGATGTGCAATCTGCTTGGAGTGTGTGCCAGGCCAGCACAGCCAACTCTCTACCTTCCTCATTCTGGGTTCACAGACTTTCTAACTATGCTCCTCATTCTGGGTCACATGTCATCTGCTATAACTTCTACTGAAGGGGCAGTAGAAGAACTGCTACTTGGATAAAAAGGGGGCCCCAGGACCCTAAAAAATTGGTGGGGTCTACTCTCTGCCAAGACAAATGTGACAGTGGTGTATCAGACCACATGACTTCTTGAATCAGAGATGTGTGCTCTAAATTTCATGTACTAGACAAGCCGAAGATAGATCCTTGATGCATCCTCTTTGGAGGCCAAAGTTTCCATTGTGGTAATATATGCCTTCTGAGAATAAAATGAGATGGTTTTGCTTCCCAGTCATCTGGTGTCCTTCCTAAAACCCCCATCACCGTGGTTAACAGAGAGTTAGCTGTAATGCAAGTCAAGCTTGAGTTGTTTGTAGACACTCCATTCAGTGGTTAACTAAAAAAAGGGCCTTCTCTTTTGACTAATTAAAAATGTATCTTTGTCCGAGACTTCCGCATGCTGCAGGTTAAACTAAAAACAGATTTTCACTGCAGTTTACTAAAACATGTTCGCAGTATGGTCTGTATGTGGTCACTGGTGGACTCTGATCTTCCACTTTGACGGGATGGGCTCTGTTGAGTGGCTGCCCCTGATAAGGTGCTATCTCACTCAATCTTGGAAACATTTGTTCATTTAAGCCTCATTAATATTGTATCTTGTTTGACTTGGTTATTTGCTTGATTCCTATCTTTAGCTTTGGAGTATTTTCCTGCATGCCCTTTAATAGTTTACAGAATTTTGATTTATTTTATATTGATCTTAGGAAACATAACAGGACTAGTTTTGCACTGTAAAGAATGTAAATGGTCAAAGCATGTTTGAAAGCCTACCCACAGGCATCCATCCCAATCTTCTCACCAGATACTCAGGGAATGGTTCTGGCAGTTTCCCAGTGGTCACAGAAGTACCTGTTCTTTATTTTTCTCATGTTCTGACCATTTTGTGACTGGCTGAGGTCTGGTTGAGTCTCAGTGGTTAGCTTTGAGTTCCCTTGACCTCCATCTCATCTGTTGGGAATTCACATTTTAAGAGTAGGACCTGGAAGGCAGACAGCCCAGCTTTCCTCACCAGGCTTCATTTATCTGTGTGTTCTGCTGTGCCTTAGGGAAGATACCACAGCGTCAGGAGGCCCGGAAAAAGGTCCTACTCCTTTTGCAAGACCTTAATCTCATGTGCACACATATCTGTGGAGTTTTTCAAGTATAAGCCCACATAGACTTCTCCTCTTACTCAGTTCTGCAGTATGAATTAAGGGTTATTTTCTCTAATGGAGTCTTTTGTCCCAGCTAGGTTTGGAGGACTTGTGTTTTCTGATGTCAGATTTTATGAATGACAGGTTGAATATGTGTGTTCCTCTCCACACCTCATGCTTTTCCATATGATAGCTGGCTTCCATATGAAAAGCCTGGCCTAGGCTTTTCCTCTGGTCTTTATTGACTTCTAACTAAATGTTGGATGTAAATTAAGTAAATAAGTAATAGATACACACTGACTGACCTGCCTTGACATGGAATATAGTGCAGAAAAGTCAGAATGATGGCAATCATTTGGAAGATGCACCTGAGGGATGCAAGATGTCTGTTATGACCACACCTAGATCTTAGGCCCCACAGACAAGGATCCCAACTGGCTAGACTAGGAGAAGTAGGACTTAGACTTAGCATGTGGCATCATGTGGTATTGTTAGATTCAGGAAAGGAAGGCGAGCTCACCTTGGGCACACGGAATAATCACTACCAGTTGAGATGCAAAAACAGCAAAAGGAGTTTATTTGCTACCTTGAGTTAGGGCTTACCTCCCTCCACTGCCCGGTACAGCGGGGACCCAGTATCCAAAGGGAATCAGCCCGAGTGCCTTGGTAGCCTAGCTTTTATAGGATGAGGGAAACGGGGGAAGTCCCATGTCGATGTTTCTTGAATTCATTGGAGGAGCTTCGGGTGCCAGCGATGTCCAGTGGTGGTTGGTGAGTAGTTTCACACGTGCCTCCTCGATTGGTCAATCAGTGGCAGGTTGTTGCTTGAATTTCACTGGTTAGGTAATCAGGCGATGCATCCCATTGGTCAGTTTGGAACAGGAAATGTCTCAGTGACCAGGAACCTGAGACCGAAACTTAGGCCTACCCCAGATTTTGGTTTTATACAGTCTGTTATGGTGCTGGTGCTGGCAGTTGTAAACCATGACCCTACATTATAGATGTACTCACAGGAGAGCAGCTTGGGACTGGGACCATGGTCACCTTGGGGAGGTTGCCCTCTTGCAACATTCTGTACTTGTCCTCTCTGTGCTACATTCCCCAAAATGGCACTTGGGGATCTGACTTTAGAATTCTCCTATCATCTCTAGTTCCATGGCCTTAGTTCAGTGCTGGCCTTCTGGTTGATGTCCTTGCTGTTAACCTCTTCATTCTGGTTCCTCCTTCATTTTGTCCCGTAGAGTTATTTTTAAAGAGGGTGCTCTATTTCTAGGTTACAGAAAGCCTCTTTGAGTCTCAGTTGTCCGGCTGGAGCCTTTGACGTAGTAGACAAAGGTGGGGCCAGTTGCCCTCATAAACCCTTAATAATTTATAAATTATTATTTTATCATATCTTACACGTTCCGATGTCTCCTTTCTCCCACTTTTCTGTTGTCCATCCCCCAGGGAAGAGGCTATATGTAGATCCTTGTAATCAGTTCCCTCTTTCTACCCCACCTTCCCTCCACCCTCCCAGTATCGCCACTCACCACTGATCCTGAAGGAATCATCTGTCCTATCTGTACCAGAGTACATCCTCTGTTCTAGCTGGGTTAGTAAGGTAGAATTGGGATCATAATGGGGGGCGAGAGGGGCGAAGGGAGGAAGCAATTAAGAACTAGAGGTAAGTAGTATCTTTCATCGTTGCTATACTGCACCCTGACTGGCTCGTCACCTCTCCGCAACCCTTCATTAAGGGGATGTCCAGTTGCCTACAAATGGGCTTTGGGTCCCCACTCTGCACTCCCCCTCACTCACAATGATATTATTTTTTGACCTTTGATGCCCGATACCTGATAGATATCACCTCGTGATCACACAGGCAGGTGTGCTTCTTCTATGTGGGCTCTGTTGCATCTAAGTTAAGTGGTCGCTTGTTTACCTTCAAACCTTTAAGACCCCAGATGCTATATCTTTTGATAGCCTGGCACCATCAGCTTTCTTCACCACCTTTGCTTATGCACACATTTGTCTTCAGCACTCATGTCGGGAAGGTGAGCATCATGCGGTGCCAATTTAATAGAACAGAGTGTTCTTGCATTGAGGGAATAGATGAGTGGAGGCCCAATGTCTGTCTGCTACTTTAATACTAAACCTATAAATACATGCACATAGATCTGGTTCCCCATCCTCATATATAAATATATTTACCTATGTACATGCCTGTATTTAGACCTCCTAGTTCTTTCCTCTATTTCCTTTTACTTTCCTCTTGTCCCACTATCATGCTCAGCCTTCATTTGGGTTTCAGTAATTCCTCTCGGTTATATCGCCTTTGATCAATTCCTACCAGGCCTCTTACACCCTCCTTGCTACTGATTTTGGATCACTTGTTGTTCCCTTGTCACTGGATTGGCTAACACCACTTCCTTTCCCCCACATCCTCCTCTCCCATGTGCCCCCAGAACCATCGGTCCAGTTGTTTTCTCCTCCAGATTGTTTATCCGGCCTGTCTTACCTAGATAGACCTGCAGAGATAATAATATGCATAAAAAACAAGACAGAGCAAAACAAGAAAACAAAACAACAAAAAACCAATGACATAAAAAAGAGAAATCTGTAAATAGTTCAAGATCTGTTTGCTGACTTTTAGGAGTGTTTTCCAGTCGAGTCTGATGGGGTGCAACGCCCTGGCCCCAAAGCCTATTTTTGGTATTCACTCAGGACTTTCTTGCTCTGCTCCCCTCGCTGTTCTGTTGCGCGCCTCGGTGTGGTAGGGTCAGATCAGGCACAATTCTGATATTGTGTCTCTAGTGTTGTCCCCTGTAGGGTTATGGGTCAGTGAGGGATGTTGTGTCTCCTGGGTCAGTGAGGGATGTTTCATATTGGGGCCAGCCATATGGTCTTCTTTGTGCATTGACTGCTCTGAGTGGGGATATCATCCTTAAGGCTTGGTGGTCCAGGATGTGCTCCATTCTCTATTCCTCTCCCTTCATTTATTCTCATGTTCTCTGATCAGGCATGTCCCTCTCCCTGAGCTGTATCTTCAGTGCTGTTCTCTGAAGTAAATTCTTCTGGGGGGAGAGGCGACTGTCCATGTAGCTGGGATTGAGGCCAGCCCCTCAGACCTTTCTACTGGTTCCCTGCTTCATGCCTGTATGTTGCATTCGCCAATTGGCCCATCCAATCCTCTTTCTTATACACATATGTGTCTCTATGAATATGTTTCTGTAGTCTACCCAGACTAACACATTGTGCTTCCTTGAAGATTCATAACCTTGGGGACTCTTTTGGAACAAGTCTATTCAGTTTGCTAATTCTGAGGAGCAGAATTAGATTTGATTTGAAATTTAGGTAGAAGTGGAGTAAGATCCTGATACTTAGGTTTGCTAGAGTAGACTCATAAAAGGAGGTAAATTAATATAGAATGAGAACATTTTAAAACAACTTCCCATGAGCCAGAAATTAAATTCTCCCATCTGCCCATCCTTATGTATGCACTCTGTGTATGCACTGGTAGCTTCTCTGCTCAACACTGAGGACAGATGGAGCTTGAAAGTATGCGTAGGTTATGTGCCCCTCATGGTATGAGTGTGGCAAGGAAGAGTGACTGACAGCTGACCTGACCTTAATGGAGAGGTTGGGTTTCTCCCCAGGAAGAGTTGGTTGGGTTCCTCCACTGTAGGACTTGAGGAAAAGCCATGTGAGGGGAGGAGACTGTATGCATTAAGGCCCAGAGGAAGAACAGAGCCCACATTTGCCTATAGCAATGGTCCCAAATTATATACCCTGTCACCTCACCCCACCCCACCCCCTCCGAGAACTGTAGAGCTCAGTAGGCCTTCTCTTGGGATGGTGGAGTACATACTCAGGCACATGTTCCCAAAGTTTCTGTATAATTTCTGAAGGCATCTAGGCTTCTTGGGCCACATGTCCTCTCTGTGGATGGGAACTTGGCATTCTCTTATTGCAGGTGTGGGTAGGTGTGGGGGGTGGGATGTTCAGCAGGCTTCACATGTGTTTCTTTAAGAATCCTTTATGAGGTCTTTCATCTGGGTTTGTTACATCAGTTAGGAATTCACATTTCATCCCATCAATAGAAACTATCTTTTCAGGAGATACTTGTGTTAAAGTCAGATAAATCTTTAGAACAAAATTATCTGTATATGTGTCTTACAGTAAATGTACCCAAACCAAACTCACTGCTATCGTGTCAATGCTGACTCATAGCATCCCCTGTGGGTTTCCAAGACTATAACTGTTTATGGGAGTAGAAAGCCTAGTCTTCCTTGGAGCTCCTAGTGATTTCAAACTACTGACCATAGAGATTGCAGCCCAACTTATAACCACCGTACCCCAGGGCTCCTAGTAAATGTATAGTGCTACTTAAAAAATAAGTTTTTGTAGAAATTTCCACAGAAGGGTTTGAGCTTCATTTTTCATATGAAGAGATAGCAACGTGAGGTTTTTAAAATGCTGGGCATCTCAAGCAGTGCTTGGCTGACAAATATCTGGGTTTGTCTAGCTTTTCAAGAAATACTGTATATACTTGTATATAAGCTGAGTTTTCAAGCACATTTTTAAATGCTGTCTTTGTGGTAAATTTAGGCGCCTCAGTTGATATTCGGGTCAGTTTATACTCAAGTATATACTCAAGTATATACAGTACCTTTGCAGTCTTTTAAAACAATTAATGCATATCATTGAAACCGTACAAATGTGTTGTGAAGATACAGGTTGTGATCCCCTGAAGACTGGTGCTGGAAGGCAACTGTCTTGCTGCCATTACTGTGTGGTTTATGTTGTGATAAAACCACTTCTTACTTCTGGTTAACCCTCTTAAGCGAACTTTTTCCTTTTTTGCTAACCTGTTGACAGGCCTATTAGTTTGCAATGGCAGTGGGATGTTATTTGATGAAGTTTGTGTTGACACTGTCTTGCACTGCGTGATTTTGTCTTGTTTCTCCCACAGCCACTTCCCCACGGGTGACTTCTGAGTTGGAGCAAGCTCGGCCCCAGACCAGCGGAGAAGAGGAGTTACAGTTGCAGCTGGCACTGGCCATGAGCAGAGAAGTGGCTGAGCAGGTTAGTGCCTAATGTGGTTATTGGTCCTTGGGCACAGAGGGGCGGGCTACAGGGAGGACGACATATAACCCCTTGTCTTTAAGACATTTTAGATATGGTGCCAAGCTGAGACTTCATTTTACTACTGGTTGCCATCCACTGCCCTCCCTCAGGAAGGGAGCCAAGACATTTAGGAAAAGTTTTGGTGGAAGTCACTGTCCAGGGAACAAACCAGTCAAAAGGACTTCCCAGAAACCTTTTTGCCACCATGGCCAGCATTCTGGCCACTTTGTGAATAGTGTGCATATCCTTTTTGAGGTTCAGAATGCCTTGGGTAGATGTGTAGGAAAGAGGGATGTCCTACAAGGCAGGGGTTTGGTGGGTTTACCCCAGGAGGGAAATTTGCAGAGATATAACAGGAGAGCCCAAAATGCTCAGAACCCCTGGAAAAAAGCTAGCAAGAAAGAAGAAAAGGTTTTGTTTTTTTTTAAGTGCTAGTATTCTGATGATGGAAGTAATATTAACTGTTTTTTTGCTTCCCAGTTCTTCTTTAATAAACATAGATGACTTTTAATGGGAGTAGAGGAGAAATTAAAATTCCTTTCTGAAACCATCCTTCATACTAGCTGCCATTATCAGGTTTATGTTCACCGAACTTGATGAAAAAGATATGCAGAATCAAGCTTAATATTGAATCTGCTCTCATTTGGGTGCTGGTGTCCAAAGAATATTATTAGGGGATTATGGGCAAAATTTTTTTCTCGCATTACTTGTCTATTTATGATGGGAAATAAGCTAAAATGCAACCATAGGACACAGCTTCAATGACGTCCTCTCTGTCCCCAGGCAGAAAAGTTACCTAGTCCTCTAGTCTGTGCATACAGATGCATAGGACAGTACTCTCTGGAAGATCTAGGGCCCACACAGATGATCCAATTCCTTTCAGTCAGTCAGTCATCTTTATGTGTTCTTTTTAATACAACATTTATGAATAGGAACGTGTGTAAATAATTGATTGTAAGTCAGAGCTTGCTGGGCTCCTGTGCAGTAGGAGGTGGAACGTTTATTCTTATCCTCCTCATTCTTTCTGGGTCGTCTGATTTTGTGTTTGATTGGAAAGCATATTGATTTTATCATTAGAAAGAACAATGAAGCCTTTTTTAATGTGAGAAAAAAATGTTTAATGTTCTGTCCCTGTGTGGTTGTGCCTATTTCAGTGTGCTTGGTGCCTGTTAAAAAGGGTGTTGAAATCTAATGTGACCCACAGAGGAAAGAATCTCCTTAATGAGGGTTATTGGGGGGCTGCACAAATATTCCCTACTTCAAAGTAATATTGTTTTATAAGTTGTTCTTCAATTATTCCTTTGAGGTCATTCAGAATATAGTGTTATATTTCCTATTGCTGGCCAGAGTTGCTTTGTTTTGTGTAGCAGTAGTATTACATTAAAATCAGCTTCAAACTTCACTATGCGCAAGAGAAAAACAGCCACATATTGAGGGATCAACATTTATTCATGGTTACCCATGTGGTAGGGAGGATAAAAGGAGTGACTGCTTTTGGAGCACTGGATTTCCTTTAATACTGATTTAAAGAAAATTGAAGCTAAGGGTTGCATAGCTGATTAATTAATCAAAAGGTGTCTATCTGTTAAAAATTGAATTGAAAACTGTGACACACACATATGTACATTCATACAGGTCTGTATCACTTAACATCCACCATATGTTCTGTGAAATAGGACATTGTATACTTTGGACGTCGTTTGAACACCATATACTGTATATACTCGAATATAAGCCGACCCGAGTATAAGCCGAGGTACCTAATTATTACCTGGGAAACGAGAAAAACTGATGGACTCGAGTATAAGCCTAGGGTGGGAAATGCAGGATGTGAATTAACACAGAGACCACAGGGGAGAGATGGAGCGCAGCCACAGACACATCCTTACCAGTTCAGCTGCCGGCATAAGTGAATCACTACAGGTGCTTCTGCAAATTGGAGCCAACCACTTCATAAGACGGCTCTGATTGGTTAGATGTGAGTAAACAAACATTCAAAGCCCTGCGGTGTCAGCGGGACTTTGAATGAACAGCGGAGGAACGGCAATCACCCGCAAGATGTTACACCTCGCTGGGGTGCCACTGACCCGTGTATAAGCCGAACCCCAGTTTTTCAGCACATTTTTTGTGCTGAAAAACTCGGCTTATCCACGAGTATGTACAGTATATATAAGGTTGTATTGGCACAACATCCAAGTCACATAATATCTGAAGTCACATGGCTTGCTATGCTTCATGATCATGCCCTTCTCCACGGGCATAGGGCTCCCAGCTGGGTAGAGGGAGTAAAGGAGTGTTTGTTGCTACTTCTATTTTAGGCTTTTCGTAGTGGCAGGGGTCAAGCCTGGGCTTAGAGCAACAGTCTGCAGCCCTATGAGCTGAAAGTATTTCTACCCCGAGACCCTCACTTCTGTTCAGATAGTGGGGCTGGGAGTCCCAAGTATACACACATTCAGCAGTCATAGGGAATAATCAGGAGTCCTCTTCGACCCTGCCTCCTGCCAGGCTTTCATCACCAGGGACACCGTGTGAATCCCTCTACCACCATAAAGGCCTGCTTCACTTCCATGATCATCAGCATGACTCACATCCATCCTGGTCCTGAGTTGTTTTCCCAGCCACCAGTAGAGGAGGCCCTAGATCACCAAGATATCCAGGAAGTCAAGAAGGCACCACCATCTCCCCAGGCAGACATTCCTGGGGTAGGGGTAGAAGAGGACCCGGTGCTGTAGAACCTGCTGAAGGCCCTTTGGTGAGCTAGGTGTTGGGGCAGCTTTGGGACTAGAGGCCAGTTTGGAGGGGCCTCTGCAGGCTGTCTGTCAGGGGACGGCTCCTGCAGGAATAAGAGCCCAGGTGGCAGCAGTCTCAAGTAGGCTGCGCTGGGTAGCTTCTTTGACCTGGGCATTGACTTAGGGGACCACAAGTGTGTAGGGTGGGATACCATACCATACGGTGACTGACAAGCACTTCAGGCATAACGTGTTGCTATTGAAGCACTAGCACATCCACATAAGCAAGAAACCCTATGAATGGACCAGTACAATAAGGCCTTCACCTACAGCTCCCACTTCATGTGGCACCAGCACATACACAATAACAAGAAACTCTAAAATTGTGGTGAGTATGACTAGGCCTATACCCAGAACTCCAACCCGGTATGGCACTAGTGGCTGTACAAAGATAACCAATGTGGCAAAGCCTTTATCTAGAACATTGTGCTCATTAGCACCCAGCGTGTCCACAGGCAGGAAGTTCTATGAATGTTACTACTATGGTAAGGTCCTCTGAGTCTATTCCCACTTCTAGCACCTGTCCACCCACACAGTTGGGCAGTCTTTTGCCTGCAGTGTACAGTGTCTGTGGCAAGGCCATTGGCCAGAACTCATAGACCGTCCAGCAGCAGAAGATCCACTACTAAGAGTAGGTGAAACAACTGGCTGGGGGTGGTAAGGTATCTCTCCTCTGTTAGGCTCCTTAGGGAAGAGCTCCTGCCCGACAACCCCTGAATAACCACTAGTTCTCCATGCCCAGTGTCCCCAGGGAATCCAACCTGGCTGCTAGAAAATTGATTAGGGGTGGCAATGGAGGGGCTGAATGGATCCTTGAAACTACTGCCCTGAGATAATTCTAAATTTGTAAACTAAAAATAGCCCCTGAAGTCTTTTAAAGACCAAACAATAGTCAATTTAATTAGTAAGGATTATCTGCCCTTCCTCTCTAGCCTCAGGCAAGGATCTCCAACAGCTTTACTATCAGACAAAGAGCATTGTCAACTTGATCAAACTTGATACTGGTCCTTTGACCTCCCTCTTGACCCAACCTGAATTTGTTTTAGGCTCAAGTATTTCTTGCTTATTCCATGACAAGAATTTGTTCCCTGCCTTCCTAAGTATTGAAGGTACTCTTTGTTTTGGTTTTTTTAGATCATTTTATTGGGGGCTCTTACAACTTTTGTTACAAAAGGTGCTCTTTCTTTCTTACTCATTATTTGTATTTTTATCTTTATATCATTGTTATTCGGGCCATACCACTTTATTTTGCTTTCTATTGTTTCTGTTGGTGTGTTAGACAGGGTTCTCTAGAGAAACAAAACCAGGACACTAATAATTTTATATATATTTATATAGATAGAGAACATAAGAAATAAACAATTAATCTATAAAGCAGTACAAATGGCTCAGTGAAACTCACTTCCATGAGACAGCTAGTACACTGGCAGTCCTCCAAGTCTTGAGGGCCTCTGTAGAGCAATTCAGGCTGTCCAGCCCCAGGCAGCAAACAGCAAGGCAGGTCACCAGCAGTCAGCCAGATGACAGGGTCCGACAGTCCCTTGCACAAGAGATGCGCATTCCAGTAGTGTGACAAAGCAAGTCTTGAAGGAACCTCAAGTTACAGCGACACAGTCCACAGGTTTGGTGTCCCACAGGTAGTGTAGCTTTCAAATGGAGGCACAGAACAAGCAAGACAGCCACACACTGGTCCGATGATCAAAGAGCAAGAGAGGGAGAGAGGCGAGGCTCGCCGAGCCATTTATCTCTCTGCCCTTCAATTAATCTTACATGTGTTCATTAGCCATGTTGGCACAACAAACCTACCTCTCACAGTTGGGTTTCCAAGTTTGTGAAGTACAGGAGTAGATGCATAGAGATATAACTGATGCAATGGTTCATAGGAGTCGGGGGATTGGGAGTTATGGAAGGTGAGGGGATTTGGGGGGCAAACAGTGAATGTGGGAGGGGTAAGAGAGCACTAGAACTGATTGTGATTAGGCAACTCATTTTAAAATTGTTTTAACTATGGAAACATACAATATGTGAGGGGTAGTGGGGAGGGAGGGGAAAAAGTGAGGAACGGATACCAAGGGCTCAAGTAGAAAGCAAATGTTTTGAGAATGATGATGATGGCAACAAATGTACTTGACACAATAGATGTATTTATGGATTGTGAGAAGCATTGTACAAGCCCCCAGTAAAATGATTTAAAAAAAAAAACAAAGAAAACCATGGGAAAAAATAGAAATCATACTTGACCAATGGTTACCATAGGGAAAAAGATTTTACATAAGGGGCATTAAGTTGTCTGTCAGTGGTGGTAGAATAATTTGGGAAAGGATATCAATAATGGTTGGACAACATGAAGAGTCTAATCGATGACACTGAATTACACATGTAGAAGTTGTGGAATCGGAGAATGTTTTGTCCTGTATATTCTTGTCACAAGTAGAAAAAAAAATACATGAATAACAGTGACTACAAGGAAGAAGGAAATGTTTTAGAATTGAATATGATGACCGTTGTACAACTCTTCTTGATATGATTGGATTATTGACATGTGGATGAAGTGCTCATAAAACTGATTTTTTTAAAAAAAGGATATCTGCCTTGAGAATTGTGCTTTTCTAAAGAACTGGATGGGATCTTATTGACCATAGCAATTTGAGAGGTCTCTTTGGACGCCTTGAGAGCAGTGAGATTATGTTAATGGAGGAATAATTCAGAAAAGGAGGGTGAGAATGGTTGTGCTACTTGCAGAACCTAATCACTGTCACTGGGTTGTACATGTTGCACTTGCTGAATTGGTGTGTGCTTTGCTGTTATATTCTCAACAACCACAATACAATAATATAATCTATTACTTGAAAAAAAAATCAGCTTCAAGTTTTAGTTTCCCTCTGCAGGAAGAACGCCTCAGACGGGGGGATGACCTCAGATTACAGATGGCACTCGAAGAAAGTCGAAGAGACACAGTTAAAGGTCCAAAAAATAAAGAGGTAAGAGCTTCATTGGTTAGAGAAATGTTGCTGTGGAAATGCCTCATCGCAGTCCTATAGCACATTGTGATGTTCAGAGTGTTTCCAAAGTGCAGATTTGTCTCTTCATGTAAAAAATGCCCTGGGTGTCTGTGGTAGCAAGAATAAGGTGAGGATATAGCTCAAAACATGTCTGAGTACTATGACTTGCCCACATCCCGACCCCTGATCAATTCTACATCTTACACTCCCTAAGACAGATGGGAATGGGCAGTGGGCCTGGTCACTTGGGTTCACAATACTCCAACCCCTACCCACCTCAGCAGGTAGTCACAAACAGTGGACCCGGTTATTTGGGTTCACATTCTATCCATTAACCAAGAGATACTTAATGACCCAGTTCCACATGTGATATGATATGGGATATTCCTGTAATTAAGAGGTTTGGTGAATAGTTATGACAAACATATGGAGTTTTGTTGTGATTGTAATAATGTAAGTGAACCCCGATGGCATAGTGGTTACGTGTTCAACAGCTAGCTAACTGCATGATCATTTCAAACCCACTAGACACTCCTTGAGAGAAAGATGTTGCCAGTCTGCTGCCATAAAGATTATACCTTTGGAAACCCTATGGGGCAGTCCTGCTTTGTCCTACACGGTCTCTATGTACCTGAATTGACTTGATAGCAGTGGGTTTGTGTTTGGAAGCAATAAAAAAAAAATCTGTCTTCTTTTTTTCCTCAGAAGTACAGTTCCCACCCACAGCAGACTACTCTGTTGGAGTTAATGGATGCTCTCCCCAATTCAGTCCCTATGAGCCAGAAAGCAGAGGCTTGGGGCATGGTACCTACAGCTAGCCAGACCAACCCTTGGGGTGTGCCTGCGATCTCAGCAAGCACCTCGGACCCCTGGCCATCATTCGGTAAGATCCCTTGGTTTTTCCTCTGAGACTGCCTGCTGGCTTGGTGAGGAGTGGCATGAAGAGCTCTTTTTTCTTTTTTAATAGGCTGAAGTGAGGTCCTGGTTGGGTTAATTGTGATGAATTCTCAGTGCTCTCCAGGCATAGTCAGTATTGTCAACAGAGTGAGCCCTTCTTTCTTGGGAACTGTGCACAGCACTCCATCTCTTTCTGTGTCCGATGGTTCTGCTTTGGTAAAGGAAATTCTTATTCTCTGCTTCCTGTGTGCATCAGAAAAGACTTGTCCCTTTTCCCAGCCATGTTTCAACTCTCTTAGGCTTCTAAGTTTCCTCAGCAACGTAGTCTAAGGAGCTATGGCATGAAACATATGCCAAATTACTATAACAGGCTGGAAAGTAGGATGTGCTTAGCAATACTGCTAATGATTAGAGATACATCCTGAGATGCATACATTACTATAATTCCTATTGTTTAAAGCAGTCCTATAGCCTAAGTGGGTATTCTAAAACTCTTTGATAGAAATTTCCGAGAATTTATTGTCTGAGATTTGAAACATGAGTATGACATGACCAGCTGCTCTGTGATGATAGCCTTAACCTGTGAGCATCTTCATGAGTAGACAAAGGGCCTATGTCTCACAGGCCTATGATGACCCTGGCCCATTACTTCTGAGTTCTCCATTTGCTCTGTGGGCTTGCTGACCGAGAACTTTGAATTGTGTATTTTGTGCCTGTTTTCCCAAACTGAAATGATCTTTTATATTAAGCTTGGTCCCCTGGATATTTGCTAAGGTGTGCCAAATGCCAGGTCCTGTCTTCCTATACAAGGACTCAAAGATAGACAGGAAATATGCAGGTGGGGAAAAGGCTTGTGCCCTTAGACCTTGGTCTGTTCTGGCATACTGGCTACATTTGATCACATGCTGGTTCAGCACACCAGCAGATCTAGGACAAACTTCTTGAAGGGAATCTTCAAGGAATTATAGGAGATAGGCAGTAGAGAAGTGAGGGTGTTTCTAACAGAGAACTGAAGGCACAAGAGCACAGAACTCTAGTTGTGGTGGGCACAGGGCACTGCCCAGCGTGAGACTGGGGACAAGGGGAACCCAAGCCCATCCATTTATACAGTTTGGGAAGCAGTTGGGACCTGGTCCTGTAGTTCTGGATGACCTTTGGCAATGGTGTTGGCCCCATTGATACAGCCATAGTTCCTTGTGCCTTTCGGGACAAATCCCAGGCTGAATATCCAAGTTTTTATTAGCAGGGCTACCCATAGGTGCTTTGTGAGAAGAATCATGATAAGACATGAGGGTAGCTGCTGGGTGGCATCCCATACTGTACTGGGGGAATAAAGGGTTGCTGTCATGTGCCTACCTAAAGTAGGTACAGATCATATTGAGGGGAGGGAGCAGGCAGTGGCAGGGGATGAGTGGTGCTGGAGTGCTTGGGGAGGGTATAGCAAGGGGTGGGCTCCTGGATGCAGTAGCTTCTGGTTTTACTTTTCAACTTCTATCTACTTTTGTGGTATGATGGATACCTTAAGTTATGGATACGATGTTCTTTAAGATGGAGAGATTTTTCAATCCTTTTCAAATATTTTAGAGTGAATCAGTAAGCAAGTGGGCGTTTTTGTTTCTTTCCAAGTGTTCAGAAAAGAAAACAGTCATACCAGGTAAGTTTAATAAATTGTGTTGAGCTGAAGAGGCACTTGGAATCTGGATGGTAGTTGAGAGATTTTTCATTCCCTGTATTATTATTATTTTAGCTATTTGACTTGCCCATGTGTAGGATACCTTCTCAGGAAAGACAATCATATTCTAGTAGAAATGAGTAAGTTGGCATATACTTTTGGCTGGTGGAAAAACGCTTAGACTGAATATCCAGGACTGATTCAGGGAACTAACTGGGCAGTGGCTTCTGCACAGAGATGCTGCAGAAGTTTTCCTTTGGCAGAATCACAGTGGTGGATCAGGGGTCCAGTGTCCTCTAGTCATTACAAGTCTTCCAATATTTGTGGGTATTTCCAAGACCTGTAGACACAATCAACAAGGGGCCAGCCCCAGGCTGCTGTGTAGGAAAGGGTATGATGGGGACACTGGCAGTGAGACATCTGGTATCTGGGGCACCCAGGGATCACCTGAGAATGTTAGCTGTTGTAGGTCTGCATTACCAATTTTTAAAAATTGAGATAAAATTCACATACTAGAAATTTACCACTTTAACCATTTGAAAGTATATAATTTGATACAATCAGTGTTTTGCAACCATCATCACTATCTAATTGCATAATTTTTTCTTCTTGCCAAAGGGAAACCTTATGCCTATTTAGTAGTCACTCATCACAGTTACTCTTCATTCCAGCCCCGAGCCCCCGGCAACCATTAATTTACTTTTTGTCTCATTTGGCAATTCTATACATTTCATAAACTAGGAATCATATGTGACTCTGTGCTTGCCTTTTTCACTTGGGAACATGTTTTAGCATCGCTCATCCATGTGTTAGCACATATTATTAATGCTTTATTTCTATTTATAGGTGAGTTAATATTCCATTGTTGGATCATCCATTAATTTATAAACATTTGTACTTTTTTACTATTATTAATCCAATATTTTAAGAAGATGTTGGAATTAAGAATCCACTTCAAATTGTTGGCAGTGAGTTTTTAAAAAGAGCATGATTTGTTCTAATCAAAATATGTCCAAGGGTGGCTATGTGCATATAACTTATGGACCTCCAGCTTGTGACCACTTGCGCTTGTCAGTGACCTCTGGAGGAAGTTGAGGCACCAAACCCAGAGAGAATGTTAATTCCAAAGGGACCACTGAGCTCATTAGGACAGATTCAGAGCTAGAGCACCAGTCCTAGGCTGATCCTACCTTCCAAGCTGTTGCAAAGTCTTTATGTGGACCTGGCTCTTTTGGAAAAGTAATATCAAACTCTAGCATCAGAGAGGACCATTGTTAAAATATTAGCTTAAGTATTTCCATTTTTGGTTTGTTTTTTTTTTGTGGGCACTGTGTTTTTATTAAGTTAAAGTCATGTTGCATATGCAGTTATATTATGTGTATGTAATTTCTCCATTTTGTTTTTTCCCTTCTTCGTGAGCACGCCTTTGTGCGTGTTCTGTCTCTCACAGCACTTTCTACTCTTTACTGTTCTAGCTCTCACAACACACTCTACTTTTCTTCTGGTTCTGTAATTCATTGCACTGCCCACGCAGAACTCACTGACAATGCTCAGGATCATGGGTTTTTCTAAAGAATTAATAGCTTACCATTCAGGTATTCATTTCAGGTGAGAAATGCTCAGAATATAGTGTTCAGTCAGGACAAGTTACAAAGGTCTTTTAGGACTGCTCGAGAATGCCCAGAGGGCATGCCATTCCACTGCATGCATCAGTCTAAACTTCTAACTGCACTCACATCCCTAGCTTCATCAGCAAACCTGGTCCCCAAAATAAGTGCTCAGAGCACTCCAGTCCACAAGCCAGCCTCCTCCCCCAAAGCAGTTTCCTTGCCCTGGGCTGGGAAGTCCACTGCTTTATCTCTTGATCTGGTTCCTGGTTCTCCTGCTGCTGCTTCTCTGTCACTCCTCTGGTGTCAAAGCTATCTTATGGATCAAGGAGGTTAACTGTGCAAGGATTTCAGGGTCAAGAGAATCCACTCCAAATCTTCCCCTTCTACTTCTACAATGGCCCATTTGATAACCAACAGATGGCAATCACAATGAATCCCATCTGTATTTTACCCCATGTTCTCTTACCCAGATGCATCAGGAAAAGGTTGTTTGTGTCAGTTACAGAGACTGTGGCTAGAACAGCCATCTAGGTAATTCATTACACTGTGTAAGGGAAACTTGTTCCATCATAATCTACTCAATAGTCTGTTGTTGTTCACAAGGAGAACACTCTGCCTTGGGGTTGAAACCACTCTTTTCTTTTGAATGCTCATATCTTCAGGAAGAATGTCTTTCCCCCAGTTCTCAACTCCACTGAAGCTTATTAACAGTGCTTTTATTCCATTTGCAAAACCTGGTGGTGTAGTGAATTAAAATTTGGGCTGATAACTGCAAGATCAGTAGTTCAAACCCACCAGCTAACCTGCATGAGAATGATAACAATCTCTGTCCTTATAAGCATGTATAGCCTCAGAAACCCAAAGAGGCATTCTGTCCTATAGGGTTCCATAGATTTCAGAATCAACTTGATAGAAGTGAGTCTGGTTAGTTTTCTATTCCATCTTCCATTAATGAGGATCTAGTGTGAGCACTTGGGATTAGAGTTACTGATTTACACTTGCCACGTCCATAAATTTGAAAGATTATTTTCCCATTTACTAGTAGCACCTTCTTGAAGAAAGGAAACACATTTGAAAGCCACTTTTTGTAATTAGCCCACCATTACTAACTCTTTCCAAGTAGCCCTGGGGGCAGCTAAGCCAGGTAACCTCAGGAGGACTTGTTCAGGGCTGAGAAGATGGAAGTGGGTGCTTGCCAGGTCAATAAAGGCACTTCCTCCTCAGTCTTAGACACAAAGAGCTGCCACCTGGTAGCATGGCCTATAGCCTGGTGATTCAAAAGGCTTGGGTGCCTCTCTGTTTACAACCCCACCCTCTTCTCCTCTCTTCTGGATGAGGACAGAACTTGCTTCTTGGTGACCCCTACAAAGGCACCACTCTTCTGTTTGCTCCCCCCAACCCCCCAGTGCCTATGAATAATTTATTTGTGAGGATGTGGGACAAACAGGCCAGTGGTCGAGGCAAATAGGTCCACAGAGTTCTCTGTGAATAGGTCCACAGAGCTAGAGGCCAAAACCCTCTGGTGCTTCTGTGTTCCATCCCCACTTCCTCTCATTTATTCACACTTTCAATAGCACCTATTCACTGGGTATGTTGATGGCCCGGATTCTGCCTAGGGCTCAGAAGTGAGTGCACAGAGAAGCCTGAGAGAGAATCTATAGATCAGTGCAGTTGGAGGACAGAGCCCTGGGCCAGCTTCTGCAGGCAGCTTGTTTGGATCTCTTAGTGCCATACAAAGAAAAGAGGTTGTTTTCTGTCCCCAGGCTTTGCTTGAAGGAAGTGAGATACAACAGTGAGTCGGCCCCTAACCTAGCAGAAAGGCAGCACCAGTCCCTGAGCTGTTTGCATTTCTGTGCTAGTCTTGGTTATCTATTAATAGTTTGGGTGTGGCCAGGGTTAAACCAAACACAACTTTCATCCCTGAGGGAAATGAGGTTCCTTGAGCTTGGTTTAAATTGAGCACATTCCTGCATTGGACTGACTGGAGTAGGGGACTCCTCCTCCTGGCCAGGCTTTACCAGTTCAATACCAACCCAAATATAGGGTGCTGATTTTTAAACTCCTCGGGAACACCCTTGTTTTGTTGTTAGAGCAGCAGGTTGGACAAGGGAATCTGGGCTTGTGGAAAACAGCAGAGGGTATGGAACCATGTCTAGCAAGAATGCAGCCTCTGCCTGGAGGTTGAGTCTGCTGATTTGGGAGGTTGGAGGCATGCATATACTGAGTCCAAAGAAACACTGGGGTCTGTGTGTGCAGCATACTGGTGTACCAGGAATTGTTCTATTCATAGTAGAAAGAGTTCCTCCAGAGGTGTTAAAGGGGTTTAACTCTTAGAAATGAACGTGTGTCACTTGTGGTATATTTAGAACCTTGCTTCCCAAGAGTAAGTGCAGAGGAGCTCATATTTTTGCTCATATGCACACATATGTGCATGAGTGTGTGCAGTCATTGAAGACTCTCAAGTATAGCTGGGAAGGTGAAGCCCAAGGGGCCAGGGTCAAGGTATACCCCAAGACTTGAAAAACTTGTTCTAATGTCCCTGCCCTAGGAGGCCTCCCCTTAACTGTGGTGATGACTCACATTTAGACTGCTCTTGACCTGGTCATCAGTGCCTACCACAATCATCTAGAGTTTGGTCCTCTGAATAAGTTTTATTTTCACTTCAGAGTCACAGATAAGTACTGAAAGAGCCACTTATAGTTCAAGAGGCACAGATTACCAACCCCTGAACCATCCTGTGCCCAAGCCTGGTGATGCCATCCAGGTGTTGCTTGAGGGGAGACTTCCAGTACCACTATGGCAAAGCAGGGGTAATGTGTGGAAAACCATTGTTGTTTTCACTTCCTGCTTGTCTACATACATAGTCTATGGTCATACCAAGACTCCAGACTATGGCCTTACTGTAGAGAGCATTTAAGGAGGGGCCTAAATACAATGGGGACTCAGTACTTCTTACCTGTTAGGTCTCTTGGGAGCATCTAATGGCCCAGTGTTCAATCTTACCCAGAATCTTTGTGTGGGGAGGCAGCATCAGTATTTACTAGAATTTCCCAAGAGACCTCCAGGGACAGCCACAAGTCAAGGTACTTCCCTGGCAAATCCCACTGACTCTCAGATACATGAAAACATCAGTATGTACTACCAGATCAAATTAGTGACGGTTCGAATTTATGTGTCTGTATTGGCAACAGACATATATACCTGGGTCCTTCTAGAATCAGACCACTGACTCCTGTGTTCACATAACTCATCCCTGAGGTTCTGTGTCTCCCTGCTCCTTTATTCCAAATCTCATCTTCCACTTGGCCCCTTTCTGGGTTAGGCTCATCTCTGGGTGAGGTCTAATGGCCCCTGTCCTCAGAGCATGCACGCAAAAAGTAACAGAGGCTCCACAGCAAAAGCAGGTGGGGAATGTTATATGGGGGTTCTGACCCTGGATTTGGATTCATGCTAGTGGTGGCAGATTAAATGGGTGGAGATGGCAGGGATGGGGTCATTCTTCCAAGTAAGCACCTCCAACAGAGTCAATTGTGGAAGTAGTTGAGTCCTTGCACTACATTTATAACAGAAATAGATGCTCATAAATAAATACTGTAATGAAGTTCCTTTCTGTGCTGCTCTCCCCCAGTGAATCATCTTATGCCCCTCAAGCTTTCAGCTCAAGGTCTTATGCAACCGAAAGCACCTGGCAGCATTGGCTCCACACCTGTGTCCACAGTCCACAGCTCAGAGAAATGGAAGTCTTTCTGTGACTCCTTAACAACTTCTGGGAGCTGGAGGGGCAGTTAGAGTACTCTTCTACTAGGATCAATCCCACCTTTTCTTCCTTGTAATGACTGGTGGGTTTGAATGCCAACTTTTCAGCAGCTGTATTCCTAGGGTTCTTTGTAGCTAACATACTTAATGGTGAAATGCTGATCTTGATCCTTTTGATTAAGAACAAGACAAGGAAACCTGCTATCTATCAGTACCTCTATTTAATGTTGCAATTGCTGATCTGAGCCAGTAAAGTAAGGAGGGAAAAAAGGAAGTAGAAAGTACAAGAACACTAAACAGTCATCAGTTTCAGATGATATGATTATGAATATAAGGAGTAAAAATGTTGACAGCTAAATTACTTACAAGTTATTAGGATTCCAGTAGTAGAATTAAAATTTTAGTAAGAGTGCTTGGTACAAAAATCAGTATAAGCTTTTTCTGTGTAACAGTACATAGAAAGAGGTTTTTTAAAAATGAAAGTGTTTTGGTTTAGTTTCTTTTTTTGGTGGATTAGGCAGAAGAACTATCATGAAAACTAGAGGAGTCTAGTAAGATGCTTCAGATGACAGTCATGGAACCCCCAGCCTCAAAGTGGTGGATAAAGTGGATAAAATACTAATGAGAGGGGAAAACTGAATGAAAATAGAGAATAAAGAGCAATAAACTGCATCTGACACAACACAGCCATAAAATAACTGCAAGCAGTGTTCAGATTCCAGCAGGAACCAGATAACCAGCTTTGTTTAACCAGGAGTACACCAACACTCATCTTGGTGACTAACAATCAGATCAAAGAGCTGTGATTTCATTTCTTACTTTGAACTACCTTCTGATGTCCCAAGGCAAGGCCCTACCCACCCCAATCCACTTTGGGGGGGCTGGTTATACCCTATCACCACCACTGCCAGTACTGTACTGTTTCCTGCCATCCTTTCTTTGTTTCTTCCTGGTTATATCCCATACCACCATCATTTTCTTTCTCTTTCTTTGCCCTTGTGGTGCCACTCTACCACCACCTCTTTCATTCATGTCCCATCATAGTCAGTGGTGCATATCCTTGTAGAATATGCTGAGTTTCTGATGCAGCCATATATAGCAACTAATACTTTCCTAGTGCTGGTTGCTATCTTTTTTTCCCTTCCCTTCTGGGTTCTTACCTCTTTCCTATTCCTATCCTTGTTTATCTCTTTATTCTTCCTTTCCTGGCCCCCATTTTATTCTTTATTTTCTCTCTTCTCTTCCTCCCCACCCCTTGTTCCCAAAGGATGGCAGTGCATGTGCTAAAGAGTGAACTCTGTATTCCCGCTCCAACTCTCTTGTGCCAATACTGTGCCAATACTGTGCCACTCCCTCCCACCCCATTTTTCTGTTCTTCTTACTTTTTCGCTCTCCACGCCTGCTTTCTTCTAATTAGAAAATTTTATTTCTTATTATTTTCCCTCCTTTTAAAAATACACCAAAGTAGTGCCCCACCACCTATCACCTCCATGCTTACTCTTGACTTTTTATATTCTGTGGTGTGCACTCTTGCAAGGCACTCCATATTCCTATTATAGCCATATTTGCTGGTTACAACAAGATTGTGCTACTTTGCAGTTTGCTTATTTGTTTTATTCCAACTTTAGCTCTAGCACCACTGGATTGATGATAGATGATGACCCACACCTACTCATCCTGCCTTCAACTGCTCTGTATGACCAGTGAATAGGGATTCGTGCCTATACACCCATGTGCTACCAAATCTACCCAGATAGATAGTTACTCACCCCATTACTGGGATAAACTAAAACAAAACAGAGTTAAAAAATAAGGGTGAAGCAAATTAATATTGTAACACTATAATGTCTCGGAGACAGTAGAAAATATTAATACAAGATTAATACAAAAATTAAATAAATAAATAATGCACTGGAATGGCAAGGAATAGAATCGAAATCAGAATTAGCAAAATTGAAGACAAATCTCTTAGAGGAATAATTAAAAAACAATCAGGTAAAAATGAAAGTCTAAAAATTATGTTTCACTATCAAGACAATTTGCATGTAATCAGAATTTCAGTAGGAGGAGAGACTTAAAACAGAAAGCACAGAGAAAACTGTCAAAAATTTGTTGGAACAAAATGTCTCTAATATGACCAATGAAAAATAGGCACTCAAGAAGCTCCACAAACCCCAAATAGGATAAATCTCAAAGAAAATCATCCAAATATATCATAATCAAGCTCCTCAAACACATATAAAACCATAAAAAGCAATCATGATTTATACACCCTGCAAAATTATCCCTCAAATATGATATTTAAATCAAGAGATTCCCAGATTAAATGAAATTAAGGGAATTTGTAACAAATAATCTGACTTTATTCAGTGAGCTAAAAGGAATCCTTCAGACTGAGAATAAACAGTGCCAGACAATGATGAGTTGAAGACACTGAAAAATATCACCTGGAATTCAACCCAGATATATTGTGGTTGTTGTTAAGTGCTGCCAAGTTGGCTCTGAGGCACAGTGACCCCACATAGAAACAACAACAAACTGCTTGGTTTTGTGCCATCCTCACAAGTTTGTGTTGGAGCTCGTTGTTTCAGCCACTGTATCTTCCTCTTTTTTGGCGATGCTACAGTTAACTATGCATAATGTTCTTTTCCAAGAATTGGTCTTTGTACGTCTTCCATGACAGATGAATATTTTTCTTTTGCTAATCATGATACTTTCAATTTTCCTCACTAGCACCATAATTCAAATCCATTAATTCTTTTGTGATCTTCTTTATTTGCTGTCCAGCTTCCACATGTATGTGAGGTGATCGAAAATACCATGGCCTGGGTCATATGCACCTTACTCTTTAAAGTGACATCTTTGCTTTAAATAGGCATTGGGCAGCATATCTGCTCAATGTAGTACATCCTTTGGTTTTGGGACTGCTGTTTCGAGGAACATTGATTGTGGATCCAAGTAAAATTCAAAGGTTACAGGCTCACTCGAAGCCCCCCTAGGAGCCTATTTCTGGTGCAATGGAACCCTCACAAAGTGCCTCAATGCCTCCCACCAGTCCCCTTGCCTCCAAGTCACCGCAGTCCCACAACTTATTAGGTATGGACAAGCTGAATTACAGTGGCTGTGGGAACTACACACTCGTTCTAACTCTCGGATCAAATGGGCAATATTCTTGACGGTATTAGTAGGGCTCAGTTTTGCTTCTTCCTTAGCTGCAGCCAGCATGTCGGGAGGAGCAATGGAACAAATTTTTATTCAAGCTCAGACCTTTAATGACAAAATACAATTTGCTATGGATTCTAACTCTCTTGTCTCCCTCCAAAGGCAGTTAACATGCTCAGCACAAGTCACCCTACAAAATTGCTGAACCCTTGACTTGCGAGCAGCAGATAAGGGAGAATCATGCATGTTCTTAAGTGAAGAATGTTGTTGTTATATTAATAAATAGGTATAGCTGAACAAAACGTTAAAAGCATTCCGCACCATGGCTGATGAAATCAGAAAATGTAGTTGGGCCCCTAATAATAATCTGTGTACATTTACTTTTAGCTCCTGTGTGTTTAAATTTTCACAGGAACGAATGAAAGACATCTCCAACCTGACCTTCAACCAACTCTTATTTCACCCTTATAGTCCGCTGCTGACCAGCCTGGTCCTGGAACCTGCCAACTCTTAATCCTTCCCCTCATCACTCTACCTCAGCAAGGAGTAGTTAAGACACAACTCAACACCCATTACCACTAAGAATTTGGGTGTTTGGGCCTGGTCAGAACCAAGCAGTCCCTTTCCCCAACCTCTCAGAGAGATGGATGACCTGCTGAACTTTATAGCCCCTGCTCTTAACATTCCAGGGAGTTTATCTGTCCCAGCAGAGTTCACCTAGCCCCATCTCCCAACATTCCAAAACGGAACTTTGCAATTAGCAAGATAATTGGCTCACAGCCTGCAGCTGCAGGACTAAAAGTACCCCTTCCCCTTATCAACACATGGGTCCTTGGCTCAGACCCTATGTATATCCAACCCCACTCACCTCACCGACAAGCTGCGACTTCCGTGGGTCATCCGGGAGTTTTTCCTTGCCTCAATAAAACCTTTCTTTACTTCTCCCCCCCCAAAAAAGGAGGAGAAGAGAAACAGTTCAACCAGTACTTATTAGTAAAATGACTATATATTATTTTCCTTTTCTTTTGCTGCTTCCTGTGTCATTCAGTATTTTGCCTGTAGAATCCTTTAGTATTACAACTTGAGACTTGAATGTTTTCTTTAGTTCTTTCAACTTACTTTTTGGTCTCCTAATACGTTACTTGGCCTTCTTGGGCTACCTTTTAGAATCTTCTGTTCAGCTCTCTTCAACATTTATTTCTTCTTTCATTCACATTTGCTACTCTACATTCAAGAGCAAATTTAAGAGTCTTTTCATCCATCTGGTCTTTTTCTTTCCTTTATTAGTTTTTTTTTAACACCAGGTTCACAGGATACATCATTTTGACAAATTTTGATCTCCTCAATGAAAAGTACAGAAACCATTTACATTTACCTCCTACAATTTATGCTGACATTTATCCATTTAATGAGACAAACATGCATATACAAATTCATTTTTTCTAAGCCTTGTAATCTTGAAATTCTGTGTGGTATACCTATCTCTACAGATACACGTCTATTTGATGGAAATGTAAATTGAGTATTAATTCCAGTAAATTGGTTTTATTAATTAAAATATTACTTCAGTAATAGCTTACTAAAAAATTCTTAATAAAAATATCAAATATAAAGACAAACCATGCAGCAGCTTGTCATACTGACTGATCCACGCGACCCTTATTAGACATCCAACACAATACCTAAAATGTTGTATAACATTAAATAGCATATAAACATACAATATCATTTATAAGTTAATAGTGTATAATTATGTTGTTTTCAATTAAATAACTTGTTTTTTAAAGGACATGTGCACACTGCATTCATGTGTCCCTTTAACACCTGTCCGTAGAGAAAGGCATAGGAGGGGTACCCCTCAAAATAGGAAAGAGTAGTACACATTTTCCTACCAGACAAGCACTAAGCAACTCACTCTGAGTTAGTACACACAAGGGCATTGCCTGGGAAGGTTCTCTCTGGTTACAGTGAATTTTTTTGTAAAAGCAGTTTCGCTCGAACCTCTTTTTTTAAAAATATTTTATTGGGGGTCTTATAGCTCTTAAAACAACCCATATTATCAATTGTGTAGAGCATATTTGTACATATGTTGCCATCATTATTTTGTAAATATTTACTTTCTATTTGAGTCCTTGTTACCAGCTCCTCCTTTTTCACTCCCTCCCCCTTCCCATCCTTGTGACCCCTTCATAAATTAGAAATTATTATTTTCATATCTTAACACTGACCACTATCTCCCTTCCCCTACAGTTTCGGTTGTTCATCCCCCTGAGGGGATGGGGGGAGTTATGTGTGGTTCATTGTGATCAGTTCCCCCTTCCTCCCTTCGCCTCACCTTCCCCTTACACTCCTGGTATCACTACTCCCATTTCTATTTCTAAGGGTGTGTTAGTCTGGGTTGACTAGAAAAACAAGTTCGTAGACACCTATATATGTATAAGAAAGAGCTTTATATACAAGAGCAATTGAATATTAAGGAAACATTCCAGTCCAGTTCAGATCAGTCCATAAGTCGGTTACCATTCTATAAAATCCTTTTCAGACTCACAAAACACATGCAATGATGTCAAATGCAGAAAGATTCAGGCCAGTGGGTGGAAAGTCTTGTGGATCCAGTGGCGGTATAAGAAGCTCAGCGCTGGCAGGAGTCTCCATGTGGCTTCTGCAGTTCCAGGGCTCTAGCATGCCTCCATGTGTCTTCTCAGAAGGAATGTATCACAGGGAGTGTGTTTCCTGCCTCCAGTAAGCTATTTATCTCCTTAGCGCCTCCAAATGAAGTATCAAGCTGTGAACTGATTGACAGGCTAAACTCCACCCTTTCACTCTTAAGTTTCAAATTGACAACAGATTATATCACTACCACAGAAGGGTTTATATGACCTGGTTTCCATGTTGTGAGCTCTTATCTGTACCAGTGTACATGCTCTGGTCTAGCCTGCAGTGAGAGGCAGGATTGGGGTCATGATAGGGGGCTGGGGATGAGGAAGCCTCAAAAATGAACCTCATTTTTTGTGATGGCTGATTTAAGAGAACAGTGTGTGGCTGTGAAATTTTGTTTTTGCTCAGTAAAAATGCCACAGAAACTGTTGTGGTGTTCAATACAGCATATCAGGACAAATCTGGGAAAAACTCAAGTGTACTTGTGGTTTTCTCATTTCAAAAAAATGAAATGTCGATTGATGACAAACCTCATTCTGGATATCTGTCAACTTCCTGAATGGACAAAAATGTCAACAAAGTTCATGCACTTGTGCTCAAAGACAGACGACAGACCATTGAAGAAGTGGTGAAATTATCTGGACTATCTTGGAGCTCAGTTCAGTGAATTTTAATGGAAGATTTGGAAATAAGAAGGGTCACTGCAAAAGCAGTGCCTTGGGTTCTGACTGAGGAGGAGAAAGAGTGTTGAGTGGAAACATGCTGTGCCTTGAAAAACCAGCTCCAAAGCAACTGATTTTTTTCCCCAAGGTCATTTTCTGGTAGTGCGACATGGTGCTATTGTTAGAACCCCAAAAGCAAACATCAGTCAAGCCAGCGGAAGATGTCATTATCATTTTGTCCAAATAAAACTTGTCAAGTGAAATCAAAGATCAAGATGATGCTCATTTGTTTTTTTGATGTGAGGGAGATAGTGTATTTGGAGTTCATTCCACCGGGTCAGACTGTTAATCAAGCTTTCTATTTAGAGGTTCTGAAAAGATTGCATAATTGTGTGACAAAAAGGCCTGGTTTGTGGCAGATGGGGGACTGATTTTGCCACCACGACAATGCACCTGCTCATGCAGCCATCTCAGTATGCCAGTTTTTGGCAAAAAACAGCATGCCTCTCTTGCCTCATGTACCTGACTCACCTAAGCTTGCTTCATGAGACTTGTTTTTCTTTTTGCGAATGAAGAGCGACATGAAAGGACAGCATCTGACAACATAGACAAGGTGAAGAAAAAAACAAACCAAGGGAGGTACTGTCAACCATCCAAACAGATGAGTTTGAAAAATGTTTCCAAGAATGGAATCTCAGATTTGACAAATGTATTAAGTGTAATGGAGAGTAATTTGAAGGTGATAAAAGTTGTTTTGTAAAAAAACTTAAATACATAGCTGCAGGTGGGAGGATTCCGTTTTTTTTTTTTGGAGGGGGTACCCCATCATATAAGAAATGTCCATAAACTTAATGGTAATGATATTTTGCTTTCTTCATGTATGATTTTCTTGATATCCTATAAGTCGTCTGATCTTCTGTCACCAGTGTTCAGTGAGTCAAATCGGTTGTTCTTCAGTTGGTCTCTTAAACTCAGGTGTGATACATTCAAGGTCAATTTTGGTTCTGTGAACTTGTTTTAATTATCTTCAGCTTCAGTTTGAACTTATATATGAGTAATAGATAGTCTGTTCCACAGTCCCTATCCTTCTTTTGCCTGATTATATTGAGTTTCTCTAATATTGTTCCCATAGATATACTCAGGTTTTTCCCTCTGCATTCTCTTGTGAGGTTCACAATTACTATTTATGTTGTTTAAACCACTATTTATGTTGTTTAAAGAAGGTATTTGCAATGAAGAAGTCACTGGTTTTCTACATTCTGTTTTGTGATCTTCAGCTTTATTATATTACCAGGTCATATTTTCTAGCTAATGGTCCTTCTTTTTTGTTACCAACATTTGAATTCTCATCCCCAGTAATTATCAATGCATCTTATTTACATGTTATATCGATTTCAGAATAAAAAGTTGGTAGAATTATTAATGTTCTGGATCTCTGCTTTTAGTAACTGGTATATAAATTTGAATAATAGTTGTATTAACTGGCTTTCCTTGTAGATATTTCAATAGTATCCTATCTCATACTGCATTGTTCTTCCATATAGGTCATGATATGTTCTATTTGATGAGTAATGCAATGCCTTTTCTCTTGTATTTTTTATTCCTGTTATATTAAACCATATGATTTTTCAATTCAAAATGACCAATGCCAATGCATATTAGCTCACTAATGCCTAGGATATTGATCTTTAGGAGCTTCATTTTATTTTTCACAACTTTCAATTTTCCAGTTTCATGCTCTGTACATTTTATGTTCTAGTTATTAATGGATGTTTATAGCTGTTTCTTCTCATTTTGAGTCATGCTCCATCAGCAAATGAAAATCTATCCAAGTCACTAATGTCGACTCTGTATTGAGAAGGCTGTTTATTCTCAGCATTATTTTGAGTGCTTTCCAAGTCGAGAAGTCTTCTGACACGAATCAGACAATATCCCACTACTGTTTATCAGATTTTCAGTGGCTAATTTTTATAAGTGGACCACCTATTTCTTCTTCCTACTCTGTTCTTATTCTAGAAGTGCCACTGAAAGCTGGTCACCATGGTGACCCTAATGATACGTGAAATGCTAGTTGCATAGCTTCCAGTAACACAGCAACATGAGAACCATCACTGTGCAACAAACTGACAGATACATGGAGATATAAAAGTACCAAAAATAAAAGTACACCTAACACTGAAAATAAGGAGCCTGAGACAACTGCAATATGAAAAAAGGGACTAAGTCATGTAATTGTAGAACTTCCAGATGGAAAGGATGTCAAGACAATATGAAGATTGAATGACTGTTTTAAATTTGGGAATATAATAATAACAGGGTAGCTCAAAAAATGAAATCTCACCAATATAAAAAGGAAAATCACTAAGTATTCATAAATTCTAATACAAAAGTAGCAAAGAAAACAATAATAGGATCAATTAACAGAAGATATGAAACAAATCAACACAGAAGAATAAAAGCGCTGCACATGACAGTACCAAACTGATACCTATTGATCACTATACTGAATATAAGAAAATGGTATCTATTAAAGTACTGTCTATAAGACACACACTTTAGCTAAAGAGGCAAAATCTAAAAATTAAGTGCTGAGAAAACATGTATCAAGTAAATGGCAACCAAAACACAGAATTAGCAATATTAACTTCTGAATATACAAACATTAAGACAAAACATTGTAGAAGACAAAGGGAAGGACAGTATGTAATGGCTTAAAGGTCAATCCAGCAAGAGAACAGAATAATAGTAAATATTTAGGTGTCCAATGAAAAGCTCCAAAACACAGAAATAAAAAGAGAAATCTACAACTTTACAATAATAGGTGGAAATTTTAATATAGTGATCTAAATAATACAGTTACCCAGTTTGACCTAACAGATATATATGTAGACACTATTCAACAATAGCATAATATTCATTCTTTTCCAGTGAACATAGAACATTCTCCAGAATAGACCATAGAAGGGTACCATATTTACTGCATAGACTCGAGTATAAGCTGACCCGAATATCAGCCGAGGCAGCTAATTTTACCACAAAAACGGCATTAAAAATGTGATTATACACGTTTGGCTTATACATGAGTATATACGCTAAGTAAAATACTACTAATAACTAGGCGTCAAGTTCAAACTTACATGGATCTATTCCAAACAAACTGTTTACACATGTTTCTCTTTGTGATTAGTGGGTTGCTGCAAACAAATTCTCAAGTAATACACCTGTCTTCAAAAAAGACAAGTAATAAGTAGATTTGTCTAAGTCTCCTTAGGGTGCCTTCACCAAAAAAAAAAAAAGGTCCAATCAAAACTGGCTTCTGTGGGGATCTACTGAGCCTGTTAAATTCAAGGGGAAAAGTTATAGTGAGTATAGTAAAGGGATTCCAGTGGAGTGATCTTTGTAATCTCCTCAAAGGACACAGGACAATCATATTAAGGGGCTTATTATAAAGGCTTAAGAAAATTGAAAACTATCTATCGGGGGTGGGGGGGTGGTAGGAGCGGAAAGCTAGGAAGTTTTCCTGAGGAATTTTTTCCCTCCATCACAACAAAGCCCCTGTTAATGAGGATAGCAACGGCTGTCCAATAGTAATTTTGTTGGGAAGTTTTACTCCATCCACCTATAGCTCTGCTCTTCTCCCTTCAGCCTTTTTGTTCCCCAAACTGGAAGGAAAAAAAAAATGTTTAAAGGGAATATGATTTGAGTCCCTTGCTAAAGCTAAAGTAGCCTTTTTAACATGGTGTATACAAAAGAGTGTATAATTCTTCAGAGACAGGTTAGAGCAGTGGTTCTCAATCTTCTTAATGTTGCAACCCTTTCATACAGATCCTCATGTTGTGGTGACTCCCCCTCAACCATAAAATTATTTTCATTGTTATTTCATAACTGTACTTTTGCTACTGTTATGCATCAGGCAACCCCAGAGAAAGGGCCATTAAACCCCCAAAAGGGTTGCAACACAGGTTGAGAACCACTGGGTTAGAGAGATGGAAACAGTGCTTTCAAGACATGTATAGAGCTAAATGCAGTCTATATTGAAAAACAATAGCTTCACATTTTGATATAATTTAATAAAGGTTTGTGTGATATTGAAGCAGTATTTTTTAAACTTTTTTTTATCTTTTTATCATTTTTAGGGGCTCATACAACTCTTATCACAATCCATACATACATCAGTTGTGTAAAGCACATTTGTACATTCATTGCCTCATCATCCTCAAACATTTGCTCTCCTCTTAAGCCCCTGGCATCAGCTCTTCATGTTTCCCCCTCCCTCCCCGCTACCCCTTCCTCATGAACCCTTGATAATTTAGAAATTATTATTTTGTCATATCTAGCACTGTCTGACATCTTATTTTTTTGACTTACCCTTAAATTTTAGACCACAAAACTAGCCTCAGTAAAATTAAAAACATGGATACTACCAACCATCTTCTCAGATCACAATGCTATAAAATTAGAACTCATTAAGAGGAAGGTTAGGGGAAAATTCAAACATATTGAAACTGAGTAACATCCTACTTTAAAATTACTGGGCTAACGTGGAAATAAGAGATAAGTGATATGTCAACAGAACTAACCGAAATAAATATTATTATACCAATACTATGAAGAACTGTACTCTAAAAAACTTGAAAATTTTCTAGAAATATACTAGTAGTCCAAGCTGGTATAATGGTTGTGTGTTATGTTTGAAACCACCAGCCACTCTCTGGGAGAAGGATGTAAAGGGGGTCTTGGAAACCCACAAGGGCAGTTCTGTCTTTCCTATAGGGTCGCTGTGAGTTAAAATCAACTTCATGTCAGTGAGGTTTTAAAAAATCCAATCTTAGACAATGTGAGGTAGAAATTTTGAACACCTATCAGAAAGAAAAAGTGAACAGGCCATTAAAAATTTCGGAGCAGATAGAGCAAGATGTGACAAAATAATGATGTCTAAATTACAAAGGGCACATGAGGGAGGGGGGAGCGGGGAGGGAGGGGAAAAAAAAAAGAGGACCTGATGCAAAGGGTTTAAGTGGAGAGCAAATGCTTTGAGAATGATTGGGGCAGGGAATGTAAGGATGTGCTTTATACAATTGATGTATGTATATGTATGGATTGTGTTAAGAGTTGTATGAGTCCCTAATAAAATGTAAAAAAAGAAAAGGAAAAAAAACTTTCGGAGCATGGTAGTAGGGCAGGAGGAATGTCAAGGGAGATGGAGGAAAGAGTTAGGAGTCAAAGGGCATTTATAGAGGTCTAGACAAAGACATGTACATGCTAATATATTTATGAGGATGGGGAAATAGATCTATGTGTCTATATTTATAGGTTTAGTATTAAGGTGGCGGAAGGACCTTGGGCCTCTACTCAAGCACTCCCTCAATGCATGAATACTTTCTTTTATTAAATTGGCACTCTATGATGCTCACCCTCCCGACACAACTGCTGAAGCCAAAGCAGGTGAACAAGTAAATGTGGTGAAGAAAGCTGATGGTGCCCGGCTATCAAAAGAGATAGTGTCTGGGGTCTTGAAGGCTTGAAGATAAACAAGCGGCCATCTAGCTCAGAAGCAACAAAGCCCACATGGAAGAACACACCAGCCTTTGTGATCACGTGGTCCCGAAGGGATCAGTTATCAGGCATCAAAGAACACAAAATCATATCATTGGGTGCACAACTCCATGATACGATCGCCGAAGACAAACGGGTGCATAAGCAAATGTGGCGAAGAAAGCTGATGGTGCCCAGCTATCAAAAGAGATAGTGTCTGGGGTCTTAAAGGCTTGAAGGTGAACAAGCGGCCATCTAGCTCAGAAGCAACAAAGCCCACATGGAAGAAGCACAGCAGTCTGTGCGATCACGAGGTGCCAAAGGGACCAGGTATAAGGCATCGTGCAAAATATATATATATATATATATGTATATATACCATAGTGAATGAAGGGGGAAGTGCAGAGTGAAGACCCAAAGCCCATTTGTCAGCCACTGGAGATCCCCTCACAGAGGGGTTTAGGAGAGGAGATGGGTCAGTCAGGGTGCGATGTAGTACCGATGAAGAACACAGCTTTCTCCCAGATCCTGGATGCTTCCTCCCCCCAACTACCATGATCCGAATTCTACCTTGCAGGACTGGATAGGGCAGAGGTTGTACACTGGTGCATATGGGAGCTGGAGGCACAGGGAATCCAGGGTGGATGATACCTTCAGGACCAGGGGTGTGAGGAGCGATACTGGGAGAGTAGAGGGTGAGTGGGTTGGAAAGGGGGAACCGATTACAAGGATCCACATGTGACCTCCTCCCTGGAAGAAGGACGGCAGAGAAAGGGGGGAAGGGAGACTCCGGATAGGGCAAGATATGACAAAATAACAATCTATAGATTATCAAGGGCTCATGAGGCAGGGGGAAGTGGGGAGGGAGGGGACCAAAAAAAGAGGACCTGATGCAAAGGGCTTAAGTGGAGAGCAAATGCTTTGAAAATGATTAGGGCAAAGAATGTATGGATGTACTTTATACAATTGATGTATGTATATTTATGGATTGTGATAAGAATTGTATGAGCCCCTAATAAAATGTAAAAAAAAAAACAACCAAAAAAACTTTCAGTTAATAAAAAGTTAAGGCCCAGATGGCTTCATTGCCAAATTATACCAACCAGAGAGCAGATACTAATTCTACTCAAATTATTCCAGAATGAGGAAATGGATTAAATACTCCTGAACTCATTCTATGAAAAAAGCATCACTGATACTGCCATCAAAGTAAGATTACAAAGGAAATTCCTCAGCATGATTATCACTTATTGCCATCCAGTCAGTTCCAATTCATAGAAACCCAACAAGGCAGGGTAGAACGGCCCTGTGGATTTCCAAGTGTGTGACTCTTTTTTGGAGTAGAAAGTTTCATTATTAACTATATTCAACATTATTCTCATTGGAGAGTGGTTGAAAGGATGAAACATTGCCACGCAGATAGGACAGCAGACATAAACAAGGATGTATATTATCACTATTCCTATTCAAGATTGCATTGAAAGTCCTAGCCAGAGCAGAATTCAAGAAAGAGAAATTAAGGGCATCCCGATTGGCAAAGAAGCAGTAAAACTACCTTTACAAACAGATACTTTGATCATATACATAGATAATACCAGAAATGCAACAAGAAAACTACGAAACCAATACAAGGGTTCAGCAAAGTGGCAGAGTTCAAAATCAGCAAACAAAAATCAGTCATACTCAGGAACTAATCTCTAAGATTTATAGAAAATTTCAGCACCTCAACAAGAAAAAGACAATAGCCCAATTGAAAAATGGACAGATAGTTGACCAAAGAAGACATGCAGGAGACCAACACACATGACAAATATTCTCTATTGCTAGCCATCTGAGAGATGGAAACCCAAACAATGATGAGACACCCCCCCATCCGCACCCCCAAATTGATAGCAAAGTTCAAAATAGAAAACAAGTACTGGAAGGGATGTGGAGAGATTAGAACCCTCATACACTGCTAGTGGGACTATAAAATAGTATAGTCACTATGAAAAGTGATGTGGTGCTTCCTCAAAGAATTGTGTATTAGGCTGGGTTGACTAGAGAAACAAATCCAGGGACACATATATGTATAAGAAAGAGCTTGATATCAAACAGCAGCAATTGTATATTAAGAAAACATCCCAGCCCAGTCCAGATCAAGTCCATAAGTATGATATTTGCCCATAAGTTCAATACTAGTCCATAAATCCTTCTCCAGACTCATGCAGTCACATGCAATGATGCAAAATGCAGGAAGATCAAGGCTGGTAGGTGCAAAGTCTTGTGAATCCAGTGCTGGTGGAAGCATCTCAGCACTGGCACAGGTCTCCACATGACTGCTCCAGCTCTTTGAGTGTGGCTCTTCAACAGGAAGGTGAAGCAGAGAGAGACTCCTCGCAGGTCTCCGTGTGACTCCACATGGCTTGTCAACAGGAAAAAGAAGGCAGAGAGGGAGTGTGTATGGTCCACTTCCAGGAAGAGAGAGAAGTTCCCAGAATCCTCATAAGAAGGCCACACCCACAAGGACGCATCAGCAGGTTGTGACCTGATTGACAAGCTAGACTCTACCCCTACACTGATTAATCAAGTTGACATGAAAATATGTAACCACCACAAATTCATACTGGAATTATCATATGACCCAGCAATAGTGCTATTTGGTATGTACCTTGCAAAAATAAAGAGTATAGCATGAACAAATGAACCCATGTTTATTGCAGCACTATTCACAGTAGCAAGAAGGTAGAAGCAACCTAAATGTCCATTGGTGGACGAAGGATAAATAAATCCTAGTACATACAGCAGACTATGATGCATCACTAAAGAATAATGCTAAACCCATGAAATACTTTATGATGTGGGTGGATTTGGAGGACATTATACTGAGGGAAAATAATCAAACACAGAAGTGCGAATATCATATGAAAGCACTGTTATAAAAAAACTAAGACAAAGGTTTTTATATCAAAAGAAACTGATGATCACCATAAGTGAGATGGGGAAGAAAAGAAGGAGGGGGGAGCAATAGACTAGAGGATAGACAGTTGTTAATTTTGGTGAAAGTGAAATTAATATAGAGGGAGATGGGAAAAAGTTTGCAGGACAGGGCAAGCCATTGAGAGGGTTGTTGATAAGTTGTAGAATGCAAAAACGATGATCTGATATGTAAACCCTCTTTGAATTCAGAGTGCTCCTTAGGGGCAAGGGTGGGAAAACTTCATTTTAAATACTTTGGACATGTTGTCAGGAGAGACTGGTCCCTTGAGAAGGACGTTTGGTAAAGTAGAGGTGCAGCAAAAATGTGGAAGGCCCTCAATGAGATGGATTGACACCATGGCTGCAACAATGAGCTCAGGCTCAGTTGTAAGGATGGTGCAGGTCCAGGCAGTTGTTTGTTCTGTTATGCACAGGGTCACTGTGGGTTGGAACTGACTCAAAGACACCTAGCAACAACAACCCAATTCTCAATTTAAAATCTGGGAGCAGGAGGATCAAACTTCTCTACATTAACACAGAGAACTCTGAAAAGGAAATCAAGAATACAGTATTACAAACAACCAGGAAAACGTGAAGTACTTGGGAATAAATCCAATCACAGAAACAAGCTACCTATACAAAGAAAACTAAAAGATACTACTACAATAAATCTATATAAATGGATCGTTGTACCATGTCCATGGATAGGAAGAGTAAATACTATGAATAATTTCATTACTACTCAAAGAGAGCTTTAGATATAATACAATTCATTTCTAGACTCCAGTGTCATCCTCTAAAAGAGATGGAAAAAGCTACTCATCTTTATATGGAAAAGAGTGAGACCTCAGATAAAGCACTACTAAAGAACAACAAAATAAGAGCCATAATGATCAAATCAGCCTGATTTTTGCTATAGTGACAGACACATAGACAAATTGAACAGAATTAAGAACCCAGAAGTAAATCCATCCACCAATGAACTGCTAATCTTTGGGGGGGAAAAAAAAGATCAAACACATTAGAGACGAGAGAATCTCTTTAATAAATGGTACCAGCAGCAAACAGTTATGTATTTGCAGAAACATTAAGCAGGATCCATATCCTCATATTTAAAAATGAACTCAGGATTCATTAAAGACCTGAATGTAAAAACTTAAAACTTTGTAAACTGGTGAATAGATGGAACAAACTTAGGGTCCCGAATAACTAACTAACATAATTGAAAATACAAACAGCAGAAGACAAATTAGACAACTTGAACCTCCTGTAAATGACACATTTATTTCCATAAGAAAACATTATATAAGAGTAAAGAGAACCTTTAAACTTGGGGGGGGAGGATTGGCAGTGACAAAGGATTAATCTATAAAATTCATATCAGCATTGCAGAAACAAAAACAATCCAATATTAAAAGACTCAGTGGACATGAACAGACAACATCATCAAAGAAGACAGGCAGCCAACAAACACACGAAGGCAATTCTTGCATTCACTATCCGTAAAAAACGCAAACTGACGGTCATCAAGTCTGTTGTGACTCTTAATGGCACTATGTAGGGTTTCCAAGAGTAAATCTGTATAGACACAGACAGTCTCTCTCATTCAAGAGTGGCTGGTAGTTTTGAACTGCCCGTACTTCTTCCAATAAAAAGTATAGAAAAATTTTATTCACCGAAAGAAATATTCTTTGAAAGTTATGGAGGGAGGATAAATCTGTAACTATAGTGGAGACACACAAGGGGCCTTTAAAAGTTCAAGAGGAAAAAAGAATGAAAAGATAGTGGGATTTTCCAATGAACTTTATATATATTTTGGCCCCTCATGTAAATTTGGGTGAATGGAAAAAGCAGGATACAATAAGGGAGAGGTCAGCACAAAATCATTCGGACAAAGACACTTGTTTTTTGTTGTTGGTAGGTGCCATCGAGTCATTTAGACCCATAGCAACCTTATGCACGACAGAACTAAACACTGCACAGTCCACCATCCTCACAATTTTTCCTATGCCTGAGCTCAGTATTGCTGCCACAGTGTCAGTCCATCTTATTGAGGGCTTTTATCTTTTTTGCCCTCCTTCCACTTTACCAAGCATGATGTCTTTCTCCAGGGGATGGTCTCTCCTGAAAATGTCCAAAGCCTTGCCATCCTTGCCTCTAAGGAGCACTCTGGCCATACTTCTTCCAAGACAGACTGGTTTGTCCTTTTAGCAGTCCATAGTACTTTGAATATTCTTCTCCAGCACCACAATTCAAATGCTTTAGTTCTTCTTCGGTTTTCCTTATTGAGTGTCCAACTTTCCCATGCAAATAAGGCAATGGAAAATATCATGGGTTGGATGAAGCACACCTCCCTCCTCCAATTATCATCCTTGCTTTTCAATACTCTAAAAGGTTCTTATGCAGCAACTCGTCTTTTGATTTCTTGACTGCTGCTTCCATGAGCATTGAGTGTGGATCCCAGCAAGACAAAATCCTTGACAACTTCCAACTTTTCTCCATTTATCAAGATGTTACCTAACGGGCTAGTTGTTGTGAGGAATTTGGTCTTCTTTACATTGAGTCATAATTCATACTGAAGGCTGCTATCCTTGATCTTCATCAGCAAGTGCTTCAAGTCCTTCTTATTTTCAGCAAGCAAAATGGTGTCATCTGCCTATTGAAGGTTAAGAAGCCTTCTTCCAATCGTGATATCACATTCTTCCTCATATAAGCCAGCTTCTCTGATTATTTTTCAGTATACAGATTGAACAAATATGGTGAGAGGATACAATCTTGACAATATCTTTCCTGATTTTGAACCATGCAGTACTCCCTTGTTCTGTTCACACAACTGCCTCTTATTCTATGTACAAGTTCATCATGAGTACAATGAAGTGTTCTGAAATTGCTATTCTTCTCAAAGTTATCCTTAGTTTATTATGGTCCACAGTTTATTGCCTTTGCATAATTAATAAAACACATGAAGATCCTCAAGGCTCCAGTCCTACAGACTTTATTTACTCGACTCACATCACCATGGCCTACTCTACTCAGAGAAATCAGCTCCTCCTCAGTCACAATTTGAGTGCCCTCAGACCTGTGGGGTTTATCGTCTGGCACGATCTCCAACAATGTTCTGCTTACATTCTTTAGGCTTTCCATACCTGACAATGTTTCAAAGCTATGCATAATGTTTTCACCAGCTCTTTCCTTTGAAGTGGGGAGCTGAGTCCTTCTTTGTTGTCTGTTCTTAGTCTGGAAGCTCCGCTGAAACCTGTTCACTATGGGTGACCCTGCTGGCATTTGAAATACCAGTGACATAGCTTACAGCAACACAGCAACACATATGCCACCACAGTACGACAAACTGACAGACAAGTAGTGGATGAAGACATTGGGAGTAGCACAAGAATTAAAGGCAGTAAAGGTAAATAGTATTATATACCCAATCTTCTCTTATCAATAATAACAGTAATCTACAAGAGGGGACATAGATAATTAAACTAAGCAAGGGTGGGAAAGTGCATGAGCCATGATTATACTAGTATAGGTTTGACTGATATTTTAACATATGTCTTTAAATATGCTATAAATATATCCTTGAAAATAAAAAAAAGAAAATAGAGCACTAAAAAAACCCCACTGCCTGGTTAAATTATAATAACTAGCTAAATTATAATAACTTCTTAGTCAGAAACAAGCACGTGGGAATGAATTACTGGGCCTTGGGGTTCAGGGCCATAGTCTCAAGAAACAGCAAGGTCAATTGACATAACTTGGTTCACAAAGACAATGTTCTGTATCCTACTTTGGTGAGTAGCGGCTGCAGTCTTAAAACTTGTGAGCTGCCATTAAAGTTGCAACTAGTGAAAGATGCAAGGAAACAGTTTGTTCATCATCCAGTGAACTGATTAACCATAACAGTTTGTTCATCATCCAGTGGACTGATGAACCATACTTCAGTGATCCTGAGATCAAAAAAGTAGATGGTAATCTTGCTACCACTATGGACCACTCTATGAATGGGATCCTAACATGAGGTTCTGGATAGCGTGTGAGAAAAATGTGGACCAAAACTCAAAATAATAAGAAAAAAGGCCCCAGGGGATGGACAACAGAAAAGTGGGTGAAGGGAGACATCGCACTGTGTAAGATATGACAAAATAATAACAATTTATAAATTATCAAGGGTTCATGAGGGAGGAGGGAGGGGGGGAAATGAGGAGCTGATACCAAGGGCTCAAGCAGAAAGCAAATGTTTTGAGAATGATGATGGCAACAAGTGTACAAATGTGCTTGACACAAGGGATGCATGTATGGATTGTGATGAGAGTTGTACGAACCCCCAATAAAATAATTTTTAAAAAGATAATAATAAGAAAAGTTTACTGGTCATGTAAAGACTGGTGGAACCTCTAAGACATGAGTAGCCCATGAGTACCCTTGAGGCCTGGAATGAAACTCTACTTTCAGCCAGATGATAGAACTATAAAGTGAACAATAACACAAAGGATACACTAATTATACACTCTGTTATAACAATAATACTCTCCTTAGGACAATCAATTATATGAGATACATAGTACTTGCCCAGGGACAAAGCTCAGAAGGCAGGAAGGGATAGGAATTAAGAATGAATGGGAATGATGAATATGGAGAAAGTAGAAAGGGTGTTGTTTCATTGTGAAAATTGTAATGTCGCAAATCAAAATGTGTATGAACTATTGAATGATAAACCAATTTGCTGTAGAAACTTTCACCCAATCACATTAAAAGTAAAATAAATAATAGAAAAAATAAAATTGTAACAAGATACATGTAACAGTAATAAAAAAATACCAAGGTTCCAGCAATAAACTTTCAAAAGTTGTATAAATCCCTTATAAGAAGACTACAACTACAATTTCACTAAAACATTAAAGAAGACTTAAATAAATTGCTATAACAAGTTGGAAGTCTTCTTACTATAACAATAATTCTTTCAAAATTGGTAGGAGATTCAATGGTGTCAAAATCCCTACAGGGTGTTTGATTGTTTTTGTTTTACATAACTTAATACTAGAAAAATGAATATGAAAGAGCAAAGTACTAGTAATAGTCATGATACTTGTGATAAACAAGAATGGTTGTTTTATATATCAAGAATTAATCTTTATTATGATATTTGTAAGCTTAGATAAGAAAGCTCAGGGGTGGGAGCAGATAAATGAATCATTGTGATAGCCCAGTAAAACAAAATCTCATGAACATGTAATTTAGGCAGAGTGGTCCTTCAGTTCAGTGGGAAAGACTGAACTCCTTAGTACACGGTACTGGGATAATTAGCTATTTACGTGGGATTGGATACTTATTTTATACCATATAAGTAAATCAGTTCCTAATGGATGATACATCTGAATGTGAAAGGCAAAATTATAAAGCTTATGAAGTTACAAAAGAGTAATAATTTGAAGGCCAGAAAGGAAGGGCAGAAAGCACAGATTACAAAGGAAAATAATTGATAAATTTTACTTACATTCAAGGTAAGAAATTTTGCATTTCAAGGCACCATGGGAGTTTAAAAAAGTGAGGCTCCAGATTGAGAGAAGATATTTGTAACACCACGAAAGACTTACTATCCAGAATATGTAAAGAACCTCTCTAAAACCTCACTGCAACGCATAGTAACCTTATAAGATAGGTTAGAACTGCCCTGTGGATTTCCAAGCCTGTTTAACTGTGTATAGGTACAGAAACTTCCTGTTTTTCTCCTACAGAGTAATTGGTGGTTTCAAACTACTGACCATGTGGTTAATAGGCCATATGTAACCACTACTACAAGGTTCCTTAACACAAGTCAATCAAAAGATAAACAAATCTCAACAGTGGATAAAAGACTCCACTCGGCACTGTAGGAGAGGAATCATGTGACTGTGAGAAAATACACTGGATACACAGAACAGTTGGAACTTACCGACTGTTCTGTGGTAGAAAGATGTGGCAGTTTGCTTCTGTGAAGATTTACAGCCTGGAAATGGTAGGATATAGGGCAGTTTTACTCTTTTCTGTTGGATCCCCGAGTCAGAATCAACTGTGAGGCAGTGGGTTTCTTCTGTTGTTTGGAGCTCCTCCACTGTCGTAGGAGTGTTACGTTGGTGCAAGCACTTTGAAACTCACGCTGGCATTACTTGATAGAAGTGAAGATGTTGCAGACCCAGCAATTCCTGTGAGCGCGCACATGAGAGCATGGGTACAAGTGTGTGCACGTCCACCGTTTATGAAGTAAGCAGGGGGTTAGTGTCCTGCAAAAGAGTAATTAATTGTGATATTTTTTAGTTGAGTATTATTCAGCAGTAAAAATGTGTAAATGTCAACTACTCATCACAATGATAAGTTTCCGAAGTAAAAGGTGGAGTAAAGGACAAGGCATGGTGTTTCATTTGATACGAAAAGCTCCGAAAGTACATTCAAGTAACCATGTACTCTGTTACCTGCGGGGGAAAGAAGGGAATGACTAAGACAGAAGTGGGGGGGGGGGGGGCAGAGGCACCCCAAGAGAGGCCCCCATGGGCAGCAGGGCCTCCAGTGTTTCCAGACTTCTGTGGGTAGGCCAGAGGTGCTTGTTGCAAGCGCAGCAGCGGCACAGGTAGATTTCTACCGATCTAAAGTCACAGCATCCCACAACTGCAAGATTCATCCATAGTGCAGTATATGAATTTAGGTGTTCTCTCTGGTTCTTTAAGAGAAAAACGCCCTCTGTGTCCCTCTAAATAGATTTTGTAGCTTATTGTTTGAATGTGTTATGTAGTGTAAACTGGGTAGTAAGTACACAGGTTTTTTGTCCTGTTGCCATTTCCTTATAAAGGACTCACATCTTTTCTTCACATGCATTTCAGAAAGAGAAGTCACTCAGGGGTTTGTTTGTTTTTTTCCAGGAAGTGTAGCATGGGTGGCCTTGTTCTTCCAGATGGGAAGAGCCTACTTCAGATACTCCACTGGGTCCCACTGGAGTGAGATCTCATTCCGAGGACACAAGGCTTGAGAAGGTCCTCCATGAAGCCATATCCTTTCTGGCCCCTCACCAGGGAGGCTAACCCACACTGTCTTGTGGCTGAGGCTCTCTCACTGTCCAGCTTTGGGCCCTAGCTCTGCCTAGCACTCCTGTAGGGCTCACAGCAATCTCTCCCTTCACTCACCTAATCTGCCTGGAATGTTCTAGGGGCCCCTCTGAGCCCTTGGCCTCTCCACAGGTGCCAAGCCAGGGGCATCTGTCGATCCATGGGGACTGCCCACTGGAGCCAGCACACATCCAGTCTCCAAGGACTCAGACCCGTGGGTGATTCCACAGCAGCCAGCCCTGAGTGCCAGGATAAGAACCTCTGACAACTGGGATACATCTTCAGCTGCCAAGCAAATGTCTGCCTCTGGTAAGATACTAACTCCAAGTGCCCAAGTGTAGATGCCTGGTCATGTAAGCTAGCAAAAAGTCACAAGCCCGCCTGGGAATGTTCTTGGGTGGTGTGGGAGAGCAGGCTGTGCTGGGCCGTACTACTATAGCCTTCAGGCCTGCCATCACACCCAAGAGTCCAGAGTAAGCTGGGTTCAGGGAACTTACCACAGACGCTAATCCAAGCTCTGGGCCCAGCTCAGATGTATACCTCTACCATTTGTACTTCGTCAGTTTAAGGGCTTGGTAGAAGCAGTGGTGGGATGTGCCCTATATTATGTTCTGAAGCTACGTCTCCAGCCTGGCTTTCCTGGTTCTCCCAGCCTTTAGATGCCCTCTGCTCCCCTAGAGTTCTTCTCATAGGTGGGGGTGGAAATGTACCTCCCTGTTCACTCCAATGGGGCAAAGGCCTCCTGTCAGCCCAACCATGACTGTGTGGACTGGGACACTGAAGCACAGAAGCAACCTGACATACTCCATCACTGCCTTTCATGTCTGCTAGGGTTCTTTGATCTCTTCAGTAATCTGAATGGTACAAATAAAGATGACTTCTCTGAATTTGACAACCTCCGAACTTCAAAAAAAACAGGTATGTAAAGATGATAGTGATTTTCATAATGTTCTGTTTATTTCAGCTTCTGTTTTTTATTGTTTTTGTTTTAATTTTTATTTCAGCTTCTTATACTGCCTCTGGGTTCTCATCTTGGGAGCCATAAGCTTGTTGCAAGATTCACATAAATAATAAATTTGTGTTGGAGTTTTCTTTCAGTTTTTCTGTTGGGCCCATGCTTCCTGTTCCAGCCACCTGTATCTTGTGACTTAGATAGATGCCTCCTGGTGTGGCATACCAGGGTCAGACATTCGCCTCCCAACTCCCTATTTCCTTTCTCCTGTGGGTGCCATTGGGATGGGGGTGCTGAGCTAAAGGCCGGGTGGTGGTGGTGGTGGTGGAGATGAACCTGGAGAGGCCAAGGATGTCTTTTACATGTGTTCTGTTGTGGCTCTGGGGACCACTGCGGCCTCTAACCATTCCAGCGGTGGTCGCAGAACCACCCCTCGAGCTGCACACAGCAACTCTTTCCTTTCTCCTCCCTTTCACCACTCTCCCCGCCACCATCCTACTTCCTTACCCCTGTCTTCCTCTTCCTCACCCTTCTCTTTAGACTCCCCCGCTGCAGCCACAGACCTAGCCAGTCCTGGTTTCAGGTATGAGCTGCCAGGCCCCAGATCATGCCTCGTCTAGCCCAAGGTGGAGGTCGGAGTGAGGGGTTCTCTGCCAGCAAGCCAGAGAAAGCTTGGAGAATGTATTGTTTGGGGGGAGGTTTTCTTTTGCCACATTAAAAACAAAACGAAAAACAGCAGTAAAATTCCATGTGTCTCCCTCATAGGCTCAAGTAGAACCTAACTGTCCTTGCTTGCCTTTCATACTTCTTCGGGAAGGGTGCTCAGCCATCGCTGCAAGAACACCTTTCTGCGGTTTGTAATGTGGCTCCACAATTATAGATATATTCTTATTGTGGGAAATTTGGAAAATATATTAAAGTTTGAGGAAGAAATGGAAACTCCTCTATAATCCTACGACCTAAACAGTCTCTGTGTTTACTTAATGCCACTTTGTTTAACGCAGAAGGACTCAGGTGGTGATTTTTTGGAGGACAGTTTCGGTTGAGTTCAGATAGTGCTAATGTAAATAATGCTATGGTGAGCATCCTGTGTACATTTTACATTATTTCCTT